>NW_027468680.1:919201-986701 GCF_046254945.1 Alosa pseudoharengus | reverse complement strand
TTACTGACATGTGTATGTGTAGGGACCCTTTACTTACTGACATGTGTATGTGTAGGGACCCTGTACTTACTGACATGTGTATGTGTAGGGACCCTGTACTTACTGACATGTGTATGTGTAGGGACCCTGTACTTACTGACATGTGTATGTGTTTTAATCTTCTTTTGCAATGATAATGAATAATGAAAAGATGGAACACAGGTACCTGCACTGTGGCATCTGGAAGGCCTGCAGTCATACTGGAGAGGGCATCTTTCACAGTCATACTGGAGAGGGCATATTTCACAGTCATACTGGAGAGGGCATCTTTCACAGTCATACTGGAGAGGGCATATTTCACAGTCATACTGGAGAGGGCATCTTTCACAGCCATACTTTCACAGTCATACTGGAGAGGGCATCATACTGGAGAGGGTATCTTTCACAGTCATACTGGAGAGGGCATCTTTCACAGTCATACTGGAGAGGGCATCTTTCACAGCCAGGGTCTTCTGCATCAGAACAAGTGTGGGTAGTAAAGTCCCATAAGGACAGTCGCCTTGTAAAATGTCCAGTGCTGCAGGCAGAGGCTTCGTGGCGGTGCAGTGCTCATGCAGGAACTGGTGCTCATGCAGGAACTGGTACTCATGCAGGAACTGGTACTCATGCAGGAACTGGTACTCATGCAGGAACTGGTACTCATGCAGGAACTGGTACTCATGCAGGAACTGGTACTCTTTGTCTTTGAAGCACTTAACTCCCAGCTTCGTGCACAGAGTATTCAGCTCACTCATGGGGATTTCTGAAATTCTCTTTACAGCATCAAAAAAGGAATTCCACCTTGTGGATGTTGGTACCAGGAGCTTTCTTTTGCTGACTTCCTCCACTGTTTCTGATGCAAGGGTAGATCTACTTGATTTGGTCCAAAGAGCACAGCCTTGCTCTCTGCATTGGAAGTTAAATATTTCTCCACATCATTTGTGGAAATTAGGTTGATGGTATGTGAAGCACACCTGCGGTGCGGGGAAAGAGACAGCTGTCCATCACTTTCATCCTCAGCTGAGAGGATTTCTGACAGATCTAAAAAAGTGACATCATCATCTGTGGTGTTGGACTCGCCCTCCTCATCGGACTCTGTGACAGGCTGATCAACTTTAAACGCCTTTACAAAGTTGGATCCATTATCAGTCACTGTTGCAACTACTTTGTTGAGTAGTCCATATGAAGAGTGAATGTTTTCGATTTCTGCACCAATAACATCATACGTGTGTCTACCGCGAATTCTCCTACATGCCAATGCAGCCTTGTTGCGCTCTAATGTGGATCTACTGATCCAGTGGAGCGTTACTCCCATATAGCTTCTGTTGTTTGTAGTCCAAATATCCGCGGCCTCATTCAGTGTGGCCTTCAGGTTTCTCTCCATCACTGCATACTTCTCCATGTAAGAGGAAAATGCTGTTCTGTGAGGCAGCTCTGCATTTACCGTAGTAGGGATCTTGCTTATAATGGCACGAAACGAGGGCGAGTCAACCGTGTTTAAGGGCAGCATTTTCTCCACAACGTACTGCCCGACCAACTTCTTCAACTCTCCCCCACTTACAGTAGGCGTACTGGTTTGGCATCAAAGTCCAGCTTTTGTTGCTTGGGTGGTGGGGGAGCTCCTTCTGCTCTCTGCGTAGTGCCACCTGAGACTCGCTCTGCTGCGACTCCAAATGTTTTTTCAAATTTGAGGTGGTGTTTTTATAGCTAGATAGCAGTTTGTCACTAGCACAGAGTGTACAGAGTTGACACATATTCAAAATAGTGACTATATTTCCAGCTGAAAAATGCGCATCTCTCTCCTCCCTCCATTGTTAGAAACTACGCTTGTCACTACTCGCTACACATGACGTGAACCCTCATGCTAAAAAACGTGACTCTTGGCATAGGCTACGTGACTTCCTGAGGCACAAGAAGAAAGCAATAGGCTATATATATTTTTACTAAGGGAAATGAAAAAAATAGTAACGCACAGTTACTTGGATAAGTAACTTTAATCTGATTACTGGTTTGGAAATAGTAATGCGTTAGATTACTCGTTACTGAAAAAAGTGGTCAGATTAGAGTAACGCGTTACTAACTTAGTGTGTTACTAAGTAACACGTTACCGGCATCACTGGCTGTTACCAATTAAAGCCTAAAAGCCTATGGAGGATCTCAGCACACACACACTCAACACACACACACACTCTCTCTCTCTCTAAAACCCTCTTTCTCACTCTTGATCAGTTACAGGGTAGTGGTGGAGTAGGAAGTCATGTTAGGAGTCCCTCATCTGTGTGTGTGCGTGTGTGTATGTGCGCATCTGTGTGCGTGTGTGTGTGTGTGTGTGCAGGAGCTGATATCAGTAACGTGAAGCAGGCTGATGCCGGCTCTATTCTGGCTGACACTCTCAGGAGCTTCCTGTTTGACTTGCAGGTCTGTAAGATCCTCTCCTCCACTGTGTGTGTGTGAGTGTGTGTGTGTGTGTGTGTGTATCTGTGTATCTGTGTGTGTGTGTATCTGTGTGTGTCTGTAAAAGAGCGTCTGTGTGTGTGTGTGTGTGTGTATCTGTGTGTGTGTAAGCGTGTGTATGTGTGTGTGTGTGTGTCTGTGTGTGTGAGTGTCCGTGAGTGTGTGTGCGTGTAAGAATGTGTGTGTGTGTGTATGAGAGAGAGAAGTGAGTGAGTGAGGGTGTGTATCTGTGTGTGTGTGTGTGTGTGTCTGTAAAAGAGCGTCTGTGTGTGTGTGTGTATCTGTGTGTGTGTAAGCGTGTGTATGTGTGTGTGTGTGAGTGTGTGTGCGTGTAAGAGTGTGTGTGTGTATCTGTGTGTGTGTAAGCGCGTGTGTGTGTGTGTGTGTGTCTGTGTGTGTGTGCGTGTAAGAGTGTGTGTGTGTGTATGAGAGAGAGAAGTGAGGGTGTGTGTGTGTGTGTGTGTGTGTGTGTGTGTTGATATGTTCCTCTCTTGTTGCCCTGCAGGTGGATGATGGATTGTCGGCGCTTGGATACAACAAAGATGACATCCCTGCTCTCGTCAAAGGCACTCTACCTCAGGTACACACACACACACACACACACACACACACACACTCTTTTACACACACACACACACACACACACTCTTTTACACACACACACACACACACACACACACACACACACACTTCTTCTCTCTCTCCTACACACACACACACACACACACTCTTTCACACACACACACACACACACACACACACACACACTTCTCTCTCTCCTACACACACACACACACACACACACACAATCTTTCTCTTTCTTATGTACAGTGTGTGTGTGTGTGTGTGTGTGTGTGTGTGTGTGTGTTTACAGGAGCGTGTCACTAAACTGTCTCCCAGGCCTCACACAGAAGAAGACCTGACTGAACTCTTCACTGCATCCATGAAGCTCTACTAACACACACACACACACACACACACACACACACACACACACACACACACACACACAGACACACACACACACACACACACATATTGACAGTTATACACACACTCTCTCACACGCACACACACACACTCTAAGGTACTAGTATCTATTAACCTTCATGAAGAGCCTTGTCCCATTGTACACCGCGGTAGTGTAGCGGTTAAGGAGCTGGGCTAGAGTGCAGTAGCCTGAAAGTTGTAGGTTCAATTCCCGGCTTCCACCGTTGTGCCCTTGAGCAAGGCACTTAACCCCAAGTTGCTCCAGGGACAATGTAATCCCTTGTAATATAGTTGACATGTAAGTCGCTTTGGCTAAAAAAAATGTGTCAGCCAAATGTATTGCAATGTAATTTTAGTTCTTAATGAACATTTTTCTTTTGCTTTATTAATCGATCTCAGATTTTTAAAAAATAAAGAAAAAAGATGTGCAGACTCTCCTGTTTTTTTGTTTTTTTTTCATGTTTTGAATCCCTCCCCCTCTTATTTTCCTCCTCCTCCTTCCCCTCCCATTCTCCTCCTTCTTTCCCCTTCCTCTCTCCTCTCACTCCTCCTCCTTTTCCTCCTCCTCTCCTCCTGTTCCACACCCCCCCTCTCCTCTCCTCCACACAGTAACTGCTGTGTGCTTGTCTTCACTGAGACTTGGTTAAATGACAACATTCCGGACTCTGCTGTACAACTGGAGCAGCTAGCATGCTATCGAGCAGACCGGGCCATTGTAAAGGGAGGTAAATCACGAGGAGGAGGAATCTGTGTTTACATCCGTGATGAATGGTGCCGGGACACTGTAGTAGTATGCAAACACTGCTCACCACTGGCAGAGTTTATGATCATAAAGTGGCGTCCTTTTTACCTGCCAAGGGAAATTACTGTGATTCTGCTAGTCGCAGTATACATCCCGCCTACCAACAACAACAACGATACGCGGCTCTTAGTGAACTGTACCAGGCTGTCAGTGAACAACAGACGGCACACCCAGACGGTTTCACCATCTTCACTGGAGATTTTAACCATGCTAACCTTAAAACTGTACTTCCAAAGCTACACCAGCATGTTGATTTTCCAACAAGAGGAGATAACATCCTGGACCTGGTCTACACTACACACAAAGGAGCATACAAAGCCACCCCCCTCCCCCACATTGGACTTTCAGACCATATCACTGTTATGCTAATGCCCGCATACAGACAAAGGGTAAAAGTGAACAAACCGGTTCGTAAGCAGGTAAAAGTGTGGCCTGAGGGAGCCTCCGATGCTCTTCAAGACTGCTTTGACACAACAGACTGGGAAATGTTTAAGCAGGCAGCCACTTACAACAACCAGACAGACATAGAGGAGTATACAGACACTGTAACCTCTTACATCACCAAGTGCATCGATGATGTGACCCACACAAAAGACATCATCACTCGGGCTAACTGGAAGCCATGGCTGACAGGGGATGTCCTCAGGCTGCTGAGGGCCAGAGACAAAGCCTACAGAGCTGGGGATGAAGCTGGCATGAGAACAGCGAGAGCCAACCTGTCCCGTGGCATCAAGGAAGCAAAAAAGGAATACACTCACAAGATAACCACCCACTTCAAAGACAGCAGGAACGCACAAAGCCTATGGCAGGGCATTCAGGCCCTCACGGACTACAAGCCCGCGCCACAGAGCTGCGAGAGCAACATCCCTCTGCTCAACAACCTGAACCGCTTCTTTGCTCGCTTTGAAGCACAAAACAGCACCTGCCCACAGAAGACCCATCCCCCTCTACATGAGCAGCCCCTGTGCCTCTCTGCCGACAGCGTGAAGAGGACACTTGCTGCTATCAACACCCGTAAGGCAACAGGTCCAGACAACATCCCTGGTCGTGCGCTGAAGGACTGCGCAGGGGAGCTTAAGGATGTCTTCACAGACATCTTTAACACTTCCCTGAAGCAAGCCATCGTCCCATCTTGTTTCAAAGCTGCCACCATCATACCTGTGCCGAAGAAAACTGCTCCATCCTGCTTCAATGACTACCGCCCTGTGGCACTGACACCCATCATTATGAAGTGCTTTGAGCGGCTTGTCATGTCACATATCAAATCCATTCTCCCCCCCACCCTGGACCCCTTCCAGTTTGCATACCGAGCCAAACGGTCTACAGAGGATGCAATCTGCTCTGCCCTCCACCCAGCCCTCACCCACCTGGAAAAAAGAGACTCATATGTGAGATTGCTGTTTATAGACTTCAGTTCTGCATTCAACACCATAATACCACAACAACTCATCTGCAAACTTGACAAACTGGGACTCACTACCTACCTCTGCAACTGGCTACTGGACTTCCTCTGTCAGAGGCCTCAAGTAGTACGTGTTGGCAACAATACCTCAAGCAGCATCACACTGAGCACAGGGGCCCCCCAAGGCTGCGTGCTCAGTCCGCTGCTCTTCACCCTGCTGACGCATGACTGCACTGCAACCTACAGCAACAATCACATAGTGAAATTTGCTGACGACACAACTCTGGTGGGTCTCATCACCAAGGGCGACGAGACTCAATACAGGTTGGAGGTCGACCATCTGACCACGTGGTGCAGGGACAACAACCTCCTGCTGAACGTCAGCAAGACCAAAGAGGTTGTTGTTGACTTCCGGAGAGGTCACACCCAACACCTGCCACTGACCATCGACGGTGCTGTGGTGGAGAGAGCGAGCAGCACCAAATTCCTGGGGGTGCACATCAGTGAAGACCTCTCCTGGACCACCAACACAGCATCACTGGCGAAGAGAGCTCAGCGCCGCCTGTACTTCCTGCGGAAACTCAGGCGAGCAAGTGCTCCACCAGCCATCATGACCACATTCTACCGAGGCACCATTGAGAGCATCCTCTCCAGCTGTATCGCTGTGTGGGGCGGAAGCTGCACTGAATACAACAGGAAAGCCCTGCAGCGCATAGTGAACACAGCTGGAAGGATTATTGGTGCTTCACTCCCCTCCCTGAAGGACATTTACACCACCCACCTCACCCGCAAGGCGACCAAAATTGTGAGTGATGCAAGTCACCCCGCTCACAATCTGTTTGATCTACTGCCCTCTGGGAAGAGGTACAGAAGCCTGCGCTCCCGCACTACCAGACTCACCAACAGCTTCATACACCAAGCTGTTAGGATGCTGAACTCTCTCCCTCCTCTCCCCCCTCCACCCTCAGCTACATAACATCCTGGACATTGGACCCACAATGGCCGCCTGCACCACTCCACTTGCACACTTGTACACTTTGCAACTTGTTGCTGTTGTCCTGAAAACACAACACTTCTGCTGCTCTTACATAACTTGCACCACTATGCCACTTTATTTCTTACTTAGGTCAAACAGAACTACCTCAGCCTCTTATTGGCCTGACTTTGCACTAGTATTTTATTTTATTGACTGTCTATGCACAATTTCAACCAAATTTTGCTGCTCTTATTTTTTCATTATATGTGCCCTCTTATTTACTTTTTACTTACTTTTTTGTTTACTTGAATGTTATGTTTGTCTGTGGACTAAAAATTGGTAAATATGTCTTGTCCACCGTGGGATAGTGAGAAACGTAATTTCGATCTCTTTGTATGTCTGGAACATGTCAAGAAATTGACAATAAAGCTGACTTTGACTTTGACTTTGACTTTGACTTTGACTCTCCTCCTCCTCTCCTCCTCCTCTCCTCCTCCTCCTCTCCTCTCCTCCTCCCCTCTCCTCCTCTCCTCTCCTCTCCTCCTCCTCTCCTCTCCTCCTCCCCTCTCCTCCTCTCCTCTCCTCCTCCTCTCCTCTTCTCTCCTCCTCTCCTCTCCTCCTCCTCTACTCCTCCTCCTCTCCTCCTCCTCTCCTCCTCCTCCTCCTCTCCTCTCCTCCTTCTCTCCTCTCCTCTTCTCTCCTCCTCCTCTCCTCTCCTCCTCCTCCTCCTCCTCTCCTCTCCTCTCCTCTCCTCTCCTCTCCTCCTCCTCCTCTCCTCTCCTCTCCTCTCCTCTCCTCTCCTCTCCTCCTCTCCTCTTCTTCCTCTCCTCTCTTCTCCTCTCCTCTCCTCTCCTCTCCTCCCTTCCTCCTCCCCTCCTCTCCTCTCCTCGTCTCCTCTCTTCCTCTCCTCTTCTCCTCTCCTCTCCTCCTCTCCTCTCCTCTCCTCTCCTCCTCCTCTCCTCTCCTCCTCCTCCTCCTCCTCTCCTCTCCTCCTCCTCCTCTCCTCTCCTCTCCTCTCCTCCTCTCCTCTCCTCTCCTCTCCTCTCCTCTCCTCTCCTCCTCCTCTCCTCCTCCTCCTCCTCTCCTCTCCTCTCCTCTCCTCTCCTCTCCTCCTCCTCTCCTCCTCCTCCTCCTCCTCTCCTCCTCCTCTCCTCCTCCTCCTCTCCTCTCCTCCTCCTCTCCTCCTCTCCTCTCCTCCTTCTCCCCTTGTCTCTGTGTGGGTACCTTATTGGTGTCCTGAGAGATTTCGAGTTTGGGGAAAGGTTTGTTTAATTTTTGAAGTTATTGAACTCAGGGCATCAGTGATCAAAGGTGTGTGTGTGTGTGTGTGTAGATTCACCTCGCTGGCGAGTTAGCGAGCACCAGCTCACAGGACGCTGTGGCCAAGAGTGTGTTGCGGCAGGTTGGTCAGCCGTCTTTTCAGCTGGCCGTGGCGTGCCCACTGTATTGATTGGCCGGGGTTAAGTGTGTATGTCCCCACCACAACCACATGTGTGTGTGTGTGTGAGCCTCAGGACAGGTGTGTGTGTGTGTGTGTGTGTGTGTGTGTGTGAGTGAGGCTACCCGACCCGAGCCCGACTGGACCCGACGGGTCGGGTTCGGACAAATATTTAGAAATTGTAGTCTGGTTCGGTTCGGGTTCGGACACATGGGGGCGATATGCATTGGAAGCTTTACATTTAAAATTCCTTATTATGTTGGGTAACCAACAGGTCTGTTTTACATGATGCAAACGTTTGTTTTTTGAGAATAAAGTAAAATGTAAAAAAGACCTAATAGCTTTCTTCCTGTATGAAAGATTTGTTTATCGTGACAACGCATTTCAGGCATGCAGCCTGAAATGCACACGCGTTGTCACGACTACATAAACAAATGGTTATGCACATAAGCACAGTCTTGGGTGATGTTAAAAAAAGTTGTTATCAGGAGATTTTAAGATTATTTGCGTTGCATACTGTGGTAAAGACATAGGCTACCGGTAGGCTATAAGGTCGTCTCGTTCAACTGGATGAGGATTTCCTTGAGTTGCACCAATTAACGTCTGCATATGGATCAGTGACAGAGGCACTAGTTTCAAAGACTGTTGCAGTTCATTTCACGACTTTTCGTCAATGGTAAGACAAGAATTCTATTAATATAATATCTAATATCAACAGGCTATGCTTGCTTGGGCCTCTTGTGTTAATGTGCGCTGTGTGTGACCTGCGTGCGTGCATGCTCATCTGATTCTGTAGACAATTTGTTGTTTGTTCTGTTTAATGGGCTAAAAGGACAGGCTATCCACAAACGTGAACGTTTAATCACTAGCATGGGAATAACTGAGGCATCATCTGAGTCGGGCTCGGGTCGGGTTCGGACATAAAAATGAAAATGACTGTCGGGTTCGGGTCGGGTTCGGACGCAACTCTGTCGGACGCGGGCCGGGTTCGGACAGAAATTTGCGCCCCCCGATCCGCACTCTAGTGTGTGTGTCAGGCTTGTGCAAAATTCCAGAATTAAATTGAAACTGGCTCTTAAATTCCAATTCAATTCTTGAATTTCACTTGCGTTTCAATTGAGGTAGCAAACAGGAAGCAGAATTGCAATTCGAATTGTGCATAACCCTGGTGTGTGTGTGTGTGTGTGTGTGTGTGTGTATGTGTGTGTGTGTGTGTGTGTGTGTGTGTACGTGTGTGTATGTGTGTGTGTGTGTGTACGTGTGTGTATGTGTGTGTGTGTGTGTACGTGTGTGTGTGTGTGTGTGTGTGTGTACGTGTGTGTATGTGTGTGTGTGTGTGTACGTGTGTGTATGTGTGTGTGTGTGTGTGTGTGTGTGTACGTGTGTGTATGTGTGTGTGTGTGTGTACGTGTGTGTACGCATACAGTCATTGACCTCGGCTCGGCTGGTGGAACGCTGCTGCAAACTCGGCCTGTGTTTGGCGTCTAGGCCTTTGAATTGCTGCCTGCTTATTCCGTTTACCACAAAGACTTTATTGCAAACCATTGCATTTTTATTTTGTATTTTTGTTTATTTACAATAAATTATCGACAACAGTTAAGTCAAGCTCTCTCTTGGATTACTTGGATGCGAGTTGTGAGTCTGACAATGCACCACCTGCTTTCTCCTGTGGTGGAAAACAAAGACAAATGGAAATAAGACAATATAAGAAAACCCTGTTTTTCGCCACTACACTTGTTGTACCTGAATAAAAATAACAACAACAAAAGGGCAGTTTTAAAGAAGAGATATATTCCACAACACTGGTGAGGGGTGCGGCAGTGTTGCCATGGTCACCTCGGGCAGCTGGTGAGGGGTGTGGCAGTGTTGCCATGGTCACCTCGGGCAGCTGGTGAGGGGTGTGGCAGTGTTGCCATGGTCACCTCGGGCAGCTGGTGAGGGGTGTGACAGGCGCTGCATTAGCCAGTGGGGCCAGAGAGTGGAGGAGGTTCCAGGATGGGGACAGTAAAGTCCTCTAACTCCTCTGCCTCAGGATGGGGACAGTAAAGTCCTCTAACTCCTCTGCCTCAGGATGGGGACAGTAAAGTCCTCTAACTCCTCTGCCTCAGGCTCAAAATAGCCCTCATTATCGGCCACAGACACGCTTCTCCAACGCAGCCAGTGTGTGTGTAGTCGTCCAGTGCACTGCCAGTCTGGTGAAACAAATGGTTGGCAGAACACCGAGGAAGATCACTGTAGGAGTGAAGCTCCACTCTCCCCCACTCACACACACCCTCACTCACACACACCCTCACTCACACACACCCTCACTCACACACACTTTCACGCTCACTCACACACACCCTCACTCTTATACACACGCTTACTCACACACACCCTCACTCACACACACCCTCACTCACACACACGCTTACTCACACACACTCTAACTCACACACACTTTCACGCTCACTCACACACACCCTCACTCTTATACACACGCTTACTCACACACACTCTCACTTACACACACACATACACCCACACACACACTCTCTCACTCTCACTCACATATACTCTCTCTCATTGGCATACTCTTACTCACTTACACTCTCACTCACACACGCACACACACACACACACACACTCACTCACTCACTCACTCACACACACACACACACACTCACTCACTCACTCACTCACTCACTCACTCACTCACTCACTAACAAACACACACACTCACTCACTCACTCACTCACTCACTCACTCACTCACACACACACACACACACTCACTCACTCACTCACTCACACACACACTCACTCACTCACTCACTCACTAACAAACACACACACACTCACACACACTCTCTCCCTCTCACACACATACACCCTCTCACACACACACACACCCTCACACACACACTCTCACACCCTCTCACACAAATACACCCTCTCACACCCTCACACACACACACTCTCACAGCTTCTCACACCCTCTCACACACACATACACCCTCTCACACACACACTCTCACACACACAGGCAGAATGCAGCAGATCTACAGGCAGAGTGATGAACAGTTTGAAGTCTTCACAACGGTCATGTCTGCACAAAGTAAGTCTATCTGTGTGTGTGTGTGTGTGTGTGTATGTCAGGGTTGTGCACAATTCAAATTGCAATTCTGCTTCCTGTTTGCTACCTCAATTGAAATGCAAGTGAAATTCAAGAATTGAATTGGAATTTAAGAGCCAGTTTTGCACAAGACACACCAGTGTGTGTGTGTGTTTAGTTGATGTTGAGTGTGTGTGTTTGTGTGTGTGTGTTTAGTTGATGTTGAGTGTGTTTGTGTGTGTGTGTTTAGTTGATGTTGAGTGTGTGTGTTTGTGTATTTGGTCGATTTGTGTTTGTGTTTGGTTGGTGTGTGTGTGTTTAGTTGATGTTGAGTGTGTGTGTTTGTGTATTTGGTCGATGTGTGTTTGTGTTTGGTTGGTGTGTGTGTGTTTTGTTGATGTTGGGTTTGTGTATTTGGTTGATGTGTGTATGTGTGTGTTTGGTTGATGTGTGTGTGTGTGTGTGTGTGTGTGTCGTTTCAGTGTGTAAAACAAGAATGAGGCAGAGACATGAAGATGAGAAGGTGAGTGAGTGTGTGTGTGTGTGTGTGTGTCTTGTGTCTATCTGTGTGTAACACACACACACTGAGAGAGAGAGACATACACACAGAGAGAGACATACACACAGACACAGACACACACACACACACACACACACACACACACACACACACACACACACACACAGACATACACACAGACACACACACACACACACACACACACACAGACATACACACAGACACACACACACACACACACTCCCGTATAAACACATGCAGTAATCCTAATCTCTTTATCTGATGAATATGAACATGCTAACATGCTAATCTGCTAACATGCTAATCTGCTAATCTGTCCTCTACTCTCCTCTGTGCTCCCCCTCTCTCTCTCTCCCTCTCCTTCCATCCCTCTCTCTCTCTCTCTCTCCTTCCATCCCCCTCTCTCTCTCTCTCCCTCTCCCTCCATCCCTCTCTGTGTATGTATGTGAGAGAGTATTTGTGTGTTTGTGTGTGTATGTATGTGTTTTTTTGTGTGTGTGTGTTTGTTTGTGTATGTGTGTGAGTGTGAGTGTGTGTGTGTGTGTGTGTGTGTGTGTGTGTGTGTGTGTGTGTACTAGGTTGTGGTGTTGCAGCAGTATCAAGCTTGTTGGCCAGATGAGATGGACTTGTTGCCGGGGGAATCAGTTCAGGTGTTGCTAAGAGACGACACCTGGTGCTTTGGCCGCCTGCCCAATGGCATTGTGGGATACTTCCCAACCTCCTGCGTCACCCTGCCTTCTCAGGTCATACACACATACACACACACTGCAAAAACACCATACACACATACACACACACACAAAACACATACACACACACACTGTAAAAACACCATATACACACACATTTCAATTCTAATACACATTATATTTCTATATAGAACAAGTGTGTTCATTATATCTCTATATGCAGAAGATGACCCTAAGAGCGTGTGTGTGTGTGTGTGTGTGTCTAGGAGGAAGAGAGAGAGATGTCCAGTCCAAGTGTGCACAGGAGGAAGTCAGTGCAGGATACTACAGTGACCCCATGTGGCTTCAAAGGGTAATGCACTCATACGCACATACCGTAAAACTTCAAGTAATCGCCGAGTCCCTAAGAGACGCCTGTCTCTTTTAAACGCCTGTCGTGGCTACAGGTTTGGGTTAAAGGCCGGTCTCCAGTAGAGGCCTGGTCTGTTTTTTAGTTTCGGGTTGTATTTAATCTTCTAAATATTCTTCCCGTCAGATCGTCTGTTTAAAGATTAGCAATGGCACGAAACCATTACAGAAAGGAGGTTACAGCAGTGTGAATTAGATGTTGCACGTCGTTACAAGCCGTCGCAAAGCATTCACATGTCTGGTCACAGTTGGAAGGTTTTAGAATGTTGCATGAAGTTGCTGCTCATCTCATTGCGAATCTTGGGTGTGATTTGGGCTTAAGTATGGCGCAGACTGCGCACGTTATGATTAGATGGCATTAAAAGCCTGCGGTGGGGAAAAGCTAGAGTTCCAAATTGTATAACTTTTTTTCCCAATATGAACTATGCCTATATGTCCGACTTCGTCATCGTTCAATTCATCCCTTGTGTTTAAAATTTGCGGATAGGCCTATGGTAAGCTTGTTTTTATACTGGCAACAAAACCAGAACGGTTCGCGAACGTTATTCTTTATTCTAAATGCCATGGCGATAAAGAGAAAGAAGTCAGAAAAGGAATTTACCTTAGACTAGGCTATATCAGAGCCCGTCTACGGACATTCTCTGGCTATATAACCTACTGAAATAGGTTAATGATGTAAAGTCAAGTGCGCTTCTATGGGACTGCTGTGTGCGCGCACAGTTTTTATTGATCAGTCGGAGTGGCAAGTGCTGCGCATAGTTGCAGTGGAATGTGGCTGCCCAGGGCATTATAAAACTTCTCACTCGTAGGCCTACTCATACACGGCGGTGAAATGGCGTATTTAGCTGTCTAAATTCGAATCATATGCTGGGGGAGAAATCGTCGGACATCCATGATTATTTTGTTATTCAGCATCCCTGGTCAAAAATATGTTCCTGCGAGCCTGGAAGTATATGCTATGATTTGAATGTAGGCCTAGACTGTTGTCAAATTTGGCAAATACAAAACGGGAGAAACAATATGGTTCATGCTCTCTCATGCTGTTTCATTCGTGCTGAAAAGGAGGGAGAATGAAACATTAAGCACGTTCCACTTTTGCATAAATAATACCTGAACAGTTTTGGTCAGGGCTGATAATGCAACTGTATATGACAAAGGACTGATATAGGCTATTTGCTAGTGGCAAAATATGCGCTTTCAGTGTGATACGATCTCTTTGTAGATTACGTTTAATTAAAACGTGTTTCATCTGTTCTGGCTATCCCGCTATTTGGATCTTACTGTATCTCACAATGAACAAAATCTCAACACTAAATGAATGATGATCCGTAATTGTCATCAGATAGCCTAGTCATATAGGTAGACATAAGATGAAATAATTAATTCGATCATATTTTCCATCTTTGCAGAGGAAAAGTTTTGTGTAAAGGGAATTAAAGGCCTGTCTCATATAGACGCCTGTCTCTAATACTAGCCTGTGCAGTTTGGCGATTTGGGAAAATAAAAGCCCGGGCTATTATTTGGAGTTTTACGGTATTCACATTTAAAGCGACAACACACAACGAGCTCACATATGTCAGAACCCTGTGGCTTTATTGAGCTTTTGACCGATAATGTACAAAACATTTGATTTATTTAGTGATTGATTTTAATGTGATGGCCGACTTAATAGATGTGTGTATCTATGTGTAGGGGGCGTTCCCTGCGGTTGCCACGGCGAGCGCTGTCCCTCTCAGCTGCGTCAGGATGCTCCGCCTCCCCAGGCCTGTTCCAGAGAATGCTGAATGCTGCCCGTCGCCATAGTTACGGCCCCGCCCATCTCCACGGCTCCCAAAACTCCGCCTTCACGTCCGAATAACTGAGTGTGGGAGAATGTGTGTGTGTGTGTGTGTGTGTTGTGTGTGTGTGTGTGCTTGTGTGTATGTGTGTGTGTATGTGTGTGTGTGTGTATGTGTGTGTGTGTGTGTGTATGTTTAGTGGCCAGAGCCATGCAGTTCAGTCACACTCACTAAACACACACACACACACACACTCTCAGTCTTTTCTTCTCGGCGTAAAAACGTGGCGTGGTGTGTACAAACAGGCTGCACTGAGGTAAAAGACTGCCTGTCGTAAGAGTTGAAAATGTCAAATTGTGCTTTGCATATGCATTCATGAGGGTCAGGGGAAAGTGGGAGTTTCACTTAAACTTACTTGCTATATTTGACTATTGGATCTGTCATAGCCTATACATGTACAATTAGTGTGTGTGTGTGTGTGTGCGTGTGTGTGTTACTTGCTATATTTGACTATTAGATCTGTCATAGCCTAGCCTATACACGCACAAGTAGTTTGAGTAGAACTACTGATCTGCATTATCTGCTTGTTTGTTGACATCTTGTCATGTCTCTGCGAATGTGTCTTCATACAGATTAATTTAAAACATGTTGCAAAGATTGGACTACTACTTCAATCTGTAGTGTAGCTATTTCATTAGTCCACTAGGCTATGTGCTTTCAATCTGTAGTGTAGCTGTTTCATTAGTCCACTAGGCTGTTTCATTAGTCCACTAGGCTGTTTCATTAGTCCACTAGGCTGTTTCATTAGTCCACTAGGCTATTTGCTTTCAATCTGTAGTGTAGCTGTTTCATTAGTCCACTAGGCTGTTTCATTAGTCCACTAGGCTATTTCATTAGTCCACTAGGCTATGTGCTTTGTCCACTAGGCTATGTGCTTTGTCTTACTCTGTATTCAGGCTATTTATTTATCATCTTCCATCCTTCACAAAGAAAAAACATTTTAGCACTTTGGTAACATTAGCTTGGATTCATCTGCAGAATTTCCCCACATTCAGTCTATGAGCCCATTGTCTACAAGCCACATGTCTTCCCAACATTCCGACATTGAAATTGTATTTTCCAACTAAATAAATAAAGAGAAAAATACCGTTGTGATCTGTCACTGTCTCAGCAAAGCTCTTGTGCACAGCCACCTGTTCTCAGAGGCTCTAGACTCAGAGACGGTTGATAAACTAACCTAACATAGTTTTGCTAGAACTAGCAGACTACCACAAAGTTGCTGAACGTGTGTTATTTCAGGTTAGTTTGCAACAATATACAAGTTTAAAGTCCTAAGATGCTGCCTAGCTAGCGAACAGCACTAGTCGTTCCCATTCATTTTCCGCGTACTAGTTAGCTCAGTTAACATGCAAAATTAAACTATTCCATGTCCGAAAAAGTTTCATTGGCATCACACACAAGCAATAAAGAGTGCAGCTCAAAGCGCTTTACATTTGGAGCATTTAACACAGTAATAGAGAAAAAATTGTAAACAAACAAAACACCATAGACAGCAAAAGAAATGGACGAACAGACTTTGTTATTTTCAATGTACTTATTTGATTTGGTCTCTGCATTTATCCCAATCCGTGAACTAGTGAAACACACACAGCACACAGTGAAGCACACGCTAACCCGGAGCAGTGAGCTGCCTGCTACAGCGGCCCTTAGGGAGCAGCAGTGAGGGGTTAGGTGTGTCTGTGTGTGTGTGTGTGTGCGTGTGCGTTTGTGTGTGTGTGTGCGTGTTTGTGTGCGTGCGTGCGTGCGTGCGTGTGCGTGTGTGTGTGCCTGAAGCCCTAACCAGTAGGCCACGGCTGCCCCATGTGATGGGTACTGACACAAATTGAACGGTTTTCCCGTTGGCTTCCCATCGTACTGCGCAGACTTGAACTTAGCTACACACACGCACACACACTTAGCTTCCCATACAAAAATTTCAGATTCAGTTGCCGCAAATTTACGGCAAGGTCGTATTTTCACATGCAAATTAGGTTTCTGGCAAACCGTTGTGGTAAACTTTTGTCAATGTTGCAGCAAATTTGCAGCAATGTCATATGCAAATTAGGTTTATCACCAGAAGTTCACTGGAAGTTTGCTATTTTTGGGTAAATGTGGTGGCAAATCACATATTTGCCACTAGTGGAAAACTTCTCATTGTTGCCAGAACGTCGCTGGAAGTTTGCCTCTAGCGGCCAACACTGGCAAACTTCTGGCAATATTTTCTAGTGAAATCATTTGTTTCCCACAAATCACCCACAAGTTTGCTGCAAATCTGCCGCAAACTTTTCATTTTTGTAAGAGTTCGTGTGCACATCTCATAAATGATGGTGGTTTCCACTCCTGCCCTGAGGGGGGCAGCACCTGGTCTGAGGGAAGCGTAAAGGTGCACCACCTGGTCTCATCTGGTCTGTTATTTGCAAAGAACTCCATATCCTATTCCTCACACACACACACGCGCACACACACACACACAGAGCTGAAGCAGACGTGTGTTTGATGAAGTGGTTCCTTTATTGTTGGGTTGAAAATGTTGAGCATGCGCACAGTTACACATCTGAGCCGGCCTTGCAGCGAAGAAGCAAACACACACACACACAGAGACGAGGCTGTACATGTCTGATTATTATACATTATATACTCCTATAATACAATCAATCACACACACACACACACACACACACACAACCTATCAGGCAGCTGAGCAGTGATCTGTGTGTGTGTGTGTGTGTGTGTGTGTGTACTAGTTCATGTCAAAGGGCAAAGGCTCTCCACAACCAACCCCCAAAGTGCTCAGGCATCTATTTTTTTTGCATGTGTGTGTTTGTGTCTTTATGTGAGAGAAAGAGAGAGAGAGTGTGTGTGTGTGTGTGTGCGTATCAGTGATAGTGAACGCATCACTGTATATGAGTGTAGATGTGTATGTGTGTGTGTGTGCGTGTGAGAGAGAGAGAGAATGTGAAATAATGCGGTGGGGGGAAAGTCCAGCAACTACAGGTGATCAGAGGCACGTTAAATAAACACACACACACACACACACACACACGCACGCACGCACGCACGCACATTCTCTCAGCATGAATGAGAACAGGCAGGTTCACACACACACACACACACACACACACACACACACACACACACACGCACGCACATTCTCTCAGCATGAATGAGAACAGGCAGGTTCACACACACACACACACACACACACACACACACACACACACACACACACACACACACACACACACACGCACGCACATTCTCTCAGCATGAATGAGAACAGGCAGGTTCACACACACACAGACGGAGTGGTCTGTGGGCGGGGCTTTTGCGCTATGTGGCTTATGATTGGTCCATGGGCTCAGTGGGGGTGGAGTCTTCCTCCATTTGCTCCGCCTCCTGCTGCTCCTGAGTCTGGAGTGTGACGCTCTGCGTGTGTGTGTGTGTCTGCGCGCGTGTGTGTGTGCGCGCGTGTGTGTGTGTGTGCGCGTGTGTGTGTTTGTCCATGGACGCCTGGATGGACCACACCATCTCCTGCAGGCGCTTCCGCTGCGTCTCCACGGCGACGGGATCCAGGCCGCGGGCATCCCTCATCGCCGTGGTAACGACGCCGGGCGCCATGCGGACCAGCTCACGCTCGAGGGGCGGAGCCACGCTGCCACTCAGGTCCACCCCGCTGCTGTGCTGTCGCGTGATTGGCCGGTGCTCTGAGAGGGGCGTGGCCGGGGAGCTGCCCAGCGAATGGCCTTTGCCCTGGAACACGGGGACCGCCGAGGCCGCCTCCTTCTTCCGCACCACGCCCCCACTGCCCAATCGCATGCCGGCGTGGGAGGGGCTTCCGTCTGCGGGCAGCTTAAGCCCCGCCTCCTTGGCCAGCTCGTCCACCCCGGGGCCGATGGGAAAGTGGCCGGCAGCGTCCGCACACAGCTCCAGCTGGTCGTCACGGGAACTGTACACAAACACACGCCCCTGGAGCTGAGGGAGGGAGCAATGCTTCCCATCCAACAAACCTGCAGATACACACACACACACACACACACACATTAAACACACGCACGCACACACACATTAAACACACACACACACACGCATGCACGCACGCATGCACACACACACATGAATATCACCCCCAAGGACATTTGCAGACACACACACACACACCACGCATGCACGCACGCACGCACGCACGCACGCACGCACGCACACACACACACACACATGAATATCACCCCCAAGGACATTTGCAGACACACAGACACACACATATATCACACATACATGAATATCACCCCCAATGACATTTGGACAGACAGACAGACACAGACAGACAGACACACACACACACACACATGAATATCACCCCCAAGGACATTTGCACAGACACACACACGAATATCACACATACATGAATACCACCCCCAATGTCATTTGGACAGACAGACAGACACACACACACACACACACACACACACATATGTGACCCACCATATGAAAACCAGCAGAAAGTCGGCCTACACGAAATCGCACAAAACACAATTTTTTTTTTCAAATTAGCGATTTTCGTTTTTTTGCAGAATGTGCAAGTTGAAGTCATGAAGAAGCCACTCCATGTTTCAGATAACAGCTATGGTTGCCTTAAAAGTATACATTTTGTTGTTGAAATTGGGTATAGTGTTGGCAAAAATCTGCCTCTCTCTCTTTGTGCTGGGGCGTGTTGGCTAATTTCCATACTATACTGCAGTTGGCCATTGATGTGCTTTTTTTTCGGCCAATCAGCTGCATGTTACAAGCGATACACATGGCTACTTAATATACAGCGACCCTGGAACTCTCTCCTTGGGAGACATTCGGGTAGCGACAAACTTTCTCCAGAGCTTATGTACAAAATACGGAGTGATTCTATAGCTGCCGACATGGGCGGATTATGAACTTTTGGGCCCCTGGGCCCAGATGTATTAAGGGCCCCCCACTTATTGTCGCATATGTGGGAGGGGGGGTTTGGGGGTCCTCCCCCAGAAATGTTTTAATTTGTTTGATGTGATTTCCTGTATTCTGGTGCATTTTGGGGATGGCCAATACTAAATTCAATCAGATCCATAGCCTACATCCTGATTTGTTGACATAGACCGGTTTCAGGTCCCTAACAACCGTAGTCAAGAACGAACTCGGAGGACAAGCACTAGTTGTTTACACTGACAGCGCATAGAAAACAAGCTGGCTGAACTTGATATAAGATGAAGAATAAAAACATATTGCCAAAATATTTCGGTGTAGCCGAGTCTGGATTGTTTTCATCTAGAGGTGTAGCGGATTTACTTATGAAAAAGCAACGGATTTTACGGAAGGTAGGCTAAACATGTGGCCAGTCACTGTGAAGTTAGGTTAGGCTTAAGCTAATGTTAACGTTAGGGCTTCGACTGCAGAAACAATTAGTTTAGATTTAGTGAGAACATTACCTACTCAAAGGGTACATAATGACAGGGGTGGACAATCATTTCCCCCTGAGGTCAGAGGATAATTACTTTGATAAAGTAGCCTATGCTGGCCACACATTGAACGATTGACTGAAATAACGTTACAATGCACAAAATGCATTGTGCTGGATGTTAACTGACAGGACAGGAGCCTATGACGGATTAGCTATAAGCTAGGCTACCTTATAGTAGGCCTACGCAATAACGTTACTTGCAAGCCCATGTCTTCTTTCTTAAAACAAACAACTCAAATGGAGTGTCAACTTTAACTTTAGGCTACCCTGCATATTGTCATTTGCGTGAAATGTAGGCTAACGTTAGCCTCCGTTCTCATGGATCATAAGTCTCTCATTAAAATGATATGCTGAGGAATATGATAAAAACACTTTGTTAACGTCACTACCCTATGTTATTTAGCCTACAGTACATGACTTGAGTTTTTCCTCTTGAGCATGAAGATAACATTTGTGGCATAACTTCGTAGCTTCATAATGCATGCTTCTATCCAAATGTCTAGCACCTAGGCCTGCCTACTTTATTGGCGTTTTCATTTTTTTTTAGCTTTGAACGGACACATCACAAAAAATTAAATGTCTCCTGTACCACACAGGGGAATTGCCGTCTGCTTTTCTCTGCCAAAAGTTAACAATTTTCAACCTCCTTAGGTCTTTCTCTCAATGTATTGCTATACGGCTCTGGGTTTACTTGTCCTCCGAGTTCGTCCTTAACGACGGTTGTTAGGGACCTGAAACCGGTCTATTGAGGCAATGATTCCCTGCAAAGGCTTGGGCTTTCGGGCCCCCTGACCCCTTGGGCCCCTGGGCCTGGGCCCGGTAGGCCCGTGCAGTAATCCATCCCTGGCTACCGAAAGAGAGTGGCAGGTCATGCAAATCATTGGCCATCTTGAGGCAAACAGACATACAGTAGTTACTTCGGAGATGACTACATCCACCAAAAAGCCGCAGACGAAAAGAAAGTCCCCCCGGACCACGTATTTCATCGGAGGCAATGAAGTCTGCAGGAATACTTTGCAGTTTCCCATGGCGTAAGTAGTCCCTGTTACATTGCAATCCCTAAACTGCTTGCTAGCTAGCTAAATTGTTATTAACTAGCTCAGTACTGTCGTTTAAAGCAGTGTTTCCCAAAGTCTGGGTCGCGACCCACAGGTGGGTCGCAGGAGATTTTATTTGGGTCGCCAGCACAATTTATGTTGTGTTATAGGCCTAACTGATGTCATTTGATACCAGGAAAGCTAACAGTTTTCTATTAGGATGTAGATTGTTAACTACCACAGTCACGGTCATAAAAGCTCATGAAACTGGCGCATGAAACTGGGGGACGAACGCATCGCAGAGGGGGTGCCAGCATGGACATCTACCTCTCAAAATGAAACCGTTCTGTGGGGCGCCTGCCATGTTCCTCGCAGTTGCAAACTGCAAGGGACATGAATCCGCCTATTTGCACGAACATTAATAGATACCAGCTCCTCAACTTTACCGATTCAAATCTAGTGACCGCGCTGTCAACTAAAGCAGACATCCATAGACCGGACATAAGGCCATTAAATTTACATAGAGTTTCGATTGCAGATGCAATCTTTAAAGTTAATAGCAACCTCCTCACATTCTTATTTCTGATTTAAAATGCACAACAGTGCATTATAGTCTACAATTTAAATGGGCATTTTAAACACTATTCCTCTCGTTTTCTACCTCGCTAACTCCAAAGTAAAGGCGCATTCTTCCGGCTATTGCGCAAACGCCTCTTGTTCTGATATAACGACTATACAATATAATATAATACAACAATACAATATAACGACTTGAGTTATTTTTTGTTTACATTGGAATTGACGTCAGTGTTATGGATCCATTTGTCTGCAACGCAACGTAGCCTACAACATTTTTTGTAGAAATACAGGAACAGCTTACTATGCTGACGAATGACGACTGCACAACATGCGAAAATTTCCCCTACTCTCGGATTCGCATTAAAACGTATCTTTTCAGTATTCATTTCCAACTTTTCACGCTGATGGTGCTCAACACAACCGTGTTCAAAGCAGGGATCCTATAGCAATGTATGGTTGGGGGAGGCATAGAAAAGTTGGAGAACCTGTGGCCTAAAACAATATTGGTGGTTGCAGGGTAGATTTGAAGTGAAATGGGTCGCGATGGTCTGTCATTTTTAAAAAGTGGGTCGCCAGAAAAAAAGTTTGGGAAACACTGGTTTAAAGTGATATGCACATCAAAACTATGCTATTAATTTGAATAATGCTTGAATTGCTTGAATGGACTGATGCTAATGATCTAGCACCTAGCTTACTGGAGGATAGTTTGTATAAATACATCCAGAGTAAGGTGCAAAGGGGCCTGTTAGCATTGCCTGAATTGAATGTGACGCTAATGGTTTAGCAACTAGTCTACTTGAACATTATTGACTTCAGTGCTGCTCTCTGTTCTGCTTCAATGAAACGTTTAACTTAAGATATTTTTTCTTCTTCTGTTCTTTTTTTTACATTGCGGCTCTTGCTGTCATCAGGTAGGCCTAGTGGAAAACAGCTCTCCTGAGAGTCACCTCAATATCCCACAGCTTGTTGGAACGGCAGATGGCAGAGTGTTTGCAGAAGCATCGGAGTCCCTACTTCAGAAGGCTTCCAAAGATCAAGAGTTATCAGCACTTCAGGTATTTATATTGAAACTTTCACATTGTGTTCATATAAAAAATAATTGGTTGATGATGGTGTTTTATGAGAAATAGTTAGCCATTTTTAAAATGTCCTGTTATTTGCTTACAGCTTTGATGCCAAGAGAGCAGGTGTGGTGCTTGCAAAAAGTCACTGTGATGCAGAACCTGTGGAATTTCAGTTACTGCGCAATTCAGCGGTTCTGCCCCCTGTTGACAGTCTTCCTGTCCTGGTCCCATCTGGACTGAACATTGACAGGCAGACCTATCTGCATGAAAACATCAGGCCTTTCTGTGCTGATGAGGCAAAAGACATCACATGCCCAGCACCAAGGGTCACGGCACAGAAGAACATGCAGAAGAGGATGCGGATCATGTGATCTCACCAAATAATTGGACTCTCCTTCACAGCCTCTTGCTTGCTATGTTCTTATTATTCTATTGGATTCATATTGGCATGTTATTGGGCCTTCTATTGGGAACTTCTAGATGTGGTTTATACATTGGATTATGGGATTGTAACATCTTATCCTGTGTATTAATGCATGCTATTCAGGGCCTTTTGTAATAAAAGCATTTCCATTTCAATAAAGTACCTTCTAATTCTGATTATTCCAGTGAAGTGCCTAATGAAAATAACACTACATCAATAAACCAACACTACAATTCTTTCTGCCCTGCAGGCTAGCAGATCCAGGTGTCACAGTGACACCTGTAGGGGGAAGGGCTACAGATACCAGATGTCACAGTGTGACATCTGTAGAGGAAGGCTTATCTCAATGAGATGCAAATGAGCACAATTGTCTTTCCTTTGACTCAGGCCTAGTCCACACGTACGAAACCGATCTTTTTTTCCTCCGTCTTCCCTGAAACCGCATCAAGAATATTTGCGTCCAAACGGATCCATCTCAACACGACTCAACACGTTACTTCATACCCCAGGCCTATAGGTGGCACTGTTTCTTTACAGAAATTGACCAAAACTTGCGCTTTACAAACAGACAGAATAGGCTACGACCAAGTGGCTAGTGCAAGGAAACCAGAATTGTTTGTGTGGACTGATGGTGAACTGTCAACTGTAGTCAACTGTAAAACTAATAAACTTTATTTTACGGTTTGTGAAGGGTGCAGTCCCGTCCTTTATTTGGCTAATGCAGGTAGGCCTACTAATCACCTTTACTTTCTTTGGTTGTAGGATAGTCCGTGATTCACATTAGTTTTGGCTATCACTGCAATTAGGCTACTAAACGCAAGGCTTACCCAAGTTCTAGGCTATTCTGTCGCCACATTTATACTATTGCTATAAAACCTTCGTTAACAGTCAATACTTTTGCCTGCATCAAATCGCGCATTCGCATTCAGTGTGCTACCATCGGCTTAACGTGAGTTCTAAGCGTCTTTGTATGCTTATATCTAATTTCACTCGACTGTGAATGCATGTATATATGTTGTAAGACATGAAAAATAAATGAATGACACTGGCACTACGCACAAATTAATGTAGCCGAAACTTACACCGCACTTTCCTAATAACTTAAGTTCTCTCGCGTCACTGACAGTAGCTAGAATGCATAAAAAAACACCGGGAAAAACAGTGTTCAGTCCACCAAGTCATAAGCTATCGGCGCTGCGCAGCACCAGTTGTGATATTTATCTTACAGAGTGTAATCGTAGGTAATGTCATGTATGAAAACTAGTATTGTTAGGCAAGTGCAAGTCCAGGGCAGCTGAGGTGTGGCAATGACATCATCGATACGCAAGCAGGATGTGCGGTTTCGCTGTCTAAACGAATTCAAACGGGCTACGGTTTCAGATTTCTCCACTCTGGGACCAGGTTTCAGAAAAGTGTGGTTTCGGGCAGTGCGTTTACAGGATTCGTTTGGACGCTCGGCCAAGACGAAGCAAAACCTCTGCGTTTAACCTAAAAAGCGTCTCCGTGTGGACGGGCCCTCAGGTGAGGTGAGAATTTGCAAATCTATTAGGCCAGTTTTCTCAGTAAAAGCTTTTTAGAGGGGTATACATTCAAATGACCACAACTTATTCAAATATTATCAGATCTCCATGAGTGAGACATCATTGGATAGCTTTGAAACTACACTTTCAGAATCTGTGAATAACTCAAAATGTCTGGGGAGTCATGTGGCTGGTTTTCATACGGCTGGTCACATATGCTGATGCTTTTATCCAAAATGACTTACAAAAAGGGAACAATCAAGGTGCGACTAGTACATGTTACTCATATAGGGGTGTCACGATTCTCCAAATTATCGATTCCATTTCATTTTCGATGTTAAAGTCACGATTCGATTCGATTTTCGATCTTTTGAATATTACTATAAATGTTATTTACTTTGTATGGGCCCTTTCTGTTTCGGGGGGGCTCACTTTTTACTTTGAAAGCTCCTACTAAGGGGACTATTTGAGCTCCTACTAAGGGGACTATTTGAGCTCCTACTAAGGGGACTATTTGAGCTCCTACTAAGGGGACTATTTGAGCTCCTACCTCAGGGTCTCTCACTGGTCTCCTCCCTGTGCACAGGCACCACGACTGCTGTACATGCCAACTTAGCACATGTGTGTATGTGTGTGTGTGTGTGTGTGTGTGTGTGTGTGTGTGTGTGTGTGTGTGTGTGTGTGTGTGTGTGTGTGTGTGTGTGTATGTGTGTATGTACATGCCAACTTGGCCAAGGCAGCAGAAGCACCATTTTAAGAATCTCTGTAAAAATAAATCAGCTTCTATTTGCTTAAAGGGACACGCCACGCCACCGTTTTTTGAAATTGGGTTATTCACTGTGTCCCGTAGAGCTAGATAAGTGAGCAAAAACATGTGTGTCTCCGTGCATGCATGGTCTCGTCGCCGGATAGCATGTCCTGAGTAAAGGTGAGCCAACAACAAAAACAATCCCTAATTACCTCTTGTGTCCTGCATATTCACAACGAGTACAAATGGCAATGCAGATTCAGACGAGGCGATCTCCTAGGCAGGCATTGGCTTGGGACAACATGGGGGCGGAGCACCAAGAGTATCTGGTATAAGGGAACTGGTATAAAGGAACTGGTATAAGGGAACTGGTATAAGTATAAGGGAATTGGTATAAGGGAACTGGTATAAGGGAACTGGTATAAGTATAAGGGAACTGGTATAAGGGAACTGGTATAAGGGAACTGGTCTAAGGGAACTCAGGGCCCCAGAGTGTGACCAATTTGGTCGCAAATGCAACGGAAATTTTTAATGGTGCGACTACAATTTTTCCTGGGTCGCACTGGTGCACCTAATGTCATAAGGTTGAGCGCCTAGACTTTACTCGCATCTGCTGTCTCTCCACGAACTTAGTGTTTGTTCTCCTTTGATTAGTGCTGCATGGTGCACCACTACTGCAAAAGTATCGCAATACCCTGAAATTAGAAACCTCACAATACCTAATTGTATTAGTATCGATATAGCCTACGTTTAAGAATGACAGTCGTGCGCTTCCCGTAGCCTATGTGTCTTTTCTACTCATACGCACACAGCTGTCGTGATCCGAGCGAGTAGCGATGTTGATTTGCTGACCTGCAGCTCTCAAGTTTGTGTTGCCTAAGCTACCTAGGCTATAGAATTGAGTTCATTTAGGCCTACTGTTGAGTTTTCCGAAATAAGCTACACAACCTATTGGCAAACGTTTACATCTTGAGAGAGTTCCATCTAGGTAACTGTTAGCTCACGCGTCATGTCTATCATTAATGTAGTGATGATTTCAACAAAATCATAGAAATTACCATTGCAAGACACTTATCTCTTCTATGATCCCATACATATTTTCTTTGACTTGTTAGTTTTTTGTACATTTATTTTTATGAAAAGACATAGAAAACATAATGAATTGCATCCATATATCCTTGGAAGATGCGCGACTATTTACCTCTAGCCTAAAACCATGAGAATGAAAGCTCATTATTTTGACGTTCTTTTTAAAGTGACAAGCACTTAGACCAGACAAACCAACCTTAGACCAACTTTTTTTAACGTTACCCAAGACGTGCCGCCTGAAATACACATGCGTTGTCACGGCTACATAAAACAAATCTTGCATACAGGAAGAAAGCTGTCTTTTTTACATTTTACTTTATTCTTAAAAAACAAACATTTGCATCATGTAAAGCAGACCTGTTGGTTACCCAACATAATAAGGAATTTTAAATGTAAAGCTTCCAATGCATATCGCCCCCATGTGTCCGAACCCGAACCGAACCAGACTACAATTTCTAAATATTTGTCCGAACCCGACCCGACCCGTCGGGTCCAGTCGGGCTCGGGTTGGGTAGCCACACTCTAGCACACACACACACACACAGCGCACACAAACACACACACACACACACACACACACACACACACTCACCCATGTCCTTCTTGACGATGTTGTAGAACACTCCACCAGGTTGGAACAGATGGGGAAGCTTCTTGGCGTACGACCAAACATCTTCACCTGATGCACACACACACACACACGACAGAACGTTATTACACACACACACAACCAAAACATCTTCACCTGATGCACACACACACACACACACACACAACCGAAACATCTACACCTGATGCACACACACACACCCGACAGAACGTTATTACACACACACAACCAAAACATCTTCACCTGATGCGCACACACACACACACACACACGACACATAGCGTCATTAAACACACACACACACAACCAAAACATCTTCACCTGATTGCTCTCTGTGTCCTGCTGTTCCTTGTTTAATATGTAGGTGTGTGTGTGTGTGTGTGTAGGGGTGTGTGTGTGTGTGTGTGTGTGTAGGGGTGTGTGTGTGTGCGTGTGCATGTGTGTGTTTGTGTGTGTGTGTGTATGTGTGTGTGTGTGTGTGTGCGTGCGTTTGTTTGTGTGTGTGCGCATGTGTGTGTATGTGTGTGTGTGTGTGTGTGTGCGTGTGTGCGTGTGTGTGTGTGTGTGCGTGTGTGCGTGTGTGTGTGTGTGCGCGTGTGTGCGTGTGTGTCTTACCCATAAGTGTAGCCAGTAAGCAGAGGGATGAGATCTCCAGGTCGATGTTGTCTTGTAGTTCTCTTTCTGCACGGCTCATAGTCTCCTCCCTCCTCTCCTCTCTGTCTCCCCTCCTCTCCTCCCTCCTCTCCTCTCTGTCTCCCCCTCTCCTCTCCTCCTCTGCAGTTCTCCCCTCATCCTCCTCTCCTCCATTTACTTCAGACTCCTCCTCTGTCCGCAACACCTGCAAACACACACACACACATCTCTTTGAAATAATGCAAAATAAACTGGAGTACACACACAAACACAACACAAACACACACACACAAACAACACAAACACACAAACACAAAACAAACACACACACACAAAAACACAACACACACACCTTTCAAATAACGCAAAATAAACTGCCAGCCAGCAGATCCACGTCATGAGATTCCCCGTTACATATTGTTCTTAGAGTAGATTCTTTTAGAACTTATTCCGTTACATTTTGTTCTTAGTAGGACTGGGCTATAAAACGATAGCGATATGTATCGCAATAGACATGTAATCGATATCAATAAAAAATGCGTTCGATAGAACATTCGATAATAAAAAGCAACGCACACCTCCCGCCTTAAGTTGTCCATAAATAAATAGGCTAAATATATCTTGCATTGTAGCTAGTATGTGCAACTCTAGAGTAGGCGATAGAAGTAGACCTACCTCAACAACAGAAGAGAACAGGGAGGAGGGATTACTATGAGCCCACACACACACACACAGCGCACACACACACACACACACACACAGCGCACACACACTACACACACTACACACAAACACACACACAGCGCACACACACACACACACACCTCCACGCTGACACACGCACACGCCAGGGTTTCCGTTGTCCGGTAATTACCGGACATTGGCCGGAAAAAAAATTAAATGTCCGACAAAATTAAATCTCTCCGGTTAAATTGTCCGATTGAAATTGGCTAATAATCCCGTCCCCCTAACGCAATCTGAATTTGAGAATAAGCCTTAAAATGTAAGCCTATATTAAAGCAATACGTCCTCTGGCTATGTTTTTAAATGTACAGGCTCTACCGTTTGAAAAGTAAGCTATTAAACAACACGCATAGCCTGCTGCATTTCAGGAAACATTTCAAATAGGAAGCGCACGCTTATGTTAAACAAGGAACAAATGAGTGAGGCGGTTCAAACATGGCCAGGCCCAGGCAGAGTAGCCTTAAAAGTTCTTTCAGAGGCCAGACGCGATGGATGAAGATAAAAAAAATGCTTTCTCTGTCTATGATCTGCAGGGTTAGGGCCTCCTCGACGAGGAGATTGCTGGTCCGCGGATAATTTCCGGCACAATTAAACGGTATCATTGAACCGCGGACCGAAAGAAAAAGAAACTAAACATTTCTCAGAATAGGTAACATTTCTTAATTTATTGTTATCAAATAAAGAGGCATAGCCTTAGGGGGTAGTGGTGTGAGCGCTCATTCTTGTGTGTGCGCATCTGTGCAAGTTAAACAGTGGAACCATGGAGATAACGTGGGTAGCAGCAACAAACAACGTAGCCTTTTTAAAACAACGAACAAAGCGGACTCTTGCTGTCCATGAAAACATAGATACTGGCTAGATCTTGTTAGGCATGTTTACGTAAATTAGGCTAATAAACATGTTGCCTTCTATTCAGCCTGATTATGTCATTCTTTAAGCTACATAGCCTGTCTCCAGTTTTCCTCAACTTGACTAATTAAGAAGCGATAATAGGATATTTGACCGGCATATCATCAAAATGTCCAGAAAACGAAACCTCTGCCGGTCACTTTGACCGGCACCATTTTTTCCTAGCGGAAACTCTGGCACACGTACGCACGCACACAAACACAGCGCACACACACACACACCTCCACGCTTATGTACGCACACGCACGCACGCACACAAACACACACACGCACGCACACAAACGCACGCACGCACACACACACACAGCGCACACACACACACACACACACGCACGCACGCACGCACACACACACGCACACACACACACACACACACACACAGCGCGCACACACACACACACACACACACACACACACATACAGCACACACAAACACACACACACACTCTCACCTCCACGCTGACGCGTTCTCCGTGCTGGAGGGGGACGGGCGTGTCGTCGGAGGCGTCGGCGGGTGGGGGGAGGGGCCTGGGCGGGAAGCCTGCTCTGATTCGCTGGCGTCCAGGGGGGATGGAGAAGGCGGCGGCGATGGCGCGCTGTAGCTCGGCGTGATTGGTCCGCGGCTGCAGCGTCAGCGTTGCCTGGCGACCGTCGCTCGTGGTGACGCGGATCTTCTTCTCGCCGCTGGCCGGAGGCGGGGCCTTGGTTGGGGTGGGCGGAGCAGACGATGAGGAAGAGGCGGAGTCAGCTTGTCCGTCAGCTTTGGGTGTGTGTGTGCGTGTGTGTGCGTCATCTTTGGGTGTGTGTGTGTGTGCGTCATCTTTGGGTGTGTGTGTGCGTGTGTGTGCGTCATCTTTGGCCGTGCGTGTGTGTCGCTGCTGCGTCTGAGGGGCGTGGTCCCGGATGCTCTGCTGCACACGTAGCTCCGCCCTGCTCATGGTAAGCTCCTCCCTGTGCAGCGTGCGACTCTTGTGGCCCGTCAGGATGATCTTGGAGGGCGGGGTGTGTGTGTGTGTGTGTGTGTCCGCGTGTGTGTGTGTGTGCGCGTGCTCCACGCTGACGGGCCGGTACTGGTCGGGTCCACGGCGGGCCGTCTGCTGCAGGATGGACGTCACCACCTTCTGGACGAGCGGCTCGGAGCCGAACTCGCCGGGGAAGTGCTGGTCCACCAGGCGTGCCGCTACCTCGTAGGCGTTGGAGTTGAGCGCCGCGTCGCTCTCGTACTGCCACCAGTGGACCGTCTCCCTGACGACGCGGCCAGCCCAGTCCAGCGTCACGGGCAGCTCCTCCGGCAGGTTGTCATACTCGCCGCCCGCCCAGTAGTGCTTGAAGCCGCAGCCGCACTTGCTGCCCGGCCCGCTGGGGGTGGAGGTGCGGTCTCCGTCGCGGTACAGCACGCCCCCGTGTGGCGAGAGTGGGCGCAGTGCGGAGGAGTGGCAGCTGTGGCAGGCGGCAGGGGAGCTGCGGGCGTAGTCGGGCATCAGGGCGTCGGCCGCCGCGTCGTACGCGCACACCAGCGACATGAGGGGGAAGCTGTAGCTGCGCTCTGATTGGAGGGTTCCGTGGGTGCGCGTGGCGAGTGCGTGTAGCTTCCCGCCGGGGCTCAGCCAATCGCGCGGCACGCTGAGCTCGGACACGCCCCCGCAGGCCAGGCAGCGGTGCAGACGGCCCTCGGACAGCCATCGCCGTGCCGACGCGGTCACCTCCTCGGGGGCGGGGTTGACCACGCCGCGGCGGCGGAACACGTAGTGATGCACGTCGGCCACCAGGGAGGCGCTCACGCCGTGCTCGCCCTCAAACACCGCGTCCATGGCAACCACCAGCCGCCGCAGGTAGCCGTCGCCCAGCGAGCGCTCGCCCCCGATCACGCATCCCCCCTCCGCGTCCAGCGCCATGTAGCGGCCGATCAGCTCCTGCGGGACGCCCCAGGCCTTGGGCAGCAGCTGATTGGGCAGACGCGGAGGCCCCGCCCCTCTCACGCCCACCAGCGGGATGTAGTGGTTGTGGGCGGAGCTACTCCAGGCCAGGCAGATGGGCTTGTTGAGGTCGCCGTGGCGATCGCGGCAGTCGTCAGGCGGCACCAGGCCGGGCAGGAAGGTGGCGCTATAGTCGCCCGGCGAGCTCATGCCGCTCAGCGAGTCCAGCAGCAGCACCGGGCGCCGCAGCACGTTGGCCAGGCCGAACACGTGGACGTTGCGCAGGCCGAGGGGGACGCCCTCGGGGGGGGTGAAGCGGGGGTCGCACTCGCTGATGATGTCGTCCCACTCGGCCGCGTCGATGAAGTCGGCGAACAGCGCTCGGTAGCGGGGGAGGTTTGAGGCGAAGTGGCGGCGCAGGTTCTCCCGCAGGGCGTGCCAGAACAGCTCTCGGCCCACGAGCGCTCGCGACACCGCGTGGACCAGGCAGTGTCCGTCTCCGTCCACGTGCACGGGAACCAGCCGCTCCTGGTCGCCGTTGGCGGTGCGCACCTGAGCCAGCGTGTCACGCAGGTAGAGCAGCGAGCCCGAGCGGTCCTGGCCGTAGCCCGCAGAGTCCAGGTGCTCGCGCTCGATCAGGAAGGCGCGGTCGGCCAGGAGGGCGCAGTCGAACATGTCGCCCTGGTTCATGTCGCTCAGCAGGCGCGCCTGCCCGCTCTGACGGTCCATCCCGTAGCGCGTGAGCGTTGGCGACAGCAGCTTGCAGTGGTAGTTGGACAGGCCCGCCACCTTCACGAGCTCAGGGCCCTTCTTGGGCGCGCCCGTGACGCCCAGCAGTGCGTGGCGCAGCAGGTTGTGCAGCACCACGTCGGGATCCGTCACCTCCTCCACGCGCAGCAAGCTCCGCTGCTCGTGCCGCTGGCCGCACTCGGTGCATTCGATGCTCGCGGCGGAGCCCTGCGCGGGGAAGAAGAGCCGCGCCTGGCACGCTGGGTCCGGGCACGAGCCCGACAGGATCCGCTTGTCTTTCTTCTTGCTGCCGGGCGGCGATGACGACATGGTTGCTTTCGAGTCGTGGTCTCGCTCTTACAAAAACATTCTAGGTGACTCGCGTCTCTCCCCGCGGGGTATCTCTTGTTTATGTCTCTCTTGCAGAAGAGGAACAACACGGAAGCGGTTTGTTTTTTCCTGACAGACGTAGGGCTGCCTCTATCAGCACGTAACGGCGCGCAGAGACCCGTTTCGCATGGGCATTGTAGTCCACCGCAATGGCATGAAATCGCCCTGTGCTGCAACGCCGCCGTTCAAAAACTTCGACAGCTTTCCCGTTAAAGAGGTCTGAATTAATGAACACTGCTGACGAAACCGGAGTGTTTGTCCATTGGTGCACTTCTCTTTTGTGCTACTTATTGAAATTGCTCAGCCAACAACCTCCAATGACGCGCAATATTCTTAGCTCTTGTCGCATTTCTTTACGTCACCACACCGGAAGAGTTAACGTGTTTTGAGATTCAACATTGCAACTGTCATGCGCAGTGTCAACAACAAGCAAGATTTCATGGATAATAATAATATGCATTCAGACAAATCTTTACTAACTTAACAGCCAAATGTACATAGTGGAAGCGCGCAAGCTAAATGCCCCCCGGTTAGAATCTTTGCTTTACCGACAAGTGTGTTGGCCGCTGAGTTCGCTGGACGTCAAGAACCCCACGGATTGGGAAGTCAATTATCTTTAACGTGTCTTTCTGAGCGTCTCCTCCACCACAACACGCGCCGATCAAGGTCCACGACCAAGGTCCAACATCGATACACTCGAGATACGTTTCGTGTGTAGTAGTCCAGCACATACACCAGCCTGTCGGTCGCTTCGCTTGGCTGCCTCCGAACACCGACCCGACTGAGGCCGAGCAGAACAGAGGACTGGCAGCACGCAGTGCTTCAGGCCACCGCTAGGCGGCACATGGCTAGATGTGGTCTATCAAACTGCATTTTCTTCTACTACAGTGCCCAAGTCCAGTGGGTGTTCTAGGACGAGGGAGAGAGAGAGAGAGAGAGAGAGAGTGTGTGTGTGTGTGTGTGTGTGTGTGTTTGGTGAATTTGGCATAAACAAAGTATCAACACAGAACCAGTAGAGGCCAGTGGGCTGAGCAACATAGGACTGTTTGTGTTCAAACTGTATGTGTAATGTTCAAACTGTATGTGTGATGTTCAAACTGTATGTGTAATGTTCAAACTGTATGTGTAATGTTCAAACTGTATGTTCAAAGACAATCAGGAAAAACAGAGAAATACTGCAAACTCAGCCACCAGCCCTATGTCACGCTATCACTCAAATTCTTCTTTAGTCACTACTAGTCTGAGATTTAATGTTCACATTGACTCCCATTCAAGAAATCAAAAGATACTTCAAACATACGCTGCTGACTTATGCCAGCAACCATTTCACTTTAATAATAATAAGGTACATTTTGGTCCATTTCACTTTAATAATAATAAGGTACATTTTGGTCCATTTCACTTTAATAATAATAAGGTACATTTTGGCACAAGACATATACAGCAAGAATAACATAAATTGGCTTAAGGGCAGTTGGCGTTATGGATGTGACAGTTGGACTCATATTGGTAAACAAAATGCCTTAGAGAAGGGGCAAAATTAGTATCAGTGAATTCATTTGCATAACTTTTAATGTAACCTCTGTCCTCTGAATACTGACAAATCTTCAAATTTCATATAATCATTTACATCCTAAGAATACAAGGCATTTTATCAGCGTTATGGATGTGACATGAAATAGACACACTTTTATGAGAGATTACAGGTTTTCTACAAACTGTGAATTTTGCGGGAAACTGCTGAAACCATGATATATGTAGCATGAAGGAGACTTGAATGAACACAAAAAGTGTGTGTCTGAAAATATGCGTCATTTTCGTAATGCATTATGTTGGAAAAACTGCCATTATGGATGTGACCGTTTCACGTTATGGATGTGACATGTCTGAACCAGTCCTCCACAAACTACATAAAATCCCTTGGGGATCAATAAAGTATCTATCTATCTATCTATCTATCTATCTATCTATCTATCTATCTGTAGTGAATTTTGATATGAAACAACTGAAATAGTAATTATGAAAAACTAGCAATGAAATTATTGCTTCCTCAGTGCCCATTAAGATCCACAAGAAGAATCAGGACAAGTCATTTAAAAAATAAAACAATAAATATGTTTTTTTCTTTGACTGTGATCAATTTTGGTCAATGATTCCGGGTTACTGAAACACCAGGGGACATGACATTTGTTTGCACACACCCACACACCGTTAGCACCCTAACACACACACACACACACACACACACACACACACTCTTATACACAAAAGCAAACTCACACATGCGCACACTCATTTACATGCACATAAGTTGCAGGAGTAGGAGATGGAGACAAATTGACAAGCGTGATTAGTTTTGCAGAGAGAATGTGCTGGACCGAGCAGCGATCATATTTTGTACCGATATGAGGTACATCTAGTTTATTGCTGGTAGTTTATTGCTACAGAGAATCTGACACTTCAAATGCTGGCATATCGTGTTGTAAACCTTTGTCAATGAGCGTCACATTTTAAAATGAACTGTGTTACTGTAAACAGATGTGAATGGCAGGCTGAACACATCTGCAACAGAAGGAGGTTGCTACGTTAACTCCAGCTGCAAAGTCAGCCATCCTCACCAGCTAACACGATCATTCAGTTACTGTACAACAACAGTATGACAATTACGGGAAGATAATCGCTCAGATTTTCGTTATTAGGCCACTTGAAAATAGGCTATGTCAATCACTGGAGGTATTTTAATATTATGTTTTGTTTTGCTAATGCTGAGACCTTTTTGTGGTTTTGATCAGCCTAGTAATCTCAGAACAGACAGAGGCATTGTTATGCCACCAGAACAGACGTTTATCAGCTTTGAGGTAAAATAAAGTCTCCAGTCTTGTAAATTCACATTATGTAAAATCCATAACGTCACATCCATAACGTACCATTAAAGGTTTTAAAAGTAAGAAAGGGGCACAATTTGTTAATCATATTTTAAATTGATATAAATCAGCTTTGCACAGACACTTTGGACATTGTCGCATCAACACTGTATGTGTAGCATAAACTTTTCCTATAAAACGTTATGGATGTGACATGGCCATGGAACTTGCTGACTTAAAAACAAAAGCCTTACAAATATAAGGAGCTGTGATCTTAAGGCAAAATGAGCATAGACATTACTCCATTCCCTTGTCAATCTGGAATTTGTCAAATGATAACAATTTGTTGGAACCTTGAGTCCATTTATCCCCTTTTTAAATATGTATGATATTGCCATTTGAAAACTGTTGTTTCTGTATGGTTGCACACCATATTTATGATGTCAAAATAGTGTAATTCTCCATGAAATTCAATCAGATCAGTTACAAACAATAAAATATAGACCTAAATTAACATTTTAACAATAGTTCTATTTGTCCTTTTTCCATGGTAAGGATGACCTTTGCATGGAATTGCCCTTAAACAATTTGGAGGAATCTTATGAAAACTGTCTGCCCCTAAGACTGTGCCCATTGCTCAAATTTGTTGTAATTTATGCCAAATGTCAGGGTTATGACATTTAAAAAAACATAAAACATACCTTAATGATGATGATGACACCACAATTTATAAAGGAAAGAAGTTTAAAAAGAAAAACACAATTAACCAGATGGCTTAGAAGAATAATTGGTAAGGAAGTGCAAGATTATTCGACGGCCGCTGCTTTTCTAATAAATATAATGGGCTACATTAAATTTTTAATGGCCACCAGATGGCGGCATGGCATGGCACTGCACTTCAGGCCTTATTTGGATGTTAGCAAGTAGTGAAATGGCGCCATCTGGTGGCCGTGTGACATGATATTATCATTATTATTATTATTATTATTAATAATAATAATAATGTAAAAATACAAGTATGTATTTATAACACTTTTCAAGCATTGAGCACAAAGTGCTTTACAGACAAACATGAAGAGCGTTTTCTATGCACAACAAAAGTGCAACAGAAGTGCTTCGCACACAAGACACAAACAAACAAATTACAAATATTTAAGATGCCGAAGGAGCAGCGTACTCAGCAGCATCCCCCTTGACACCACGACAGACAACAGCTGCGTGAGAGAGCAAACTCCATCCTGTCTGTTCTGCAAACTCCATCCTGTCTGTTCTCATTCTCACGCTCTGCTCAACAATCCTGGGCATGATGAAGGCTGGAATGGTAACAGGTCAACACTGCCCCCTGACCGGGTTCCTTAAAGGTTTTCACCAACTCAGACCCCCAAGTATACGTGTTTTCCTTTGGAAAAATAATTTTGAGCCTGGCTTTATCAAACGATCTGATTTTCTTTGTAAGCAAATAAGTGCATATTTAATGAGCTAGGGCCTCATTTGTATATTTAAACACTAAAATTAAAAAAAACATGCAATACATTTTTTCTCATCTTAACATAAGTAATCAACTGAGAAAGTTTCATGGTGATAGCTAGGCTATAATTTAAAATTGATGATCTTATTATGCTAATTATGCAAATTGCCCAAGGTGCAACTTTTAGCAACCAAGTTGAAATCCATCCACTAGGCCTATAGATGACATTTCTGCAATAAAGCTTTAGGGTACTCAACATTTCTGGGTTCAAGAAAATGCTACTAGACTAGAAGTCAGCGGCGTTAGTTTTGGCACATTATTTTGATGTGTTGAATGGGAGTCAATGGGAGCCGTAAATCTCAGAAAAGCGGTGACCAAAGAATATTTCTCGGGATACCGTGATAGCGGTCGTGAAAGCGGTGTAATCCGAGGGTGACAGTGGAATAACGTCTTAACCCAGTTTGGAAGCATAGAGGTATTTTTTTTTAATGATGAACATTGTGGTGCCTGATATGTCATGCAGTAGACAAGTTAGTTAGCTATTAAGGATATTGTACTATGGGTTGTTGCATGTAGTTTTCGGTATTATGTTATATCAGAATCCTTATTAGCGTTCCATCCGGTGTCATCAGATGACGACTGCTAACCAGCTGAATTACCCAAATAGCCATATGGACATGTGTCAGTCATTTGTGGTTAACTTTGCAACAAGCGGTAACGTTTAATTCCCAAGTTCACCTGCAACAACTTCCATACCAAAGCTGGAGCGACAGTGGAAAACTGGCGATCTGAAGTAACGTTAGCGTTAAAAGTAAACTTTATCAGACATACAATGCTGCGACCCTTCTCACCTGTCACAACTGGCTAGCGATAAGTTAACGGGTAATGTTAAGGTAATGGCAAGACAGCCATGCCCGTTAATGTTAAGATCAACACGGCCCGTTGTTCTCTTGCTTTGTGGGTGAACGACAGTTTGACAGTAGCTTTACAATGTTAGTATCAACGCACTGGCAGCTCTGTTTCCAACAGAACAATGATGGTGGTTCGCTGGTGGTACCCATGTTAGCTAGTTGTTAGCGTGTTAGCGCACTGTGGTTGCCCTAACAACAGCCCTGACGTGGCCATGGCGTCATCGCTCAGGAGAAAGCGAAATTCTGTCAAATAAGTAGGCTACATTATGAGTACTGTCTGACCAATACATGAACATGCCAGAGATGCTCTCGCAATTGTTTTGGTGTCTATGCTGATACCCTCTCTCTCAATTCAATTTCAATTCAATTCAATTCAATTCAAGAAAGCTTTATTGGCATGAACGTTGCATGAACATTATTGCCAAAGCTCAATTACATGTACACATAAGAGGTAAAGAGGACAAAATAGAAAATAAATACATGCTTAACAGAATTGTGGAATTAACATATAAGAGGACATAAAAGTAGACATAGAAGACATAAAAGTAAAACAACAATTCTAATAATAAGAACAAATATACAACATTGTTGGTGGTTGTGGCCTCACTGGCTGTCCCTCAGGTTGTGGCACGCTGCTACAAATTTTGAAGCCAGAATGACCACATCCTCATTCTCTCCGAGGATGTAAGGCAATTTAGCCTCATTTGTCCAGGTTTGGAATTCATGGAGGGTTGAATTTAATTTATTGAATAATAATGTCCGTATTTCCTCATATTTTGGGCATTCTGTTAAGAAGTGGAGCTCTGTCTCCACAGCCCCCAAGCTGCAGTGTGAGCATAGCCTCTCCTCTCTGGGCAGCCAGGTCTGCCTGTGTCTGCCTTTTTCTATGGAGAGACTGTGCTCACTGAGTCTGTACATAGTCATGGTTTTCCTGAGTTTTGGGTCTTTTCGTGTACTCAGGTAAGTAGCTGTTGTGTATTCACGTTTTAGGGCCAAATAACATTGTAATTTAGGTTGTGTTTGGGTTACTTCTTTCCAATAGGTGATGTAATTTTCCTTTTCATTGTTTGTAATTTGGTCTAATTGTTCTTGCTACTGTAACATTGTCCCGGGCCTCAGTGATGTGGGATGGTGTGAGGTCACTGAGTCTCAGGACAAGTTGGCTAAGTGGGCTCCTTCCTATGTTTTGCTCTTGGCTTTGAAGTGCTAGATGGTGGAGTGAGTCGGGGTTGCTCATTTTAATGTGTTGCCAGAATTTAAGGGCTCTTTTTTGAATATTGATGATAAGGGGGTATTGGCCTAATTCTGCCCTGCATGCATTGTTCGGCGTCTTCCTCTGTACCCGGAGGATGCTTTTGCAGAATTCTGCATGCAGGGATTCAGTTGGGTGCTTATCCCAGGTTGAGAATTCATGTCCCAGACCCCATACCTCAGAGCCATATAGTGCAATTGGTTCTATCACAGTTTTAAAAAGTTTAATCCAAATTCTAATTGGTAGCTCCAATCTAATTGATCTTTTAATGGCATAAAATGCTCTTTTTGCTTTTTCTTTGAGTTCCTTCACAGCCAAGCCGAAGTGCCCCGTTGAAGTCAGAGTTATGCCTAGATAGGTGTAATTATTTGTCTGGTCAATTGTTCTGTTGCCTATTTTAAAATTGTTGGTGTTTCCCTGTAGCTTGGAACGTTTTTGAAACACTAAGACCTTGGTTTTTTCAGAATTTATTTTTAGGGCCCATGTGTGGCAAAATGTTGCTAGTACATCCATGTGGTGCTGCAAGCCCTCTTTTGTTGGTGATATTAAAACCAAGTCGTCTGCGAAAAGCAAGCACTTGACCTCAGTGTTCTGCAGCATGAGTCCTGAACCTGCAGAGTTCTGCAATGTGATTGCCAATTCGTCTATATAGACGTTAAACAGTGTAGGGCTTAAACTACAACCCTGTCGTACTCCCCTCCTTTGGGGAAAGAAATCAGTCCTGTTACATCCTATTTTGACGGCACACTTGCTGGTCAGATACATAGATTTGATTATGTCGTATAGTTTTCCTCCCACACCACTCTGGATCAGTCTATATAATAGGCCTTTATGCCATATGGAGTCAAATGCCTTTTGGAAGTCCACGAAACAAGCAAATATTTTTCTTTTATTTTGATTTACATGTTTATCAATGAGGGTGTTCAGGGTGAAGATGTGGTCTGATGTCCGATTTTTTTGGGAGGAATCCAATTTGGTTTTTGCTTAATACATTGTGTTCTGTGATGTACTCAATTATTCTTGTGTTAATTATGCTACAGAACACTTTTCCAAGGATGCTGTTAACACAAATACCCCTGTAATTGTTTGGGTCTAGTTTATCACCCTTCTTATATATGGGGGTGATAAGTCCTTCATTCCAGGAGTCAGGGAAGTATCCTACACTTAATATGAGGTTGAAAAGCTTTAGAATAGCCAATTGAGATGTGAGGTCTGTATGCACTAGCATCTCGTTCAGGATGCCATCTACACCACATGCTTTTCTTGGCTGTTGTTTGTTTAGCTTTTCCACAAGCTCTTTCTGGGTTATTGGAAAATCCAATGGGTTTTGATTATCTTTTATGGAAATTTCAAGGTTTTCCAGTCTGTTAGATATTTGTTGCTGGTCAGAATTTAGTGTGGGATGATTGAATAGGTTTGTGAAATGCTCTCTCCATATTGTACCATTCTGGATAGCTAAATCATCATGAGGCCTTTTGTTGAAATGTTTCCAGTTTTCCCAGAATTTGTTTGAGTCAAGTGATTCTTCTATATCATTCAGTTGACTTTGCATATATTTATTTTTCTTTGCTCTTACTGTATTTTTGTACCTCTTGAGGCATTCAGTATACAGAGCGCGTATGTCTTGGTTGTCTGGTTGCCGGTGTTTCTGGTTGGATAATTTTCTTAAGCTTTTTCTCTGATTTTTACATTCAGAATCAATCCAATGGTCTGATTTATTTTTCTTTTGTTTGTTTTTAATTGTGGTCAAATTTGAAATTTGAGCCACATAATGGAATAGCTTATGTAGATGGTTTACGGCCAAGTTAATGCCTTCTTTATCATGGGGGTAGTTTGTCGATAGAAATGAGTTCAGGAGTGATTGTGTTTCTGGGTGACCAATTGACTTTTCATAGTTTTTGGAGCTTTCTTTATCCCACCGATAGCTCGGTTTGATTTTGAACATTTTCTCAGGCTTTATGTAGGTGTTGGGGGTCTCTGATCTGTTTAAATAGACTGTTATTTGACTGTGGTCAGACAATGGTGTCAGTGGCTTGACTGTGAAGGCTCTCAGAAAGCTCATGTTTAAGTCTGTTATGGCGTAATCCACAGTACTACTGCCAAGATTTGAGCCATAGGTGTATCGACCAAAGGAGTCACCCCGTAGCCTGCCATTGACTATGCACAGACCCAGGCTTCGGCAGAGCTGCAGCAGTTCCTTTCCATGGACATTTGTGGACTTGTCGTAGTTTTGTCTAGGGGAGTAAGTAGGGAAATAGATGTTATCTCCTGTAATGAAGTCATCACCTTGTGTGCTGACAAAATCAAGTCCCTCACCAGTCCTAGAGTTTAGATCTCCACAGATCATAACATTCCCCTGAGTCTGGAAGTGGCTGATTTCTCCCTCTAGGTCAGAGAAGATATCCTCATTGTAGTAGGGGGACTCAATGGGGGGGATATAAATTGCACAGAGGAAGAGATTTTGAGGTGTCAGTATGGTTTCTTTTTTTATTTTCAGCCACAAATTATTTTTTCCTTTTTTGATTATTTCTATTGAGGGTAAGAGTTCTGATTTAAACCAAATAAGCATCCCTCCTGAGTCTCTACCTTGGGTCACGCCTTTTAGTTTAGTGGATGGGATAACTAGCTCTCTGTAACCTGGGGGGCAGCCAGTGGGCTCATCTCCTCTGCACCATGTCTCCTGCAGGATTAAAACATCAACATCCTTTACAGAGGAAATAAATTCAGGGTCTCTGCTCTTTAAACCAAAGACAGATGATCTTAAACCCTGAATGTTCCACAGAGAAACACAAAAAGATTTCATTTAGTCTCAGTATGTGTTTTTTGTTTGGTTTACAGTTTGAGAAAAAAAAGAGAGTGTTAAGAGTATAACACACAATATAGTATCATAGTTAGAGAGAGTAACACTTTTAGTATATTGAGGTATTTTGGAATGTAGCATTTTGTGACAGTAAAACATTTCAACATCAAATACAAACTTTTTTTTTTTTTTTTTTCCTCCATTTTTTTTGTGTGTGGTTGGTACCTCTTACCACGATCCACTGCTCATTAGGCGTGCACAGATGAGGCTGAGCATTTGCTGAATGTCTCTCAGTTCAGTGCTGTTTGGGCCTGCTGTTCCACTGAGCGCCTGAGCATAGGTGGGTGTTCCTGGCTGCCGTCGCTGGGGTGGTGAAGCTGCATTATATGGTGGTGCAGGCGTAGGTCCAGTTATGGTAGGTGCCGTAGTTGTTCGTACAGGCCTCTCCTGCGGACTCCTCAGTCTGCCCAGTTGCGATGGATGGTGTGTGTGGCGTTGAGAAGTATTTGGGTAACTCCTGTGTGTTTGCGGGTTAGATCTCCGAGAGAGAGCTGCGTCTTTCAGTGTCTTAGCAAACATAGGGACAGCATGTTTATGTAGATGGACGTGGTCATGAAGGTGGTTGGTGTTCATCGTCGGGTTATGGGCGAGGTGGACATTTGCCCGTAGTGCACAGTCCCTGGAGACGCTGGCATTTATCTTTTGGATGGTGAGGGGGTGGGCATCTTTCCTTGGTAGCAGAGTGGATATCACAATTTTGGTTTGTGGGAATGTTTTTGAGGCCTTCTCTATTACTGCTCTGAGTGAATCAGCCACTCCCTCTTGCTGAGTCCTCAGGTCATTCGTTCCTGTGTGTATCAGGATATGGCTGGGTGACCCTAGGCTTCTCTCATTTAGGAGCTCTAGTGCTCTTTGGGTTGTGGGGCACCAAAGTTTAGCTGCCTTGTGATTCGGGAAGAGCTTTTTCTCATCAACAAATTTGCCGTTTGAGTCTATGAGGAGAACAATGTCAGCTCGCTCTGGATGTCCTGTGTTCTGTCTCTCGTGTCTGGGTTGCTCGTGAACGGTGGCCTCTGCGTATGTTGATGGGGTAACCTGTGAGCTGGTAGGTGTTGTGGAAGGTGGCTGTGTTCTGTGGCCGGCAGGTGCTGAGGGGGATGCTGGCTGGCTGGAGGTGGTAGCCTGTGGGCTGGTGGGTGATGGCTGGCTGGAGGTGGTAGTAGCCTGTGAGCAGGTGGGTGTTGTGGGGAGTGGCTGGGCTTGAAGGACTTGGTTCGTATGGGTGGGGGTCACCGGTGCCAGTGGGCCTTGATGGCGTATGGAAAACAGCTGCTCTCTCAGGTCCTGCATCATGCCCTCTCTGTCCCTGAGCTCCTCTATGAGTGCTGCCCGCTCTCTCCTGTAGTCCTCTCTGTCCTGCTGCAGCTCTTTCACCTGCTGTCTTTGGATATCCAGCTCCTCCCTGCAGTTGTCTCTGTCTCTCTGTAGTTCCCTCACCTGTTCTGTGAGAGCAGACAGCTCATGCCTGTAGTTGTCCCTTTTCTGTTGTGGCTCTTTATCTGACTGCAGCTTAAGAACAGTCTCTCTGAGGTGCACCAGTTCAATTTCAAGCTGTGTGAATTGTTCTTTTATTATGAGGAGGGAGTTTGGTGTTGATGGTGGTTGGTTCCTCTCTGAGGTGGGGGGCTCCTCTGCAACCTCTGCTCTGCTGCTGACAGTGGGGGCACAGTCTGTTTCTCTCTCTCTCTGATCATGGGGTCTTTCATTCTCAGCTATTACTTTTAGCTTATTGAAAACTATTTGAAATTCTTGTAGATTTCCTTGTACCATGACAGTTCCATTCTTATAAATGTTCACTGTTGTCATGATACAATCAGGGTCATTTGGATCTCTTATTTTTATTTTCCATCCGTTGCAGATTCCCTCTTTTTTCACAGAGGGGTAATATTTAATCAGAGCTTTGTGCCAGGCACTTGGATTATCTGAATAGAAGATAAGGTTGCTTACTTCACCTTTCTTATAAAGGTCACCAAAAAGTGTCTCTGGCTTTTCCCTCAGAAGTTTCTGTTTGAATTGTTTTCTCTGATTTTCATTTGTGATCTCTGGGGGATATTGTACTGGACAGTATTCAGTGCAGAGTGGAATGGTTACATTCTGTGCAGGGCAGTGGGGGAGGGGCAGCTCTTCCTTTGATTGGCTCATTCTATGAGCTAATTTGAATGGCTACAATTTAGAATGTTGGTCAGTGCTGCCTAACGGTCCTTTTGAGCTGGAACTCTGACACTTTGGCTAATCTATAGCAAGTTAGCAAGACTTTATATTTTTCTTAGCTTTCTTAAACCTTCTCTCTAGTAGAGGAAGGAGCTCAGATTCAGGATATTTTTACTTCCTTTGTCTTAAAAGTATAGTCCTCCAAGTATGGTTTTTGTAGTACTCACTTCTGATTGTTTTAATGGCTGGATTTTTAAGTATTTGTTCCAGTTGTCTGTCCTTGTTTTTAGCTGCTCCTAGCGGGTCCACTGCTCTTCTGTCACTTCAGCTGTCCCTTGTTGATCTTTTGATGATTTCTCTCCTGATTTCTTGTTTTTCTGCTGTTTTTGTTTAAATTCTCTCTTTACATGACATCATATTGCAGATGTATACAAGTATTTCAACTTTCTCTCATTTTAAAACTGTAAACACAACAAAAATTTAGGAGCTCATACGAAACATGACTCTCACTGTGTCTTGGAACTCTCTCTCTCTCTCTCTCCCTCTCTCCCTCTCTCTCTCTCTCTCTCACACACACACACACAATCTCTCTCTCTCTCTCTCTCTCTCTCAATTCAATTCAAATATGCTTTATTGGCACGACAAATCATATGATGCATTGCCAAAGCATTCTCAGGAATAATAATAATTATAAAAAAGTAAACAAACAAACATTACAAACATTTACACTTTATCAATACACTGTGTGTGTGTGTAGGCTTGGGAGTCGTTTCCAGGTATCGGTTAGGAATCGGTTCCAAACGTTCCGATCCATCGGAATCGTACACATCCACATGTTAACGATTCCACTAACAATTCCAATACAAAGCTTTGTTTTAGAAATGTTTACTTTTTTAGAAATTTTAAAGCATTTAACTTCTGTATTGATATTGCACACTTGATATTCATTCTCTAAAACCACTTTAAATTAGACATTCAAAGCCAACAACTCAAAGCCATCCTATAAGTGTTCAGCAAATGGTACAGGAATCAATATGGTAATCGATAAGGAATCGCATCGATAAGCAGACTCAACAATGGCATCGATATCGATAATTTCTTAACGATGCCCATCCCTGTGTGTGTGTGTGTGTGTGTGTGTGTGTGTGTGTGTGTGTGTGTGTGTGGGCGCGTTGCTCAGTGGTCACTCCTCCTCTTTCTGTCACAGTTGTGTATGTAGTGTGCAGCTAGTATTGCACAATATCTTCTCCTAATAAATATCTAATTTTCTTGTGATCTTCGATCTCAAAGAATTTTGGATATATAGATTGAAATTTTGGATAGAAGTTGGAGCGTATTTCTTTGTAGTTTGGGCAGCTAGTGAGGAAGAGTAATTTCTTTTTTGTCACAGTTCACACAAAGTCTGTTTTCTTTAGGCATCCAGGTTTGCCTTCGTCTGCCTGTTTCTATTGCCAGGCTGTGGTTGCTAAGCCTGTATCTAGACATTGTTTATCTCAAGTTGGTGTCTCTTACAATTGTCAAGTGTTTTGCTAATTGATATTTCCTGTTAAGAGTCAAATAACTTTGTAGTTTACTTTGTTTTTCCGTTGTTTTTGTCCAGTATGTGAGAGATTGGTATTGGTTTGGTTGGTATTTATTCTTTCAAGAGGGGTGCCAGTGTCCTGGGGCTGAATAGTGATGTTAGTTCTGTTGGTTGTTTCTTGCTGCAGCCTATGGACCAACTGGATGAGGGGACTCTCTTCTGTGTTCAATTCTTGGCTCTTTAAGGCTTTGAAGTGATAGGATGTGGGGTCGCTTGTTTTTAAATGTTGCCAGAATTTGATGGCTCTCTTTTCAATTTTTAGAAGAAGGGGGAACTGGCCGAGTTCTGCCCTGCATGCATTAGTTGGTGTTTGCGGAGTTCTGCCCTGCATGCATTAGTTGGTGTTTGCGGAGTTCTGCCCTGCATGCATTAGTTGGTGTTTGCGGAGTTCTGCCCTGCATGCATCAGTTGGTGTTTGCGGAGTTCTGCCCTGCATGCATCAGTTGGTGTTTGCGGAGTTCTGCCCTGCATGCATCAGTTGGTGTTTGCGGAGTTCTGCCCTGCATGCATAAGTTGGTGTTTGCGGAGTTCTGCCCTGCATGCATTAGTTGGTGTTTGCGGAGTTCTGCCCTGCATGCATTAGTTGGTGTTTGCGGAGTTCTGCCCTGCATGCATCAGTTGGTGTTTGTTTCTGCATTTTTAGAATGTTCCTGCAGAATTCTTCATTTCAATTGGAATTTTGTCCCATTTTTCAAAATCGTGATTTGTTAGGGGACCCCACACTTCACTGCCATATAGAGCAATGGGCTCAATAACCGATTGGAATATTTTTGGTATTTTTGGTATCAAATTCTGATTGGTATTTCAATATTAATAGATTTTTGTATGGCCTAGAAAGCCCTTCGTGCTTTTTCTTTCAACTCTCTCACGGCCAAGCTGAAGTTTCCGTTAGAACTGATTTCCAATCCAAGGTAACTATAATTTGTGACATGTTCTATTTTTAGTTTATCAAATGTGAAGTTGTGTTTGTTTCCCTGACAATTTGTTCTCTTTTGGAATGTTAATACTTGATTTTTTTTGGTGTTAATAGCCAGTCATTCTAGCAGAATTCTTGCAGTACATCTAGGTTCTGCTGCAGGCCCTCTGCTGTTGGAGATAGCAAAACCAGATCATCTGCAAATAAAATAAATTTGATACAAGGATACAAGGAAGTTTATTGTGACATGCATATAGTTACTGGAAGTAAGAAATGCAGTGAAATTATGTCTGGTGTCAGCCTATTTGTGCATTTATGGGGGGGGGATTGACTATTTGGATTTGTTCATGGGTCATATCTGTTCTGTTACAGATTTTCAAAATAATCTTTCCATGTATTGCCATTTTGTATGGCTGGTTCTTCGTGGGGCTTTTTGTTTAGCGAGTTCCAGTTGTCCCAGAAGGTATTCGTATTAAGTGATTCTTCAATTGTTTGTAGTTGGTTTTGAATATGATGTTCTTTTTTCTTTCTAAGTGTTTTTTTTGTATTGTTTGAGTTCCTCATAGTATTGATGCGTAAATCGTCATTGTTTGGCTGTTATGCTTTTGGTTTGATAATTGTCTTAGTTTTTTCCTCATCATTTTGCAGTCCAAGTCAAACCATTTCTCATCACTTTGTTTGGTATTTCTTCTTTTTTGAAGGGGATGTAGGGCAGATAGCTCTGCCAGGTAGTCAAATATATGGTTAATATTTTCTACTGCTAAGTTTACACCTTCTATATTGTGGGGGTAACTACTAAGAAGGAAAGTATCAATAATTGGGGAAGCTTTAGGGTGATTGAGAGCTGTTAGGTAGTTTTCTTTGCTGTTCTTAGTCCATCTGTAACTCTCTCTCGTGCAGAACAGCTTGCTGGGCTGTTCTTGTATGTTAGAGTTTTCTGTTCTTTTAAGGTATGCAGTAGCTTGGCTGTGGTCTAATAGGGGTGTTAGTGGCTTGACTGGGAATGCTCTGAAAGTGGATGAGTCTAAGTCTGTTATCATGTAGTCAACTGTTGAGCAACCAAGAGGTGAACTGTATCTTCCGAGAGAGTCCCCTCTCACCCTACCATTGACATACAGGCCCAGGCTTTGGCAGAGCTCTAGAAGAAGTTTCCCATTTTTGTTTATTTGTGTGTCAGAGCTGTTCCGTGGGAAGTTAACAACATTTTGTGGGAAGCTCTGCCCAAATATATATGTGTTGCCATGATCTGCTGTATAGTCAGGAAGGGATCCAGTCCTTGCATTCAGATCTCCACAGATCAATACACTTCCCTGGGCCTGGAAGTGGTTGATTTGGTGGTTCATGGTGTCAAATATCTCTTTGTTGTAGTATGGAGATTCAGAGGGTGGTATATACACAGCACAAACAGATATATCTTTAGTTGTTTGGGTGAGTTGTTTGTTGATTTTAAACCAAACGTGTGAGTTCTCTTTTTTTATTAGTGAGATGTATTTATCTATTTCTAATTTATGCCATATCACCATGCCCCCTGAATCTCTCCCTCGTGTTATCCCTCTCTCTCTCTCTCCTCTCTCTCTCTTTCTCTCTCTCTTTCTTTCTCCATCTCTCTCTCTCTCTGTGGCAGATGGAGGAAGAACTAGAGAAGTTTCTGATGGAGCAAAAGGAGAGGGTGGCCAAGGACAAAGCCAGTCTGCTGCTGCAGGAACCTCCCTATATGGAGATCAGGGTGTGTGTGTGTGTGTGTGTGTGTGTGTTTGTGTGTGTGTTTGTTTGTGTACATTTGTGCGTGCATATCTGTGTGTCTGTGTATAGTATAGTAACTGTGTGTAGTATGCGGTAGTAAATTTGTGTGGTATGCAATATGCTACATTTGTGTGTGTGTGTGTGTGTGTGTGTTTAGTAAATTTATATGGTATGCAGTGTTTCCCACAGAGTTGGATTCAGTCTGTGGCGGTAGCTGACTTGGACAACTTGCAGAAGAGGGGCAGCGCCGCAGCGGGCTCGTTACGAGAGAGAGCGGGGGGGGCAAGAGAGAGCGGGGGGGGCAAGAGAGAGCGGGGGGCGGGGCAAGAGAGAGCGGGGGCGGGGCAAGAGAGAGCGGGGGCGGGGCATGAGAGAGCGGGGGCGGGGCAAGAGAGAGCGGGGGGCGGGGCAAGTGTAGTATAGTGACTGTGTGTGGTATGATACACCAAACTCACAATTCCGTTTGAATCGATTTTTGACACACAGTTCGATAAACCTCAATTTAAAGGTATATTATTATTATTATTATTATATTGTATATTTGTATTATATTGTATCCTGATATAAAAAGAGAATATGGTAAATATGTGTGTGTGTGTGCTAGTGTTGCACGGTGCACCAATACTAGAAAAGTATCGCAATACCCTGAAATTAAAAATGGCACAATACCTAATTTTATTAGTATCGATACTTTAAATAATGGCCGTGTTCTTTTGAAGTAACATGCGTGTGCGCACGGCTTCTAGCGCCTCCTCCCCTGGCCTGTGGCTGTGCGTCTTTTCTCACACACACACGCAGCTGTTGTGACATAAACAGCGAGACATGGCTGCTAGTTTAAGTGATGCTATGGTTACACATACTAATAGGCTAATATCAAGTTGATTTGCTCACTTGCATCTCTCAAGTTTGTGTTGCTAACCTACCTAGGCTGTGGGATTCAGGTAATTTAGGCCTACTATTGGGTTTAACATCATTTAGAGATAGGCTACGCAACCATGGCAACCTTTTACATCTGGAGAGAGCTCTTTGCTAACTATCCCACTAGCTCACGTCATGTCTGTCATTTGAGTAATGCTCACTAAAATCATTAATGAACATTAATGAACATTGCAAGACACTTAGCTCTTCTATGATCCCAGAAATATTTTCTTTGACTTATTTAGTTTTTAACATTTATTTTATTTAATGACATAGAAAACATAATGAATTGCATCCACATATACTTATGCACTATGCACAACTATGTTTCACTAGCCTAAAACCGAGACTGAAGGCTAATTACTCTCACATATTTCTTAAAGTGACGGGCACTCAATTACACACCAACAATGTGCACTTATTTAGCACGCACCACATTAAAGATATGCCCAAATGGAATAGTTCAAAAATCAATATGAAATATTCAAATTACTAAATATTTTAAGCTAGTAATTATACAGATTATAAAATACTATACATTATTAACAAAATATATACACTTACATATACATTATTAACAAAATATATACACTTTATATGATTATTAACAAAATATATACGCTTACATATACATTATTAACAAAATATATACACTTATATACATTATTAGCAAAATCGCAACTACTTTGGGGAGATTTGGACACTGATGAGGGGCTGAATGACGTCACACCTGTAACAAAGCGTGATAACTTAAAAAACATAGCTGCACAAATGTTATTTTTAATGGCACAAATCAGCACAAACGATTGAGACCATTTTGGGGAGTTTTGGACATTGATGGGGGGCTGGTGACATCACGGGAGTAATAAATAAAGTGGAATATCTTAAAACAAAGTAGCACAAATGTTACTTTTAACGGCACAAATGAGCACAAACGATTGAGACTATTTTGGGGAAAGTATGTGGGGCTGAGTGACGTCACTGGCCAGAAAATGTAAAGTTTAATTACTTAAAACCCTTAACAGCACAAACAATAATTTATACGGCACAAACCGGCACAAACGAATAGCAGTGTTTTTAAAAAAAATTGAATAACATGGGGGGCCAGCTTCACGCAGGTCATGACCTCAAATTACCAACATACAAACACACACACACACACATACACACATTACATACAAACACACACATACACACACACATGCAAACACACACACACACACACACACACACACACACACACACACACACATTACATACAAACACACACACACACATTACATAGAACTTTTTTTTACAAAAATTACATTGGGCAGCCGTGGCCTACTGGTTAGCACTTCGGACCTGTAACCGGAGGGTTGCCGGTTCGAACCCCGACCAGTAGGCACGGCTGAAGTGTCCTTGAGCAAGGCACCTAACCCCTCACTGCTCCCCGAGCGCCGCTGTTGTAGCAGGCAGCTCACAGCGCCGGGATTAGTGTGTGCTTCACCTCACTGTGTGTTCACTGTGTAGTGGGTTTCACTAATTCACGGATTGGGATAAATGCAGAGACCAAATTTCCCTCACGGGATCAAAAGAGTATATATACTTATATACTTTTACTTACAAGCAAACAAAACATGATGCCAGCGTCTCGCCAGCGTCCCCGTAACCTAGCAAATGTGTTTGGTATGCAATATGATACATTTTTGAGTGTGTGTGTGTGTAGTAAGTCTAAGTCTCATGACCTCACCACAGGTGTGCCTCAGGGATCAGTATTAGGACCCTTGCTTTTCTCTATTTACACCACTTCCTTAGGTGATACCATTCGCTCCCATGGATTTGACTATCACTGTTATGCAGACGACACTCAACTTTACCTGTCTTTCCCACCTGATGACTCTAGTGTTTCCCACCAGATTTCTGCATGCCTTAAGGATATTTCAGCCTGGATGAAAGATCGGCACCTTCAGCTTAATCTCTCAAAAACAGGGTTTTTGGTGTTTCCAGCTAAAACAGCTATTCCCCAACATATTAACATCCAGCTTGACTCAACTTCACTGACCCCAACTAGATCGGCACGAAACTTGGGCGTTGTAATTGATGACCGACTTAACTTCTCTGAGCATATAGCTTCTATTGCAAAATCATGTCGGTTTATGCTTTACAACATTAGGAAGATCAGACCTTATCTGACACAAGATTCCACACAACTTCTTGTTCAGACCATGGTCATCTCTAAGATGGACTATTGTAATTCACTATTAGCTGACTTACCCGCTTGTGTAACAAGATCATTACAGCTGATTCAGAATGCTGGAGCACGCCTGGTCTTCAATCAGCCAAAGAGGACACATGTAACTCCTCTCCTAGTTACTCTCCATTGGCTCCCTATAGTAGCCAGAATTAAATTTAATATAGGACACTAACTGGATCTGCTCCTAGTTATTTGAATTCAATAATCAAGCCTTACATCCCCAACCGCCCACTGCGGTCTGCTGGTGAGCTTCTGTTGTGTCGACCAGTCATGAAAACTGGGTCTAATTCCAGACTCTTTTCTTCAGTGGCTACATGTTGGTGGAATGAACTGCCCAGTGCTCTCCGTTACTGTGGTAGTTTTGGGTCGTTTGAGAGGGGTCTAAAGACATTCCTATTCAACATATACTTAGTTGTTTAAACGCTTATGTGTTATGGTTTGTATAATGTTGTTTTATTTCAATTGGGCTGTTAATTAATTTGACATTATTATTTATTATTGATATTCTCCTTAATGTAGTCTTAGCATGTCATTGTTTTTATATTATTGATTGAATGGACATTATTGTTTTATTATTGCCTTTCCCCTTTTTTACATTGCTTTTTATTAGGCTATTGATTGAATTGATATTATTGTGTACTACAACTATTCTCCTTATTATATTTGACCAACATTCTAATCTGTTCCCTGTTCAATTTTAAATATTATTATGTTGTTTGTATTTATGTGTCGCTTTGGACAAATGCGTCTGCTAAATCCATAACCATAACCATAGTATAGTAACTGTGTTTGGTATGCAATATGGTACATTTTTGAGTGTGTGTTTGTGTAGTATAGTAACTGGGTTTGGTATGCAATATGGTACATTTTTGAGTGTGTGTTTGTGTGTGTGTGTGTAGTATAGTAACTGTGTTTGGTATGCAATATGGTACATTTTTTTTGTGTGTGTGTGTTTTTAGAGGAGAGGTGTGAAATTTGACGAGCTGAAAGAAAACATTACCCTGCCATCACAGAAGACAACAAACAACAAAGGTAGGTGTCGGTGTGTGTGTATGTTCTGTGTGTGTATATGTGTGTTTGTTTATATGTTCTCTTTCTCTCTCCCTCTGTATGTGTGTGTGTTTATATGTTGTGTGTGTCTGTGTGTCTGTGTGTGAGTTTATATGTTCTCTTAATCTCTCCCTTTGTGTGTGTGTGTGTGTGTGTGTGTGTGTGTGTGTGTGTGTGTGTGTGTGTTTATATGTTGTGTGTGTCTGTGTGTCTGTGTGTGAGTTTATATGTTCTCTTAATCTCTCCCTTTGTGTGTGTGTGTGTGTGTGTGTGTGTGTGTGTGTGTGTGTGTTTATATGTTGTGTGTGTCTGTGTGTCTGTGTGTGAGTTTATATGTTCTCTTAATCTCTCCCTTTGTGTGTGTGTGTGTGTGTGTGTGTGTGTGTGTGTGTGTGTGTGTGTGTGTGTGTGTGTGTGTTTGTTATTATGCTCTGTGTGTGTGTTTATATGCTGTGTGTGTGTGTGTGTTTTTATGCTATGTCTGTGTGTGTGTGTGTTTATATGCTGTCTGTGTGTGTGTTTATATGCTGTGTCTGTGTGTGTGTGTTTATATGCTGTCTGTGTGTGTGTGTGTTTGTTATTATGCTCTGTGTGTGTGTTTATATGCTGTGTGTGTGTTTATATGCTGTGTGTGTGTGTGTTTATTTGCTGTGTGTGTGTGTGTGTGTTTATATGCTGTGTCTGTGTGTGTGTGTGTTTGTTATTATGCTGTGTGTGTGTGTTTATATGCTGTGTCTGTGTGTGTGTGTGTGTTTATATGCTGTGTGTGTGTGTTTATATGCTGTGTCTGTGTGTGTGTGTGTTTGTTATTATGCTGTGTGTGTGTGTTTATATGCTGTGTGTGTGTGTTTATATGCTGTGTGTGTGTGTTTATATGCTGTGTGTGTGTGTAGAAGGGTGTGTACGCTTGAGTTTACCTCTAGGAGAGGAGTATGAAAGAAAAAAACACCAACTCCAACAGGAGCTGAGGCAGGACTACAGGCGGTACATGGTACAGGTACCACACACACACACACACACCATTACACACACACACACACACCATTACACACACACACCATTACACTCACTCACACACCATTATACTCACTCACACACACACACACGCACACACACACACACCATTACACTCACTCACACACACACACACACACACACACACACACACCATTACACTCACTCACACACCATTACACACACACACCATTACACACACACACACACACCATTACACACACACACACACACACACACACCATTACACTCACTCACACACACACACACACACACACACACACACACACCATTACACTCACTCACACACCATTACACTCACTCACACACACACACACACAAACACACCATTACACACACACACACACACCAGCGTTTCCGCTTGGAAAAAAATGTGACTGGCAGAGGTTTGGTTTTCCGGACATTTTGATGATATGCGGGTCAAATATCCTATTATGGCTTCTTAATTAGATCAGATCACATGTTGGTCTGAGAACTGTGAGAAGGTGTGAAACCCGCACCAAACTCCTCTCAAACAGAAATCACCGATTTAGAATCCCCCGCCCCCTCACAATGGTTTCACCCATCACCATCAGCGCAGTGACCCCCGTGAAATTTCACCATTGGCAGCAAGTTGCACTGTGCATGCAACTATAGTGTCAACTGTCTGTACAACGAAGTGGTAAGTTTGACCACCAAGTCGAAAAAGTCCATAATCAGACCCACAGTCAGTCCATAATCAGTTAACCCGGATAATATTCAAACAAAGGTTAATCGGAACGATAAATCCCGGAACAAGTGAAATTGGTTTTGTTCCCGTTTTCCAAAACTGTGTTCGTTTCCAGTTTCATTTTCATTCTTTCACACCTTTTCTGCTGAAGATATTTGGCCTTTAATTGTAGTGGGGGTTGAAGTAAAAACCTTCCAAATAATTAAATCAATTTAATTAGATACCCATACCCAGTGCTTAGTTACTGTCCACCAGTGTGTGTGTGTGTGTGTGCATGTTTATTAGTGAGGTGAATTACATTCTTGGTACATGGCACCGTAGCCTGCTGCACCACAGCACCCCCAAATGTTTTGACAGTCACAATCATGGTTATCATTGCAACCAGGGTAGGAATTTCACGGCGGCCATGGCCGTTGTTGCCCCTTGCGTTGGCCGTGATGCCCCTTTGAAAATCAGAGGTTTACAGGCCACTGTGGCCTTGGTGCGCCCATCTTTCAATATTCTGGGTTGCGTCAGACTAATAGCGTATTTTATTAGCCTATTGCCTGTCAAAATAATCTTAGCATTCACAGCGCAAATTAATTTAGTCTTTTACGCAGTGGAGAAAGTGACAGCGCACGGTAAGAAAGAAAGTGCGTCCAAATTTACCCATTCTTCTCAGTTGAACCACTCGCGAAGTAGCCTACTCATCATACAGACATCAAATATCACATCAAATCAAAGAGCTTTTTCTCAGCTTTTAAACGGTGTTAGCCGATAATTGCTGTGGTGAACGGTTCGCGAGACAAGTAAATAATATGATTAATATGATTAAATTGAATAATAAATTCTAGGTTCTGCGCCTATCTCCCGACCCATTCATCTCGGTGGAATACTTCATGAACCCTTCGTTCAACACATGACAAACCATATCAAAATAAACGGCAGACCTTACCGAACTCAGAGGTGTAAAGCAGTCCCCTGTACAGTTCCAGCGTAATCCGGCTTTGAATTTGCAGCCAATTTCGACATGCATGTCTCCAATGTTTCATGTTTTTGTAATGTTTCATACAGTGATCAGAGCTAGTGAGCGGAGCGGGAGCGAGTGAGGAGTGGAGCGGATGGAATTTTGTTGGAGCGCGGAGAGTTTTTTAATTTAGAGACCAGAGCGGCCGCTCTGTTCCGCTCCAATTTCGTTCTGGCGCCGCTCACACCCCGAGCTGAGGCCCAAATCCACCCAGAACTCATGTCTTCATAATGAAACCAAGACCGTTATTTCAAAACAAAGACACTTGCCATAGTAATGTAATGAATTAAAACAGCACACACTAGGCATGTCAAACACACACACACAGGGGTGGACGCAGCCCCCACACAAAAAGGATCACACACGAGGAAGACCTAAAAGGGTAACACGCTACGCTAAAACACGGACATTAAAACAGTAAATAAAGACATTAACACACACAAACAACTCCCAGAGTTCTCCCAGAATGCATTGTCCCAGAGTCCGTAGCACATAGTCCAGCGTGCCAACGTTACAGTGAGTTCGTTGGGGATGAAGTCGCTAAATATTTTAGAAAGGAAATTGAAAGTCATAGGGCTTACAAGCGTACTATTCCTACAAAACAACTAGATACAAACAATGTACAGTAGAGCAAGAACAACTATGTGGTGACACTGTCCCAGTGAGATTTATTTTGGAATTTAAGAAGACACATTTCGCGGAAACACGGAGAGCAATTTAAGTCTGCTTTAAGTAAGGCTGAAGTAAAACTTGGACGCTAGCAAAACGTGAGCAATTTGAATCACCTGCTTTAAGTAAGGCTGAAGTAAAACTTGGACGCTAAACCTGTATTATTTAGGCAATTAATCTCACTGATCCCTTTAGTTTTAGGCTTATGTGTACGTTGCCAAGCTTGTTTGTTGTTGCACTGTCGGTGTTGCATTAGGCTCTTTTACAATACATGTTCTATGAGTGACATTGCCGTTTCTCTTAGTTCTTTGAGATTGAAGTTTTCTAAGGTGACAATTCGGCTTGTGGATTATTTCTCCCTCTTTTAAATTGGAGCGAGCGTGGAGCGATTTCACTGGAGCGGGAGGATTTTGAAGTGGAGCGAAATTGAGCGGAGCGGCCTGACGTGAATTTGAGCGGAGGAGCGGCCGAGTGAACAGCCACCTGAGCGAGGATCGGCCGAGTGAACAGCCACCTGAGCGAGGAGCGGGATATTCGCACCACTCAGCTCCGCTCACTAGCTCTGACAGGGATTCAGGTCTACTGCTCTGAATAGGCTAAATACAACTTTGATCATTTTTATAGCCTACTACTGTATAGTTAACTTTGGTGCCCTGACATGTGGCCTTTGTCACAGGCGGACAGAGTACACAGCTTCATTACTTGAGTAAAAGTACAGATACCCTTTGCTAAATTTACAAGTACAAGTAAAAGTACAACAGTCAGATGTCTACTTAAGTAAAAGTTTTTAAAAGTACTTGAGTATCAAGAGTACAAGAGTAGCCTACATTTTCTAAATACTGCATTACTTACTGCCACAGTGCTTACATTTATGTCAAGTCAAGTCAAGTCAAGTCAAGTTTATTTATATAGCGCATTTCATACACAGAGGTCATTCAATGTGCTTTACATAAACAAAACCAAACAATAATAACAAATAAAAAGCATAGAAAGGCAATATAGTCAAAGAATAGTTAAAAGGTAAAGATCATAATAAAAAGAAAACATAAAACACAAGGTAAAATAATTTAAAAATAAAGGATAATTAGTAAGCAAAAAAAAAAAGGCAAAAGTAGTAAAAAAAGAGTAATAAAAGATAAAGTAGAATAATTATCAAGGCAGATTCAGAATTTGTAACTCGGCACAGTTAGCAGAAAGCATCTGAGAACAGTTTGGTCTTAAGTCTAGATTTAAAACTGGCTACAGTTGGGGCCTTTTTGATGTCATCCGAAAGTTGATTCCACAGCTGAGCCGCATAGCAGCTAAAAGCTGCTTCACCATGTTTAGTTCTAACAGTAGGTTTTACTAGCAGGTTTTTCACCTGGGACCTGAGAGGACGCGAAGGTGTGTACTGCTGAAGCATGTCTGACAGGTATTTAGGTTCTGCTCCATTTACTGATTTATAAACAAGCAATAGAGCTTGAAGTCAATTGTGTGACTTACTGGAAGCCAGTGCAAGGACTTAAGAATTGGAGTAATGTGGTCAGTTCTTTTAGTTTTTGTTAGAATCCTAGTTGCTGCATTTTGTATCATCTGAAGCTGTTTAATAGTCTTTTTAGGAAGGCCTGTGAACAGTCCATTGCCGTAATCAACCCTGCTGGAGATAAATGCATGAATGAGTTTTTCTAAGTCATATTTTGACATCAGCCCTCTGAGTCTGGCAATTTTTTTGAGGTGGTAAAAAGCTGATTTAGTTGTCGCTTTCATGTGGCTGTTGAAATTTAGATCACTGTCAATTAATACACCAAGGGCTATATTTTGGGGCACCAGCGCATGGCGTACAGTTCGTTTTTCAGTCGCGCGAATTTGAATTCGGTATTTTGCACCTTTATTTTTTAAGCATTGCGCCCAGGGGTGTGGCAATTAACAACCTAGGGCGGGCCCTGGCGCGTTCTCTAAAAATCGCTATCATACACCACCTAAACCTGGTCAGAAGTCAATGGCGAGTTGTTCATATGCTATTTTAAGAGCGCATGTCAACAGTCATATTGGCAGGTGCACGCACCATCCTTCTATCATTCATGAACGCACACCAGCGCACGTCCATGCAAAGCATTACAAATTGCACGATTACAATGTTAAACATAATTAGAATAAAGATATTACGAAATACTGTACATCTCATGATGAGTAGTTATTCACCATCATTTGCAAATTGGTAATGACGGTTAAAAGTGATTAGGGGAGAGGCGAGAGACACGTATGGAGCACAGCTGAAGACGCACTGTCACGAGATATAAGCAACTCCTCTGAAGGATAAATGTTGTTTTATTCAGTCATTTGAGCAACATTAGGGTAAGTGTTGCTTTTTCCAGCCTATGTTTTCCATGGTAACCCATTGTCAGTCAATAGTGAAAGTAACTGCATATAACTGTCTTGTCGTTGACTGACTCCTTGGTGAAGTTAGTTTCACTTTGCCAATGAGTTCAAATAATAGATGAGTGCAAATGCGTGAAGGCTATGCTAGGTTTTAGTAAAGCATGGTTTAAGAATGACTATTCCATACGGTCTCGCAAGCAGCCTCCTTCACAATGCGCCGTTGAATGCCAAAATACCGATGCATTTATTTGACATATCGCGCATTGCGCCGTTAAAGGGAATGACAGATGTCATTGTCATTGGTTTAAAATGATGTTACGCCCCAAACACACCCATATGACTGATTAAAAGACCTAGGAACACCTTGTTACGCCATGCGCTCCACTTTTGAGAACGAAACCCCTCCCAATGTGAACTGGACATCCTACTAAATTTGAATAGACTTTTGACGAGTGACGATGCACTTTAGAATGTCATGATAGGGCCCCAAGATGTTTAACTGTATCCTTTGCCTTCAACCCTTTTGTGTCAAGGAGACTGGCAACCCTAAGTCTTTCCTCCTTTTTACCAAATATAATTACTTCAGTTTTTTCTTTGTTCAGCTGAAGAAAATTTTGAGACATCCAGGTGTTGATTTGTTCTATACACTGACACATAGATTCAAGAGGACCATAGTCATTTGGTGACAGAGCTAAGTAAATTTGTGTGTCATCTGCATAGCTACGATATGAAATCAAATTATTTTGGATGATTTGTCCAAGTGGGAGCATATAGAGGTTGAATAATAGTGGCCCCAAGATCGACCCCTGGGGAACACCACAGGTCAAGGACGTTGGTGTTGAGGTACAGTTTCCAATGGCAACAAAGAAGCTCCTTTCTTGTAGATATGATTTTAGCCAGCTGATAACTATGCCTGTAAATCCAACCCAGTGTTCTAGTCTGTGTAATAAAATATTGTGACCAACAGTGTCAAATGCTGCACTAAGGTCCAGTAGCACTAGGACTGATGTTTTACCTGAATCTGTGTTGAGGCGTATGTCATTGGAAACTTTAATGAGAGCTGTTTCAGTGCTGTGATTTGCCCGAAAACCAGACTGAAAGTAATCAAAATACCCATTTGATGTTAGGAAGGTGGTTAATTGATTAAAGACTACTTTTTCAATAATTTTGCCAATAAAAGGTAGATTGGATATGGGCCTGTAATTGTTTAGCATGGAGGCATCCAGGTTATTCTTCTTGAGAAGTGGCTTTACAACAGCTGTTTTCAGTGACTTAGGAAAAGTGCCAGACAGCAGTGATACATTTACAATTTGAAGGACATCCACCGCTATGAGATGAAAAACAGTTTTGAAGAAATTGGTAGGCAGAGTGTCTAAGACACATGTGGAAGAGCTGAGATTCTGTACCGTTTTTTTAAGTGTTTCGCAGTCTATCAAGCTGAACTTGTACAGAAATGTCATACATGGAGTAATGGAAAATGTTAATGTTAATACCTTGGAGAATGTAAAAGGAATTGAAAGTAAAATCAAGTCATTTTCATCTTTTTACCATGTGTCAGGGATGGGCAGTATTTCTAATACATGTATTTAAAATACATATTTCAAATACAATACTATTTTGTAATTAAAACTCTTGAAGCGAAAACTATCATTAACTTGTTCAGAAAATTTAAATAGTCCTGCGAGGTGGGGCCACAGGTTGGCACATTCCCGGGATGGACCTGCTACATCTTCATCCATTGTTTCGTTCATGGTTTCGTCTCTTATGTAAATCTGACCATGGAGTTGACTTTGCGGAATGCTGAAGGTGATTGCTGATAGGCTGTCCCAAATAGTGGCGCCTGCACAATCCAATCACGTTTGAGAGGGAAACAACAAATTGAGGGTTTCCGAGATTTTTCTTTTTTCCTTTTTTTTTAGAAGTAGTAACGGGTACTGGCTGAATGAAACAACCCGTGCTGCCAGACAGAATTGCCGAAGAGTTGAGAGAAAATGGAAAAAGGAAAAATTACAAGTGTCATTTCAAATGCTGAGGGATTACTGGCGTCATTACCAATCCGTTGTGAAAGAGGCTAAAAGAAAATATTTCGCTGATATTGTCCTGTCAAACTCTCACAAACCTCGTGTTTTGTTTAAAGTTATTAACTCTGTTTTAAATGCACCACAGACTGTTGGAATTGAGGCCTCCCCGGCTGTGTGTGAAAACTTTCTTCACTTTTTTATTGATAAAGTCACATCTGCCAGAGCACTTATTTCACCACCTGCCATTGACCCTTCAGTGTCTGTCCCCTTCTCTGCTGTTTTTGACTCATTTCAGCCTGTGACCCTGCCCTTTGTGCTGGATATTGTTGGTCATTTGAAGCCCTCAGGCTCGCCAGTTGATAATGTCCCTCCCTGACTTCTTAAGGAGGTTTTTCAGACTGCTGGACCATCATTTACTGCAGTTATTAATAGCAGTCTGACCTCTGGAGTGGTTCCAGGTAATTTTAAACATGCCGTTGTGCAACCGTTGTTAAAAAAACCTGGGCTGGATTCTACTGTTTTGGCAAACTTCAGGCCGATATCCAAATTGCCATTTCTGTCTAAAATCTTAGAAAAGATTGTGTATTCCCAGCTCATGGACTTTTTAAATGAGCAAAATATTATTGAGATCTTCCAATCTGGCTTTAAAACATTGCACAGCACAGAATCAGCGCTTTTAAGAGTTTTTAATGACATCTTTTTAGCTACTGACTCTGGTCAATGCGTTGTCCTTGTACTGCTTGATCTGACTGCTGCTTTTGATACAGTGGACCATGAAATCCTGATTGCCCGTTTGGAGCAGTGCGTGGGCATCAGAGGCACAGCTCTGGAATGGTTCAGGTCCTACCTGTCACATCGAACCTTCTGTGTTAGTGTTGGTGACTCTGTGTCCTCCACTGTCCCCCTCTTATATGGGGTACCACAAGGCTCTGTGCTTGGCCCTCTTTTATTTTCTCTCTATCTTCTCCCCCTTGGTTCAATTCTCAGAAAACACGGCATTTCTTTTCATTGCTATGCGGATGACACACAGATTTATGTCCCTCTTAAAAAGTCAGATGCTTACAGTATTAAGCCATTGCTAGAGTGCCTACATGACATTAAAGCCTGGATGTCTCTTAACTTTTTACATTTTAATGAAAAAAAGACTGAAGTCATGGTCTTTGGTGGCACTTCTGTGACCCCCCTGGTTGATCTGGGTTTGTTAGCAAAGTACCACAAGCCAATCATGACAAATTTGGGGGTAAAAGTGGACTCTGACCTTAAATTTGACAGCTAGATTAAATCTGTGGTAAAATCAAGCTTTTTCCAGTTGAGGCAGCTGGCAAAAATTAAACCAGTCCTTCAAATACAGCACTTTGAAACAGCAATCCACGCCTTTGTGACCACCCGGCTGGATTACTGCAATGCACTTTATATGGGGGTTAGCGGGTCCTCCGTTGCTCGTCTGCAACTGGTACAAAATGCTGCTGCTCGTCTTTTAACTAGCACACGAAAGTTTGAGCACATTTCACCTATTTTAGCTTCGCTCCACTGGTTGCCTGTCCATTTTAGAATTCATTTTAAAACTCTTTTATTTGCTTTTAAAGCCGTGCATGGCCTTGCCCCACCTTACCTTTCTGAGCTGCTCCACCCATACACTTCCAGCCGCTCTCTCAGGTCAGCTGACCAGCTGCTCCTGACAGAGCCCAGAGCCAGGCTAAAATCTAGAGGGGAACGAGCTTTTGCCGTTGCAGCTCCAAAACTATGGAACAATCTGCCCCTTCACATCAGACAGGCCCCTTCACTGTCTCTTTTTAAGTCCCATCTAAAAACTCACCTCTTTTCTCTGGCTTTTAACCCCAGGTAGTGTGTTGATGGTATGTAGATGTGTTATGTGGGCAGTATACTTCATTTATTTTATTTTATTTTGGATTTGAGTTGGTTTTTAATCTCTTTTTACTTTTATTTTAGTTTTTATGTCTTTTTACTTGTATTTATTTTTACATTTATTTTTAGTTAGTTTTTTATCTTTTTAAATTGTAATACTTTATCCTATTATTGTGCTTCTGTGGTATCTTGTGTGTTTCTTATCTTGCTGTACAGCACTTTGGGAACCTTGTGTTTGTTTAAACTGTGCTATATAAATAAAGTGGATTGGAATGGATTGGATACTCATTGAGAGCCAAAATACATGTTTCCCACATATCTGATACATTTCCCACATATCTGACACGTTTCCCACATATCTGATACATTTCCCACTAGGGCTGGGACAACGCGTCGACCTAAACGATTACGTCAACGCAAAATATGCGCGTCGATTTGTCAGACCCAAAACGAGTGCTGCCAAATATTTCGAATTTTACACCTTCAGTGTTTCCCATACGTTTCACACCTTCAGTGTTTCTCATACGCTGACTAGTCTGTGGTGGGGCGCCACAAAACCGGCCGTCACACATTGATGTTCTATGTTGTACTATTTAAATTAAAGATAAGATAAAATCTTTTGAGCTGCACTTTTTACGCACGCAGCCTTTCCTCGCCCCGCCCCGCTCTCTCTCGTAACGAGCCCGCTGCCCCTCCACTGCATGTGCATTTAACACAAAATATTCACGATTGTTGAAGGATTGTTGTTGCCACATAGAAGCATTGCATAGAACACGGCGGGCTAAATTGCTATTAACCCTTAGAACCCGATTGACGCAAAGTGCGTCAAAAAACACACCCTTTCTTCTCTGTTACATTGCTCCGGAACGGTTCATCGCAGCGAGATGAAACCTTTATTGAACGACAGAGCAGAAGTAGGGCTTTCCAACGAGACTACACACTTGTCTGTACGATCAAGTATGAAAATTAAAAAAAATCATGAAATTAAATCAAATTGCATCATATTTACAGTCTATACTTCTCTGCATTCACCTGCACACACATTACTCTAGTTTGAATTACCCGCGAACCCGTGATCGCATAGATATGCCACGCATGTCAGATGAAAGAGGAGACTCAGAGCTATCATTTGATACCAAGTACATCCTTCTGGGTTATAAAACAGACGAAGTGACAGCAAAATAATAACTTCATATAGCTGGACTTACCCCACGTTTTTGTCTGTTCTTGTGGCAAAGCATGTTTATAATCCAATGCTATCATGTGTTTCTCTATGGCAAAGCATGTTCATATTCCGGTTTTGAGATCCTAGCAAATTCCTGCATGGCATCCAATTCAAGGCTCACATTGCATCCCAATTTGTTCAACAAATAAACACCTTTTTTGCCTTTACTTTGTTCATGGCAATGCAGTAAAGAGTTGAGAATTCTTATGACTGCATACACACAGGCACCAGGCTAACACGCAACCTCGGGTCAAGTCAGGTCAGATCAGTTCGTGTCACAGATATGGAGCGCAGAAAGGTCATTTTTCATCACTAAATAAAAAATGGCATTTTATTTCCGTAAATCACACAGCAAATATTTCTGTAAATTGCTCAGCCCCAGAGTATCCCTCCAACATGGCAATTATATTGCCCGATTCAGGACAGTCTGCCCTACACACACATGAAATGCATGTAGAGCTGTGAGCTTGCAATGGTGAGATACATGTCGAAATATAAGAATTTTTATAATACACTTTTTATATTTTAATTCTTTAAAAATCAAAATAAAATCAATGCTAGTATTAATACATGAAATGATGGCAGATCTGAATAGCCTAAACTCTCCTGAAAAAAACAATATATAATATATGTGTGTGGCACTTACAATGACCAGAATAAATCCTTATGAATAAAGGTAGTGAAAATGCCCTAAAAACAGCTTAGGGTTCTAAGGGTTAAATCCGCTTAGCATCATGACCATGCTGTGCAAATTTGTTCAAAACTGCTGCAGTCAAGTTAACTCTGCTAGGTCTATCACAACAGTACACTGAGGAGTCTAAACTTAGTTAAGTTATGCAATCAAGCAGTATCTCAAAGCTAACGTTAGAATATTGTTTGGATGTTGAGTTTAGCATGCTTACTTACAGCTGCTTGTCAATTTCGTTACTCAGGGCTCATTTTATTGACTCTGACACTGAATGTTTGCAAAATCTCGATGTACTGTAAATGGAAAAGTGTTTTCCAAGACTCAAAAGTGCTTGTCCCAAGGAGAAGTACAAACTGTTATTTGAACTAACTACGTTAGTTCTTGAATTTCCCCTGAGGATCAATAAAGTATCTATCTATCTATCTATCTACGTTATGAATTGCATCCATACATCAGCTGCGTTTTAACTGCGTTAGTGTTACAATTGCAAGGGAACGAACGTCTTAAAGTGACAGGCACTCAATTAGACCTATACACTACTGAACTTTATTGAATGCTAACTCTGATTAAGAATGCATTACTTTGCACTTGTATAGTCTTTTATTTTGGAATTTTAAGAGCAATAAACATATACTGCAATGTTAAGGAATTCATGTTTTTTTTTCATTCAGATATATAAATCAACGTGTATAAATTGCTATTAGTCAATTAATGGGGAGATAATCGAATCGAATCGGACTGAAAAAATGAATCGTTAGATTAATCAATGCATCGAAAAAATAATCACTAGATTAATCGTTTAAAAAATAATCGTTTATCCCAGCCCTATTTCCCACATATCTGACATATTTCCCAAATATCTCAAATATTTCCCACATATTTGATACATTTCCCACATATCTGACACATATCTGACACATTTCCCACATATTTCTCACATATCTCCCACATATCTGACACACTTCCCACATATCTGACACGTTTCCCACATATCTGACACATTTCCCACACGTTTCCCACATATCTGAAATATTTCCCACATATCTTCCACATATCTGATACATTTCCCACATATCTGACACATTTCCCAAATATCTGATACATTTCACACATATCTGACACATTTCCCAAATGTTGTCTCCTCTGCAGAAACAGTGTGCTGAGGACTCAGGAGTATCCTCCGGTCTCAAACTACCTCCTAAGGTGTGTGTGTGTGTTTAAACTACCTCCTAAGGTGTGTGTGTGTGTGTGTGTGTGTGTGTGTGTGTTTATAAACTACCTCCTGTCTCAAGCTGTCGCAAACTATCTTCCGGTCTCAAACTACCTCCTAAGGTGTGTGTGTGTGGTGTGTGTGTTTAAACTACCTCCCAAATTGTGTGTGTGTGTATGTGTGTGTGTGTGTTTGTGTGTGTGTGTGTGAACGAACTACCTCCTGAGGTGGCCATGTGTGTGTGTAAGGATGTGTGTGTGTGTGTGAGCTTTGTGTGTGTGAGGGTGGGTGTGTGTGTGTGTGTGTGTGTGTGTGTGTGAGCTTTGTGGATGTGTGTGTGTGTGTGTGTGTGTGTGTGTGTGTGTGTGTGTGTGTGTGTGTGAGCTTTGTGTGTGTGTGTGAGCTTTGTGTATGTGTGTGTGTTTATATGTCTATTTCTCCTCTAGATGAAGGATGCTGCCACTTTGACTACTACACGCCACACAGAGCTGGGCCCAGAAGGCTGTGTGTGTGTGTGTGAGGGTGTGTGTGTGTGTGAGGGTGTGTGTGTGCGCGCCCCTCAGTCCCATACACACAACACAGGAGTGAGGTCAGGGGGACTCAGTAGTGAGGCGGAGCTTCAGATCAAACCCAGCAGACGCCACCTGCAGCAGAGGTGTGTGTGTGTGTGTGTGTGTGTGTTTCTATGTGTGTGTGTGAATACGTGTTATGCCCTGGTGGAATGTGTCTGATACAGTATGGAAAAGGCACTATTATATGTCATATGTTACATTTTACATGCATTTATTTAGCAGACATACTACATCTGTGTGTGTGTGTGTGTGTGTGTGTGTGTGTGTGTGTGTGTGTGTGTGAGCGTGTGTGTGTGTGTGTGTGTGTGTGTGTGTGTGTGTGTGTGTGTGTGTGTGTGTGTGTGTGTGTGTGTGTGTGTGTGAGCGTGTGTGTGTGTGTGTGTGTGTGTGTGTATGTATGTATGTGTGTGTGTGTGTGTGTGTGTGTGTGTGTGTATTGTATATATGCATGTGTGTGTGTGTGTTTTCTGCAGGGAGAGAGCACTGGACGTCAGAGCGTCAGGCAAACACACTTGTTCTACCTGCAAACAGGTACATCACACACTTGTTCCACTCATGACGGCACCTCTGAGGAGCACTTCCTGGAGGAGAGCTAATGCTAGCACAGGAATGGCAGCTAATGCTGCAGCTAATGCTAGCACAGGAATGACCGCTAATACTAGCACAGGAATGACCGCTAGCACAGGAATGACCGCTAATACTAGCACAGGAATGGCAGCTAATGCTAGCACAGGAATGACCGCTAATACTAGCACAGGAATGACTGCTAATGGTAGCACAGGAATGGCAGCTAATGGTAGCACAGGAATGGCAGCTAATGCTAGCACAGGAATGGCCGCTAATGCTAGCACAAGGAAGCACTGCAAAAACTGCTATTGATCTAGGGCTGGGCGATAAAACGATAGCGATATATATCGCGATAGACATGTCATCGATATCAATAAAAAATACGTTCTATAGAACATAGGATGATAAAATAGAGGAGGGATAGAGAAGGAGGAAGAGGGAAAACTATGTGCCGTTATGTGGGGATTTCAGTGCCGTTATGTGGGGATTTCAGTGCCGTTATGTGGGGATTTCCAAGGGCGGTTCAGCATCCTGATGACTCGCGGGTAGAAGAGCTTGTAACAGGCAAAGCATAACTATACAGCATAGAAATCGCCAGTCGCTACTCGCTAACAGGCAAAGCATAACTATACAGCATAGAAATCGCCAGTCGCTACCGAGAAAACCAGCCATGCAACTTTAAGAACAGCAAGAGAATCGTGAAACATTAACTTGTCAGTAGATATAGCTCTCTGGAGATATTTTTTGCTTGTTAATCCTTCACCTCCACAGCAAAAGCATTTTCACTGTGTACAGGGGGATAACTCATGAAAAGTTTGCTATTTACAACAGCAGAGTAACATATAAATACATTGCGACTCTAGAGTCTACAGTCGCCAAAAATACCTAAACCTGCATAGTGTACCTTTAAGATAAACAAATTCAGAATTAGAGAATGCGTACGCATTCAACAATTGTAACATTGAGAATTAGAGAATGTGTACGCATTCAACGATTGTAACATTGTTTTTAAGAATCTGCATGAAGAGATGTTCACAACGAACAGAAACAATTTCATTTGATTTACAATGAAACAATAAAACATTACATTTAGTTTACATGTTTACAATAAAACATTA
>NW_027468680.1:901701-911701 GCF_046254945.1 Alosa pseudoharengus | reverse complement strand
TTCGCCTTATTTATGTGGCGGCCATAGTCAACCAAAATAGAATACCCAAACCATAGGATTGTTGTGCTCTATGCAGTCGCCAGAAGGGGGCGACATTGCCTTTATGATACAGTCAGTGCACCCTGTAGCCTCTTTTTGGTTTATAGAATGGCCGCCGCCTGAATAAGGCGAATAGCCTAGTGAAATCAGCAGTTTATACAAAAGCTACAGAAACCCTGTGATCAGTGCACAACGTGTTGTTTATTTTAGGGTTGTGCATGGATAGTCAAACAATTGGTTAATTGTGTGAGATATACTATGCGAACATTAATATCCCTATTTGGTTATTCTAAAATGCATAGAATCAGCATAGCATAACATTGCACAATATAGCATAGCATAGCATAACAAAGCATAACATAGCACAATATAGCCAGAGACGGTTGATAAAGCGAGACGATTCATAAGAGGGTAAATTCTGGCACGTTGTGACGTGGGGTTCGAAGCTGTCACGCCCATTTAGGAGTCTAGCGGGAGGTCCAGTGTCTATGTATTTCTATGGGAGAAATGAAAATTTTCACGGAATATGACCAATCCCTTATCCCTACATTCAGCGATGTAAGTTTTGAACCCATTTTCTAGAAGCCACATGTCTCCCTAACATTCCGACATTGAAATTGTATTTTCCAACGAAACAAATAAAGACAAAAATAGCTTTGTTCGTGATCTGTCACTGTCTCCTCAAAGCTCTGGTGCACAGCCACCTGTTCTCAGAGGCTCTAGACTCAGAGATGGTTGATAAACTAACCTAACATATTTTTTGCTAGAACTAGTAGACTACCACAAAGTTGCTGAACATATGTTATTTCAGGTTTGTTTACAACAATATATAAGTTTAACCAAAGTTCTTAGCTGCTAGCTAGCTAGCGAAGATTCCCATTCACTTTCCGTTTACTGTGCTAACTTTAGCTAGCTAGCTAGCTAGCTCGGTTAACAGGGCAAAATGAAATTATTTATTCCGTGTCCGAAAGAGTGTTTTATTGGCATCACACACAAACAATGAATGTAAAATAGTATACAAAATTATATGTATATGTTATTATTGCTTATTCAGAGAAAAGTTTATGTTTTGACACGCCTATTTAGGAGTCCGGAACTAGTGCCATTTCGTTCCATTGGTGAATCGTCTTATGATTCATCTTAGTTAACTATACTGCCCTACAAAGCCAAAAGGCAGTAACTGCATTTTTGGTCAAAATGAGTTAATGTCATTTTTGGGATATTAAAGACTTCCTTTATCATGTGGATAAATATCTATACTCAATTTGACTGTTTTTAAAAAAAAATAGAGGGTTGTGTTCACCGTAACTCCCAAAACCATACAAGCAACCATGGCAGAGAGCCACAACTGCAGTTACTGTTCTTTGGCTTTGTTCTTCGACGTGCAAGTACAGTTACCATACTCTGCCTTTGGTAGCAAATATTGATTATATGTCAGTTACTGCCTTTTGCCTTTGCACGACTCCTTATTTTTAGTACATAATACAAAGGCAGAGTACAGTATCTGACAAATAAGGGTCAAAGGTCAACTTTGAGCACAAGTTTTTTTATATACACACATTTCTTCATCAGGGCAACAATTCACCAGATTTTCATTGCTCTACCTATAATACATTTGTGTAGACAAAACAAAAAACTTTAAAGTCATTTTTCTCAGTTTGACACTCTGGTCAGTTACTGCCTTTTGCCTTTGTAGGGCAGTATAGAATCTTTGATATAGCATAGCATAGCATAGCACAATATAGCATAGCACAATATAGCATAGCATAGCACAATATAGCATAGCACAGTATAGCATAGCATAGCACAATATAGCATAGCATAGCACAATATAGCATAGCACAGTATAGCATAGCATAGCATAGCACAATATAGCATAGCATAGCACAATATAGCATAGCACAGTATAGCATAGCATAGCACAATATAGCATAGCATAACACAATATAGCATAGCACAGTATAGCATAGCATAGCATAGCACAATATAGCATAGCATAGCACAATATAGCATAGCACAGTATAGCATAGCATAGCATAGCATAGGACAATATAGCATAGCATAGCACAATATAGCATAGCACAGTATAGCATAGCATAGCACAATATAGCATAGCATAGCATAGCACAATATAGCGTAGCATAGCACAATATAGAATAGCATAGCATATTACAATATAGCATAGCATAGCACAATATAGCATAGGTGCCAACTCTCACGCATTGGCCGTGAGACACACGCATTTGATTAGTTTCACACGCTCACACGCCACACCCCCGATTTCTCACGCTGAAGTGTCAACCCGGTCGGTCAGATGCCTGAAAAATGAGTTTAGCCTATCTATAGATCGATCTACCTGTTGAGCCACTATTATGCTTTCAGAGACGGTGAGAGGGTTCAAGAGCACCCCCTGTCTGTGGAATTTTCTAAATTTTCTCTCATTTGCGATGCTACTTCAGAAGCCATCCCAGGCGCATCCCCCCCCCCGCATTTCCCCGGCTTCAGGTATGCTTTGAGTATTATTGAGTATTTTTCACGCTGAAGTGTCAACCTGGTAGGTCAAATACCTGGCAGATGAGGTTCAACTAAACTAAACCTATACATATGATATCACACATCATGTGAACGTGCGGAATCTAAGCTTTCCAATGATATTAGCGCCAAGTTGCTGTGATAAATGGTTCGCGAGAGAATTAACATTGAACTGACGTGCAATTTAGGCTAATCATATTTGCATTTACCCATTACTCTCGGTTTAATATTTCACTAACCCTTCACACAACACGTGGAAAACCCTATTTCACAATAAACAGCAAACCTACCGAATACGAGGATATAAAGCATGCCTCTGTGCAATAAGTGGTTCCTGAGTAATCCGGTTTTGAAATGGCAACACATTTCTACATAGCCTCATTGGGGCGAAATTATAATGTATTCTAATGTTAACTATTTGTCAGTAGGCCTACATACATTTTTGTAAATTGCTCAGCCATAGATTATCCCACTATCATGGTTCTTATATTGTCAGGTTCCAGCCAATCCCATTACAGATAAATGAATATATTTATATTGGCATGCTTCCTAGTGACATTAATGCAAAAATATGAAGAAAATATATGTGTCAGACCTTATCTGACACAAGATTCCACACAACTTCTTGTTCAGACCATGGTCATCTCTAAGCTGGACTATTGTAATTCACTATTAGCTGGCTTACCCGCTTGTGTAACAAGATCATTACAGCTGATTCAAAATGCTGGAGCACGCCTGGTCTTCAATCAGCCAAAGAGGACACATGTAACTCCTCTCCTAGTTACTCTCCATTGGCTCCCTATAGTAGCCAGAATTAAATTTAAATCTCTCACTTTGGCCTATAGGACACTAACTAGATCTGCTCCTAGTTATTTTAATTCAATAATCAAGCCTTACATGCCCAACCGCCCACTGCGGTCTTCTGGTGAGCGTATGTTGTGTCGACCAGTCATAAAAACTGGGTCTAATTCCAGACTCTTTTCTTCAGTGGTTCCATGTTGGTGGAATGAACTGCCCAGTGCTCTCCGTTCCTGTGGTAGTTTTGGGTCGTTTAAGAGGGGTCTAAAGACATTCCTATTCAACATATACTTAGTTGTTTAAGCGCTTATGTGTTATGGTTTATATAATGTTGTTTTTATTTTAATTGGGCTGTTAATTAATTTGACATTATTGTTTATTATTGATATTCTCCTTAATGTAGTCTTAGCATGTTATTGTTTTTATATTATTGATTGAATTGACATTATTGTTTTATTATTGCCTTTCCCCTTTTTTTACATTGCTTTTTTTATTAGGCTATTGATTGAATTGATATTATTGTGTACTACAACTATTCTCCTTACTATATTTGACCTAGATTTTAATCTGTTCCCTGTTCATTTTTAAATATTATTATGTTGTTTTGTATTTATATGTCGCTTTGGACAAAGGCGTCTGCTAAATCCATAACCATAACCATAACCAACCATAACCATAAAATCAAATAACAAGACACAAATATTGATATAAAGCCTGACATAAGCCATATGCAAACATTCACATCATGCAGATATGGGTACATCCTGAAAAAGGAATAGCATGTAGGCTATAGGCTATGGCCATTACAATGACCAATATATTATCTTAAATAAACTAGCTGAATAACACAGGTGACAGCTTCTGCATAATTTCATGGAGTGCTGAAATGTACACACATTTCTGAACTGTGAAATGTAGCATATGTTTTTGTGGTTGTGAACTTATTGCAATATCACCATAACTATTCCACCTGCGTGTGCATGGTTATAATTCTGAAGTGCAAAATAGCTTAGGCTACAGCACAAATATTTCCATAAAAATAAGCAAGTCTGACCTCTGAATTTATTTTGAAAGTGCATCTGATTGATGCAAAATATACAAACATTTCTTAAATTCTTACAAAACACCCACCCACTCTTTAAAATTGTTAGTTTGGACCCCCCACCCCCACTTTTGCCGTGTGAAATACCAGTGCTGTTTTCAGCATCTGTTTAGTGCTTCATTGTCATTTTCATTGGATTCTCCCATTTTCGCGTAAATCGCTCATAAACTTTTTTTTTTTTGTTACACGCATTCTCCCATTCCGCTTCTGTCACACACACAGTGACAAGCGCCAAATCCCCCGCAGTGTTGAAGAGATCAGTCGTCCCCCTCACTTTTGATAAGGTAAAAAGCCTTATAGGTACGCCAAATAAATAATAACCTATAGGTTTACGCTAGGCTATGTAAAACTCCCCATTAACAGCATCACGTCACTAACCACAGCTAAGACTGCACAATCTCTATTCACTCTGTTGGATATCTGAAGCCAGTTTGTCTACTTAGATACTGTAAATCCTCAAATTATGGCCGGGGTCTTAAGACAGTACAGGCCTTTAGGGGCAGGATTGTATTCGAGACAGCCCTTTATTTCTTATGCGAGTTTTATTTTGAGACATGCGTTTCTTGGAGCGGCATACTGGTAGGCCTTCTAAAGCATGACATTTTCGGTTTAGTTTGATATTTAATTTACTTTTGGACTGTTTGATTATATTGTTAAATGTTGGGACTGATGGGCACTGAAATCTGGGGAGGTATTTGATGATCACTATTACGTTCCATGTGTCGGGATTTCAAACAAACCATCCGCTTTCATACGTTCATTGATGAACGTCCGCGGTGCTGTAATGGAAACCTTATTGCGTAGCCAAGTAGCCTATTGAGTTATTTTTAAATTATGCATGATTTACTTTTTATTAATTTCGTAGGCTGGCTTTATTTTGTTATATAGAAGTATCTAAATAACCTGTTAAAATGTACCAGAATTCAGGAAATTGCATCTAGTCCAAAAAAAAATTTCTGGGGGAGGACCCCCATACCCCCTGCTGAAATGTCCCACCCAAGGGCCCAAAAGCTCATAATCCGTCCATGCCTGGTCCCTACACCTGAGAACCACTGATGTGCGTTTTTTTTACTGTACGGTATAATGCTGAATGAGCCAAACAAAAATTTACGCAGCAAAATTTTGGTTGGCCCCACCAAATCTCACTCCAAGGTTTTTTGAAAAGTTGGCAGCCCTGTATAGCATTGCATAGCATAGCACAATATAGCATAGCACAATATGGCATAACATATGTACAACATGTGTGTGTGTGTGTGTGTGTGTGTGTGTGTGTGTGCCTGCTTGAATGCATGTGGGCAGCCGTGGACCACTGGTTAGCACTCTGGACTTGTAACCGGAGGGTTGCCGGTTTGAGCCCCGACCAGTTGGCCGCGGCTGAAGTGTACTTGAGCAAGGCACCTAACCCCTCACTGCTCCCCGAGCGCCGCCGTTGTAGCAGGCAGCTCACTGCGCCGGGATTAGTGTGTGCTTCACCTCACTGTGTGCTGAGTGTGTTTCACTAATTCACCGATTGGGTTAAATGCAGAGACCAAATTTCCCTCACGGGATCAAAAAAGTATATGTTACTGTTACTGTTTTTATGTGTGTGTGTGTGTGTGTGTGTGCTTGTGTGTTTTAATCTGTCTGTGCATGTGTGTGGGTGTGGGTGTGTGTGTGTGTGTGCGTGTGGGTATGTTTATGTATGTGTGTGTCTGTGCATGCGTGTGTTTATGTGTGTGTGTGTGTGTGTGCCTGCTTGCCTGCATGTGTGTTTGGTTTTATATGTGTGTGTGTGTGTCTGCGCATGTGTGTGTGTACCTTCACGTCTCTGAGGCCGGACTGGTGTGTGTGTGTGTCTATGTGTGTGTGTGTGGGTGTGTTTATGTGTGTGCGTGTGTTTGTTTATTTGATTAAATCAGATTCAACTTTGTTGTCATTGTGCAGAAATGCAGTTTGCGTCTAACCATAAGTGCAAAAAAGCAAAAAAGTGCAATGTGATATACAAAGTGTAAACAGGTGATGCATAGACAGGATGTCCCTCCTTGTTGCGCCATGTCAGAGTTTACCATTCCTAACCGTACTGTACTGTACTAAACTGAGCCGTACCACTCAATGGAAACACACACACACACACACTAATAATTGTCTGTATTTAGTCTTGATCATAGATTACTGAACCTGCGGTTCCTCTCGTACTGAGCAGGATTACCACCCACACACACACACACACTCACACACACGTACTGAGCAGGATTACCACACACACACACACACACACACACACACACACTCACGTACTGAGCAGTATTACCATTGCTCACAGCTCACGTTCCCTATTAGTGGGTGGGCAATAATTGGCTGTCTTTAGTCTTGATTATAGATCACTGCTGATGTGATTGGCTGTCTTTAGTCTTGATTATAGATCACTGCTGATGTGATTGGCTGATGACTACTGCTGATGTCACGTTCGGATCTGAACTACCCATACATCTGTCTAACCCTAACCAAAGAAGTAATATGTTGTGTGTGTGTGTGTGTGTGTGTGTGTGTGTGTGTGTGTATGTGTCAGATGGCTCAGTCCCACCACTGCTTACTGAAGGACCTTATCTCGCCAGTCATAAGTACAAAGAAGCCAACGCACAGTGAGTTTAAATACACACACACCACACACACACAAAGACACACACACACACACACACACACGCTCACAAATACACTCTCTCACACAATTGTTGCTACAACTGATTTTTTGTGTGTGTGTTTTTTGTGTGTGTGTGTGTGTGTGTGTGTGTGTGTGTGTGTGTGTGCGCTCGCGCGCGCGCGCGGGTCTGTGTGTGTGTGTGTGTGTGTGCATGTGTACGTGTGTGTGTGTGTGTGTGTGTGTGTGTGTGTGTGTGTGTGTGTGTGGTTAGTGATGGAGTCCCTGCTCTGGGGGTGTGTTCTTCAGTGAAGAGTAGACCCAGCAAAGACGCAGACATCGCTTACAGAGAAGCCCTCAGGCAACAGGTGTGTGTGTGTGTGTGTGTGTGTGCATTAGAGAAGCCCTCAGGCAACAGGTGTGTGTGTGTGTGTGTGTGTGCATTAGAGAAGCCCTCAGGCAACAGGTGTGTGTGTGTGTGTGTGTGTGTGTGTGTGTGTGTGCATTAGAGAAGCCCTCAGGCAACAGGTGTGTGTGTGTGTGCATTAGAGAAGCCCTCAGGCAACAGATGTGTGTGTGTGTGTGTGTGTGTGTGTGTGTGTGTGTGTGTGTGTGTGTGTGTGTGCATTAGAGAAGCCCTCAGGCAACAGGTGTGTGTGTGTGTGTGTGTGTGTGTGTGTGCATTAGAGAAGCCCTCAGGCAACAGGTGTGTGTGTGTGTATGAGTGTGTGTGTGTGCATTAGAGTGTGGTTTCAGGCCGCAAATTTCTGTCTGAACCCGACCCGCGTCCGACAGAGTTGTGTCCGAACCCGACCCAAACCCGACATGCATTTTCATTCATCACGATAATATCACGATACACGGTTCTGAAACAATACCACCCACAATAGCGATAATATCACCATACACGGTTCTGCGTCAGTAGCACCCACAATAACGATTATTCTACTGCTTGATTCAGTTTCCCATTGTGAAAGTTCTTTAGAATGTGCTATTAAATATCGGTTATTTGCACGGCTATGATGTAGTTCCATTTTTTCACCTTCTTATATATTTTGTATCAATCGCCCGAGTTCTTTAGAACGTTCAGTGAAAATTACTGTTAATTTGAAACATTGTATCAAGGAAAAACAGCAAAGAAACACCGCTGCGCTAAATATGTCTGATTACGGCCAACCAGAAATTACTTTCAATGAACGCCTGCTGCCGCGCATCAGTGAGGCTGTTGGACTTGAGAAGCGCTTCACCATCCACTCTTTGCGCGCTACCGCCGTTCAGCTGCTGTCCGAGGCTGGACTGGAGAGCCGGCAGATCAAACTTCATCAATGGGAACGTGCGGTTCGATTTACAAAAATAAAAATGCCTTATTTTGATTCCATTAATGTTTTGACTGTTTTATATGTAGTCTAGCTGGTAGACACGCTGGTTAGCGTTCCAGCGTAGCAACCATTCATGCGGGACTATAGTAACAGTTTGAAATAAATACTTATTTAACAGCTTTAACTATCCAAATGAGATGACAAAAAAATCTCAAATTAACTTAATATTTAACGTGTTGTTAACAGTAGAATAAGCAAGATTATCCGAAAAATAAACACACTACAAGGTCCGCTGCCATCTTGGCTGCATTACAACCTTGAATGTGCGTTAATTTTTGGATAATCTAATGGAGTGTCGTCCATTATCCCTTACTAATATCACGATACACGTTCTTCATCAATACCACCCACAATAACGATAATATCACGATACACGGTTGTGTGTGTGTGTGTGTGTGTGTGTGTGTGTGTGGGTGTGGGTGTGTGTAGATAGAGGAGTGGGCCCTGCATCAACGTTTTCCGACTGAAGCCCGAGTTGCTCCAGGGACAATGTAATCCCTTGTAATATAATTGACATGTGTAAGTCCTTTTGGATAACAGTGTCTGTGTGTGTGTAACGGGTGAAGCTCTGGCCTGCGCTTCCCCGACTACTCTGCGTTGTGTTGTGCACAATGTGATGCTGGACACAGGGCACTCAAGGCCCACTGACAGGTTTATTCACACACACACACGCACACACACACACACACACACACACACACAGGACTGAATGAATATACAGATAACCAGTAATAGTGTGGGAGTCCAGAACACCTTTTTAACACGTACCTGGTGTATAATGAAACATAGAGGAGCAGAGCACACACACGTTCATCCATAAAATGCCTAACACAAAAGAAAACCAACTTAATCATGCAATACACAAGAGGATGAAATGGCGGCATTATATACACAATGAAAACTTCTGCACTAGCTCGCTCTCCCCCAAAGTGTCTCAATATTAACTCCCAACTGAAATATCCACAATAAATCCACACAGATACACCACTATCCTCTAATGGAGAAATTTTCCTGTCTTTAAGTCCATAATAACATGGAATAAATCACACTTTCATTCGAACAGTATTACTACGTACCTCTCTCAGTCAAGATTAGCGGTAACTGACGAGAGAACAGGAATCAACACGAAAAAGCTTATCTGGCTTTCACAATAAAAGTCCCAAAATAAAAATACATAATAAATGATAGTACAACGAAAAATACACTCTGTTGAAGGGTTTTGGTGAGATTTCAACCTCCAAAATAAAATACAATATTAACCTGGTTACATTTGCGTGTGCGTGCGTGTGTGTGTGTGTGTCTGTCTGTGCGCGTGTGTGTGTGTGTGTGTGTGTGTGTATAACGTGTGTGTATAACGTGTGTGTGTGTGTGTGTGTGTGTGTGTGTGTAGATAGAGGACAGAGCCCTGCGTAAGCGTGTTGAGAGTATATGGTGTGTGTGTATAACGTGTGTGTGTGTGTGTGTGTGTATAACGTGTGTGTATAACGTGTGTGTGTGTGTGTATAACGTGTGTGTGTGTGTGTATAACGTGTG
>NW_027468680.1:874201-889201 GCF_046254945.1 Alosa pseudoharengus | reverse complement strand
AAGGAGAGGAGGCAAACACTGATCTCTGCAACATATTGGAAGGGATCAGATGCACAACCATTAAGAAATTGGAAAGAATGGGCGATCGCATCTATGCCTACGGGGTGGAACGATTTAGAGTGGTCGAAGGCAAACTAGCTACTCCTTCAATCCCGACCAAATCCAGAAGGCAGACAGAGATAGACCGCCTAGTCAGGGAGAGGAGGCAGCTGAAGAAGCAATGGAGGAAGGCCACAGAGGAGGAGAAGGAGGGTATAAACCTGCAGCAGGAAGAGATTGGGAGCTTGCAACACTGAGGAAGCGCAGAAGGAAGGAGCAAACAAGATCACGCTTCTACAAAGATCTACAAAGAAATTTGTGAAGAGTCTCTGAAAAGGAAGGAGGTAGCCAGCGGCCTGGAGAACATCGACAGAACCTTGCTTCCTGGCAAGCTGAAGCTCTGGTGCTGAAACATGGTGTTGTCCATGGTGCTAAAACATGGCACGTCTCCTGTGGTCACTAACCCTTTATGAAGTCCCAGTTTCAAAGGTGGAAAAGCTGGAGAGACTGGCCAGCTCATTTGTAAGGAGGTGGCTTGGCCTTCCCAGGTGCCTCAGCAGTATAGGCCAGCAGTATTGGACTTTACGGCAAAAGGGATGTTACACCTGCCCATTTCCAGTCTAGCAGAGGAATACAAGTGCGCCAAAGTCAAGCTGGAGATGATGTTATGGATTCAAGCTGGAGATGATGTTATGGATTCAAGCTGGAGATGATGTTATGGATTCAAGCGATCCAGTTGTAGCCCAAGCTGCCCCCATCCTGGCCACTGGGAGGAAGTGGACCCCGTTGGCTGCAACTGAGCAGGCAAAGGCAGCACTCTGACACAAGGACATTGTGGGCCGAGTGTAGGAGGGGAGGAGTGGTCTTGGACTTGGGGCCAGTACACCAGTGTGGAGCTTCTCCATCTCAGAGACGCAAGCTGGTGGTCCAGGAGGTATGTCAGGAGGAGGAAGCAGGAAGGTGCGCCAGAGCTGTGGCACAGGCAAAGCAAGGGCAGTGGATAGCATGGGAAGGAGTGGAGAAGAGGAAGATCTCCTGGAAAGAGCTGTGGGAGCTTTACCATCAGGGCTGCCTTTGATGTCCTGCATTCGCCCGCAAAACGCAATGGTTTCGGCCAGTGGTATGCCGAAAACCCCACATGCCCTCTATGTCCAAGTCCAGCAACACTGAAGCACATCTTAGTGGGATGCAAGGCCAGCCTCACCCAAGGCCTTTACACCTGGCGGCATAACCAGGTGCTAAAGTGTCTTGCAGCAGTGTTGGAAAGTCAACGGACAAGCGTGAATGCCCTTTCTCCCCCGTCATCCCAGTGGCAGCCAATACCATTTGTTCGGGAGGGCGAGGGTCAAGCCAACCTCATCCCCATAAGATCAGACACTGGTCATCTAGGCAGAGCACGGGACTGGAAGCTGCTGGCAGACTTGGACAAGAAACTCTGCTATCCAGCTGAAATCGCAGCCACCAACCTGCGACCAGACCTTGTTCTGTGGTCTTGTCCTCTCTCAAGCTTGTCTACATCATCGAGCTCATCGTGCCCTGGCAGGGAGCAGTGGAGGAGGCCTATGAACGGAAAAGGCTGAGGTGCCCTGAACTTGCAGCCGATGCGCAACAACAAGGCTGGAATGTGAAGGTACGCCCAATGGAAGTAGCCACCTCAACATCCAGGCTACTCAGGGAGATGGGAGTGCGAGGGAAGGCCCATCGGCAGGTAGTCAAAGACCTCTCCGCGGCTGCTGAAAAGGGAAGCCAGTGGCTGTGGACGAAGAGAAAAGACTCCGCCTGGTGTGTGTGTGTGTGTGTGTGGGTGTGTATAGACCCCAGGCCTGGGCCTTCAAGTGAGTTGATGGCATCTAGGGAGTGAACCTGGGATGCTGAGATTCACTGCTGAACCCTCTGGAGGTGTCGTGGGCTTATCAGTGAAACACCCAAGAAGGAGGGCGTCCACTTGACAACCCAAAGGGTGCCATCACTCAATTGACCATCCCACAGAGTCTCGTCGGTGCCTCAAGTATGCATTAAGGGATATCAAGTCCTATACAACAGATCTGAGGGCCATTTTTGCGCCCACTTCAGGCGTATTTGTTTCGTAATGTGCACATAAAAACATGGTGAGTACTAACATGCTGCAAAAAGCGCAGACTGCCTGTCGCAAGAGTTGAGAATGTCAAGTTGTGCTTTTCCGTCTCATGCATATGCATTCATAGGAGGGTCGGGAGAAAGTGGGAGATTCGTGTAAAAAGATGCGTAAAATGCGCCTAATTACGTATTCCCCTGTATGTACGAAAACTGCTCATGAAAGCGCACGTCTAATTTGTGGTTAAATATTTCCGCAAAATGACAACATATGTGTGTGTGTGTGTGTGTGTAGACTAGACCCTAGGCAGAGCATCCTGTCTGAGTTGTGTGTTTTAATGGTGTGTGTGTGTGTGTGTGTGTAGACCCTAGGCAGAGTATCCTGTCTGAGTTGTGTGTATTGCGGAGGAAGCTCCGCACAGAGCAGCAGAAGCTGGAGGGGCAGCTACTACAGGAACCCGACTCACCACCACACGACAGGTACACACACACACACACACACCAGGCCACGCCACCACACGACAGGTACACACACACACACACACACACACACGACAGGTACACACACACACACACACACCAGGCCACGCCACCACACGACAGGTACACACACACACACACACACACACGACAGGTACACACACACACACACACACACACACACACACACACGACAGGTACACACACACACACACACACACACACACACCAGGCCACGCCACCACACGACAGGTACACACACACACACACACACACACACACACACACACACGACAGGTACACACACATACACACACACACACACACCAGGACATGCCACCACACGACAGGTACACACACACACACACACACACACCTCACCACCACACGACAGGTGCACACACACACGATTTATTTTGTTATTGAATTCGTAGGCTGGGATTCCTCTCGGTAACAATTACGTTTAAAGGTAGCCTAGTCTCCTGCTTTTCCCCACAAACTGACTTATAACAGTGTGTGTGTGTGTGTGTGTGGTGTGTGTGTGACAGGCACAAGGCAGACGTGTTTGACATGGCCAGACTGCGCATGCAGGCATCCGTCAGAAGACCTTTTCCCAGAAGCTGTGAGCCATACAAGGACAGAGGTAACACACACACACACACACACACACACACACACACACACACACACACCACCCACACACACACACACACACCACACACACACACACCACACACACACCACACACATACATACAGTGGGCATCGCTTTCAAATGGCCACTTCAGTCGCGCATTACGAGGCGTGAAGCTGCGTGAAGCTTTAGTAGCACTTTCAGTCACTGTGCGTCACTCTGCCACTGTACATCGCTCTGTCAGTAGCCTGACTGCCGCCCCTTCTGAAAAAGCAGGAGACTAGGCTACCTTTAAACGTAATTGTTACCGAGAGGAATCCCAGCCTACGAATTCAATAACAAAATAAATCGTAATTAAACATTACCTCGATTAAGGCTACTTGGGTATGGCTTAAGGCTTGACTACACGGTGGTAGCGAAAATCGAAATCTGCTTTTGATAGCCTACCGGTGCTGCTCCACAAAACGAAAAAATATCTTAATTTGCTGTCTATGTTATTGTCAGTGTTGGGGGTAACGCAACTACGCAAATCAAAACAGTGTCTTAATTTGCCCTACTTCTTGACTGCAATGTAGTCAATTGACTGCTTGACATGTCATTTTTATTTTTCTGTACAATAAACAAATACATCTGCTTTATGCCGCAGAATTACATTCATATTTGGCTGACTGCAGACGCGCCACTTCCCTCCCCATATTCCAAGATTAAGATAGTAGCCTATACAAAAAGCACTTCATACTATCATAAAAAAATAGTTAAAACGAATAGCTATTTGCAATTTGACAAAACACTGGTCCTCATTTTGCGAATGCGAGGACGATATGAGCCTGTTGCATTTAGTTAGATGTCCGCATAATGTTTGAAAACCACTGGCTCGTAATCACAATAATTTAACACACGACAGTTGGATAGCCTACTTCATCATGTCCCCATGCCTACATTTTTGTGAGTAGCATAGAGATTATTAAAAACAATAAAGTATGGCTCTCCGTTTGGGACATCGAAAACTTATATTTTTAATAGACTACCGTCGAAGATGCTGACTTGCAAAAGCCTCGGGATAACACGTTATCTCCACTATCATCAGTCATGCCCCTTGATCAAAGTGGGGAATGAAATAAAAGTTTGTGAACCACTGGCTTAACAAGTTACCTGCAGTCCAGAACACAGAATCTGTTGCAATATTCTGATGATCGGCGATGATATCGGCAAATGTTTGTTTTCCAAAGTAAGAATTTCACTTCACCATGCACCTTCGACAATACCTGGCCTACCTGGTATCATTACAAACATTATTCTGTGTCCTAAAACTGGCATATTTTATGGCATTGTGTCATGTAAGTTCGTTGCAAAATCTAGAGAAATGTGTGAGGTGGTCAGCGGGTGACAATTGTGACACACATTGGATGGTGTTATTACTTGAACATGCCACACTATCCACAGCTGTGGTAGGCCTATCAGGGGCAGGAGGATTACTGTCAGCGCAGGCTTTATATAAAATTCTTCAACAGAAGGCCTCGAATGTTGTCTTGTTTGTGGAGCGCTTTGCTTCGCTTCTGTAATCTCGGCTTCATTGAAAATGAGGGCTTCCCTCAATGACCCTCCGAGAATAAATAAAGGTTGAATGAATGAATGAATGCAGGCTTGCCCAAAATAAAGGCATGTGGTTTGCGCAGCCTACAGTAAATAACAGACCCGCCAGAATGTGCGTTATGATGCTTTTTTACGAGCAAGATGTTTTTGCTACCCTACGCACACTGCATGTTCTTAAATAACAATGATCATCAGTAATATTCGACCATTAATTTGGGTAAATGGGCAAGCGTGACCACCTTGATTGGCTGATTGGCAATGGCTGATGATTGTAACGCGGGCATGATTCCAAACACCTCCCTTACGATGATGAGTGACAGGTGACAGGTCTCAGAATGCGTGCGCTACACAAGGACGGAAGATGATGAATAACTGGGGCCGTAGGCTATTCACAAAGGCTTTTATCTTACTACTAGGAGTAGGCTACTCCTAAATCACACTTAAAGATTTTAGCTTGGAGTTTTCTCTTAAAAGTTATTCACAAAGCCTTTCAGACAACTCTCTTCGTGGCTTTGGATGACGTCATTACTCATACACGAGTTTGACTGAAGTGACCACCTTGATTGGCTGACGATTGTAACGCGGGAATTCCAAACACCTCTCTTCCGATGATGAGTGACAGGTGACAGGTCGGAGAATGCGTGCGCTACACAAGTAGTGCGAAGGATGGAAGATGATTAATAACTGAATAAAAAGGCCTAGCCTAAATGAATAAAGAGTAAGGCAAAACAAATAGACCGGTTTCAGGTCCCTAACAACCGTCGTTAAGGACGAACTCGGAGGACAAGCAAACCCAGAGCCGTATAGCAATACATTGAGAGAAAGACGCATAGAGCTTGAAAATTGTTAACTTTTGGCAGAGAAAAGCAGATTGAAGATTCCCTTGTGTGGTACAGGAGACATTTCATTTTTTTGTGATGTGTCCGTTCAAAGCTAAAAATGTTTAAAACGCCAATAAAGTAGGCAGGCCTAGGTGCTACGAAGCATGCATTATGAAGCTACGAAGTTATGCCACAAATGTTATCTTCATGCTCAAGAGGAAAAACTCAAGTCATGTAGGCTAAATAACATAGGGTTGTGACGTTAACAAAGTGTTTTTATCATATTCCTCAGCATATCATTTTAATGAGAGACTTATGATCCATGAGAACGGAGGCTAATGTTAGCCTACATTCCACGCAAATGACAATATGCAGGGTAGCCTAAAGTTAAAGTTGACACTCCATTTGAGTTGTTTGTTTTAAGAAAGAAGACATGGGCTTGCAAGTAACGTTATTGCATAGGCCTCCTATAAGGTAGCCTAGCTTATAGCTAATCCGTCATAGGCTCCTGTCCTGTCAGTTAACATCCAGCACAATGCATTTTGTGCATTGTAACGTTATTTCAGTCAATCGTTCAATGTGTGGCCAGCATAGGCTACTTTATCAAAGTAATTATCCTCTGACCTCAGGGGGAAATGATTGTCCACCCCTGTCATTATGTACCCTTTGAGTAGGTAATGTTCTCACTAAATCTAAACTAATTGTTTCTGCAGTCGAAGCCCTAACGTTAACATTAGCTTAAGCCTAACCTAACTTCACAGTGACTGGCCACATGTTTAGCCTACCTTCCTTAAAATCCGTTGCTTTTTCATAGGTAAATCCGCTACACCTCTAGATGAAAACAATCCAGACTCGACTAAACCGAAATATTTCGGCAATATGTTTTTATTCTTCATCTTATATCAAGTTCAGCCAGCTTGTTTTCTATGCGCTGTCAGTGTAAACAACTAGTGCTTGTCCTCCGAGTTCGTTCTTGACTACGGTTGTTAGGGACCTGAAACCGGTCTATAGCCTAGTAGCCTAATGAAACATAGGCCTATGGATTGATGCAGTAGCCTACCTTTGCAAAATTATTAAATGAATCTGTCACCATATGCCTAGGCTAAGAGGAGAACATTTTAATTTGATTCACAATGAAACGTTACATTTCATTTACATGTTAACAATGAGTTTTGGTTGTTGTTGGTGGCATTATTGCATCCCTTTTATGAATGCAAAATTTTTCCCCTTGCGATTGGAAGCTCCTGTTGCGCATAGGCTACGCATTTCAAAACATCGCAATGTAAAATGCCACAAAAAAGCTGTTTATGATTAGGTCTTAGTGAGTTAGGAGTCCTCTCGACTTAAGCTGTCCCAGACTTAGGTGCTACTTTTAGGTCTAAAATGCTTCGTGAATTACTTTTTGTGAAATAATTAGGAGTCCTAAAGTTAGGAGTGACACGCCCATTATTTTTAATAATGTTACATTTAATTTACATGTTGACAATGATTAGCCTAGTTTTGGTTGTTGTTGGCGGCGTTATTGCATGTTAGTTATGCCTACAATGCAAAATTGCTTCCTCGCGATTGAAAGCTCCTGTAGCTGCATAGGATTTCAAAACACGGCAAAATGCCAAAGGTTTGTGAATAGGTCTGTGAGTAAGGAGTCCTCTTGACTTCTTTTAAGCTGTCAGAGGTGGGAAGGTGTGATTTGTTGGGGGCAGGGCCGGATTAACTGGGCACAAATGTCTGATGGCCCCCCTTCCCCCCAGCCAACGTGAATCGGGTGGTTAGTTAATAGGCCTATCGTGAAGATTTTTCCTGCCATCTAAGGCACGAGCGCATCTGTGAGGCCAAGCCTCACCAAGTAGCTCGTTTGTTTACAACTAACATTCTATTTAATTAAACTGCTTTATAGGCTATGCCGAAATAGTTTTCAACATTTTGAATATTAGTGTCGGGTGAATTGAAATGTTCTCAAAGTAGCCTTATGGCTGAAAGCTGCTTGGGATCCCCCCGTCAAGCAATATAACCATACAAACGCGCTTCCTGCACTCATTGTTTCAAAAGGAGTAATTTTGGCTTTGTCAGAACTGAAGAGCTGTGGACGGCACGGCACGGTATGCCCAATGAAAATAAATTAACGCAACGCAACGCAACACAACACAGACCCAGTTTCTCTCGCGTCAGTCACTGGCATGAACAAAACACAGAACCCGCTTCTCTCACGGCAGTCACTGACAGTAACCTAGAATAAATGCATGGGGAAAAACACTTCCCCATGACAAAGACATCGTAAAACACTGAAAGTTAATATTTTGTCACAAGCAACATAGATCTGTCCTTTGTCAAATGTATTATGTTCCAAGTAGCCTATGCGTAATTTACTTATTTTACAGAAAAATATAAATAGCCAGTTAGGGTCTACAGTGCAGAGTTGGTAAGTTATGGTAGGCCAACTTGCAGTGAACATACAAACAGGGGAAATTATTTCTCTTGTAGCTGAGTAGCCTCAGGTGCGCACGTAGACATAAGGCCGAACATGCAAGCGCCAATGAATCATGCTCTCACGACAATCACGCCGTAAAATTTAAATAGGTTAACATCACTCTAAGTTCGCCTTCAAGCAAGGAAAACGATGATTTGAAGACATCTGTTTCGTTGGAAGGGCAAGGGGTAGCAACAGGGCAACACAGAGACAGGGCTGTTATGAGAGTATTAAAATATGGGATATTCTACGGGAAAACATTAAAACGGCAAGACAGCGGGGGAAAGTTAAAATACTTGAGAAACACGGAAAAAGTTGGCATGCATTGTTTCGGTCCCCGTGCACAGGGATTATTTGTCATATTATTAATCACATATGATTATTTGTGAAATTGTGCAAACAGGCGCAACACATTTGAAAAGGAAGGACTGGTAGCATGCAAGCTCACGGAAAAGATTGATTTAAGAACGTTATCACAGTGTGTGGCTGTGGCGCGGGCGGAAGACAGCGACAATTGGCAGGGGAGGGTCATGTCTTTTTTTAACAATTCTGTCGGAGGGTCATTGAACAATTTCTAGCAGGCAAGAGAGGGTCATGCAACTTCCAACTGAAGCACTCAAAATTCCTCCGGTGGCCCCTTCAATAAATAACGAACAGTCCCTAGATTGCTACTGGGCTATATGTCTTGGTTCATGTCTGTTAACAACTCATTGTCAAACGCATAGCCTATCTCGTGGTTGCATCCATTACAAAAAAACATGCAATGTGAACGTCTGGGATTGGGGAGAGCACTAAATGCTCTACTGAATAAGCACGAAGTCAAAGATTTAAATGAAAAACACTCTTTAATAAAAAAAAAAAAACACTAATGAAGTAAACTTGTGACCATCAAAAATCGTTTATCGCCTGTAACTCCGTGATAACAGGATGTAACAGGAAGGCATTTGGCTGAGCAACGGAGGTTAATATGCTCTATATTTTGTCCAAATGATGTCTGTCTATCATCGTTGCACTCAGAGAAAACCAGAATGTTTAATTTGTCCTGCGTTTCTTCTACGGCTGCAAACGGGATTCACTCGCAGTTAACCAAATATTTCTTTATTAGGGCAGGGCAGGCATATTTCTGGCTATTAAATTATTTCTAAACCAGTCTGCTAAAGTCTGAAGTGAAGTCTGTGTAGGGTTTTCCAGGCTCCATTTCTTTTTACGAGACACCCTGCTCACTTGAGCCATCTACCGGTTGTTTGGGTTGTTGCAGCGTCTCACTGGGAAAATACAAATTAAAGTCGCGTGATACCGCGTGATCCCACGCGCGGACCGCGAGTGAAGCTGGCCAAGTCGAAGCACTGCCCCCTGTATGTACACACACATCACACACACACCAGCAGGAAGGAAACAATACATACAAATATATGCAAGTGTTAAAGGTTATTCCAGGAAGTTGTAGGAAAAGGCTCAGAATGCACATGAGGAACATTTGATCTGGTCTGAGTGCTGCAGCTCCTCATTAGAAAGTCGTGTGTGTGTGTGCGTGTGTGCATGCGTGTGTGTGTGCGTGTGTGTGCGTGTGTGTGTGTGTGTGTGTGTGTGCGTGTGTGTGCGTGTGTGTGCAGATGCTGATACCACAGGAGATCTAGAGTACCAGGCAGCACTTAGACAGCAGCTAGGAACAAGCAGCCCAAGAGCCACTGACGGTAAGACACATGCACACACACACACGCACACACACACACGCCTGCACGCACACACACACACATGCAGACACGCAGACACACACACGCACGCACTATTCTAAAGTTGTGACTTATAATGACTAACAAATGGCTAGTATGCTACTAATATGTTAGTAAGCAGCTAATTAATGGTGGATATGTGTGTCTTAATATAAAGTTTTACCAAAAAAACATATAAAAAATACTTTTACGTTAAGTGCAATTTATTAGTCTATGGAGTTAACAGCTGGGGTTATGGGGTTAACAGCTGCTATGGGCCTCACACAGTTACAGTTGTTTTGTTTTGCCGTGTGGCCCAGGTCTGTGCTAACCAGATGCTAGGTGATGTTAAGGTCTGAAGCATTGTGTGTGTGTGTGTGTGTGTGTGTGTGTGTGTGTGTGTGTGTGTGTGTGTGTGTGTGTGCGTTCCTCTCCCTTCCACAGATTTCCTTGGCCTGTCTCCACCTCTGCCCCCCACATCACAGCAGCCAGTGAGTAATCACTCATCTCTAATCTCACTCTGTAATCTAACCTGTCATCTCTAATCTCACTCTGTAATCTAACCTGTCATCCATCTCTAATCTCACTCTGTAATCTAACCTGTCATCTCTAATCTCACTCTGTAATCTAACCTGTCATCTCTAATCTCACTCTGTAATCTAACCTGTCATCCATCTCTAATCTCACTCTGTAATCTAACCTGTCATCTCTAATCTCACTCTGTAATCTAACCTGTCATCTCTAATCTCACTCTGTAATCTAACCTGTCATCCATCTCTAATCTCACTCTGTAATCTAACCTGTCATCTCTAATCTCACTCTGTAATCTAACCTGTCATCCATCTCTAATCTCACTCTGTAATCTAACCTGTCATCTCTAATCTCACTCTGTAATCTAACCTGTCATCTCTAATCTCACTCTGTAATCTAACCTGTCATCTCTAATCTCACTCTGATCAGGGCCTTTGTCTGAAAAGAGATTTGTGTTCATACTGGCCAATCACACCCCTCCCCCCTCGCCCCTTTTTGTCTCCATAGAGACGGAGTGGAACGGAAGATTGTATGGGGGGTTCATTATTAGAGTCTGAGAGCGCTTTCATAGGTAAACACACGCACGCACGCACACACACACACACACACACACACACACACACACACACATATACATACACACACACACGCACACATACACATGTAGAATGAGAACAAAGCATGACTGAATGTGGAGTTCAAATTGTAGACGAAGTGGAATTGGATATGGATCTGCAGTAAGAACAGTGGATGATCAAGATGTCACAGGCAGGGAGGCAAGTGGGGGTGGGGGCTGGCACTGTTAAGGTGGCCATGTGGGGGGGGTTGCCATGGTCGTGGAAACCTCAACAGGAACTGGCAAGGAGGCATGGGGAGGGGGGGGGGCTTAGTTGTTTTGTTGGCAGAGCTAGAGTTCAGTAGAGCTACAGTAGAGTTCAGTAGAGCTACAGTAGAGTTCAGTTCAGTAGAGCTACAGTAGAGTTCAGTAGTGTGCAGTAGAGTTCAGTAGAGCTACAGTAGAGTTCAGTAGAGTTCAGTAGAGTTCAGTAGAGCTACAGTAGAGTTCAGTAGAGCTACAGTAGAGTTCAGTAGTGTGCAGTAGAGTTCAGTAGAGCTACAGTAGAGTTCAGTAGAGTTCAGTAGAGTTCAGTAGAGTGCAGTAGAGCTACAGTAGAGTTCAGTAGAGTTCAGTAGTGTGCAGTAGAGTTCAGTAGAGTTCAGTAGTGTGCAGTAGAGTTCAGTAGAACTACAGTAGAGTTCAGTAGAGCTACAGTAGAGTTCAGTAGTGTGCAGTAGAGTTCAGTAGAGCTACAGTAGAGTTCAGTAGAGTTCAGTAGAGTTCAGTAGAGTGCAGTAGAGCTACAGTAGAGTTCAGTAGAGTTCAGTAGTGTGCAGTAGAGTTCAGTAGAGCTACAGTAGAGTTCAGTAGAGTTCAGTAGAGTTCAGTAGAGTGCAGTAGAGCTACAGTAGAGTTCAGTAGAGTTCAGTAGTGTGCAGTAGAGTTCAGTAGAGTTCAGTAGTGTGCAGTAGAGTTCAGTAGAACTACAGTAGAGTTCAGTAGAGCTACAGTAGAGTTCAGTAGTGTGCAGTAGAGTTCAGTAGAGCTACAGTAGAGTTCAGTAGTGTGCAGTAGAGTTCAGTAGTGTGCAGTAGAGTTCAGTAGAGTTCAGTAGAGTTCAGTAGAGCTACAGTAGAGTTCAGTAGAGTTCAGTAGAACTACAGTAGAGTGCAGAGCAGGGCTCGAATTATCTTTTTGTCTTTAAGGGGGTCTCTCTATCTCATAAAAAGTTGGCACACCCCGTGCATAGCCTAAGGCGAGGAAATAGCCTAGGCGTACAATATGCGCACGGTAGGCCTAGGCTTTACCTTGAAACACGCACACAACATACATAGATTTTTCATAGAAATTGATTGCTTTTAATTCATTTCAACATATTATTGATTGTAATAGTCCATATTTCATTTCAATTTCACAATACAAAGAAATAGACTAAACGATTTAGTCTGTGCCATTCTCAATTTCACAACGTAACCAGACCACCGTCTCAGATAGGCTATTCTCAGTGTCAAACACAATAATGCATGTAGTATAACTTATACTCAGGGAAAAAGCACTAACTGGCAGAAATTATAAGCCATTGCAGCCAAACTATGTTCTAGTATTGTTGAACCGTGGAAAATTAATAGACGAACAATTTTGGAGTTTGCACTGAGATGTTGTCGGGTAGCCATTGAATATTCCGACATCAGAGATTGCTAACAGGTGTTTCAAAATATCTGGGAACTTTCCGGAGCTCTGAATGGCAGAGGATAGCTACAGATCATCAGTTCACACAATCATTGTAGGCTGCATTATGGGCCATAATTTATGGCTTTGTCAATCAACATGGAAGCGCAAGTTCAACAGCAAACAGGACTTTTCAGCACATATCAAACCAAATAGGCACATATCAAACCAATAGACAAAACACTCGCATCAAAGCAGGGTGACTTCTTCAGATTTGCGAGTGCTGTCAAAACGATCGTACTGTATACGGTTTGCTCATATAGTCTAGTGGTGTGGTGGTGAAGTGTCATGCTGCGTTCAAGAGCGTAGTGTAGGTCTACGTCCCGTAGTAGCCTATATTTTAATTTAACGTCTTTAATGGTAAGAGATCGCACAGGGATGGATAATGAGCGGTTGTTTAAGATTAAATGGCAGACATCTTCAGATATGAGAGACCCCCTCAGGTTTTTGACTTTGTTGCTTTCATGGGAGCCAGTCCTCCCTCTATGGGAGCTCGACTCCCTCTGGCTCCCACGTAATTCGAGCCCTGGTGCAGAGCTACAGTAGAGTTCAGTAGAGTTCAGTAGAGCTACAGTAGAGTTCAGTAGTGTGCAGTAGAGCTACAGTAGAGTTCAGTAGAGCTACAGTAGAGTTCAGTAGTGTGCAGTAGAGTTCAGTAGAGTTCAGTAGTGTGCAGTAGAGTTCAGTAGAGCTACAGTAGAGTTCAGTAGTGTGCAGTAGAGTTCAGTAGAGCTACAGTAGAGTTCAGTAGAGTTCAGTAGAGTTCAGTAGAGTTCAGTAGAGCTACAGTAGAGTTCAGTAGAGTTCAGTAGAGCTACAGTTCAGTAGGGTTCAGCTGCAGGGAAGAACCTGCTGGTTCAGGTGCGGAGACACCTGTAACTCCTCCCGACGGGGAGTGGGGTGAGAACGGTATTTGATGATGCTGCGCGCCTTACGTCCAGTAAAGTAATTTCCTGTGTATTAGCCGCTTTGTGTATAAACCGCATGACAGTGTTTTATGCAAGTTAAAAGAAACAAAACCATATTAATACCATATTAACTGGCCCCGTGTATTAACCTCATAGCTGAAGAAATGTGATAAAAAAAATGTATAAGCTGCGGCTAATAGTTGGGAAAGCCATGATAACCAGATAGATAGATACTTTATTAACCTCGATGGAGGGAGTGCAGATAGATAGATACTTTATTAACCTCGATGGAGGGAGTGCAGATAGATAGATACTTTATTAACCTCAATGGAGGGAGTGCAGATAGATAGATACTTTATTAACCTCGATGGAGGGAGTGCAGATAGATAGATACTTAATTAACCTCAATAAAGGGAGTGCAGATAGATAGATACTTTATTAACCTCGATGGAGGGAGTGCATTGGGCAGTTAGATAGATAGATACTTTATTAACCTCGATGGAGGGAGTGCGTTGGGCAGTTTTGACCACCCTCTGCAGTGCCTCGGTCGTGGGCAGAAGAGTTGCCATACCAAACCGTGACACAGTTGGTGAGGATACTCTCGATGGTGCAGCGGTAGAAGTTCACCAGGATCTGAGGAGACAGGTGGGCCTTCTTTAGTCTCCTCACAAAGAAGAGATGCTGGTGAGTCTTCTTGATCAGGGTAGAGGTGTCGAGGGTCCAAGAGAGGTCCACTTAAGTCCCATTGATGAGAATGGGGGTGTTTGTGCCAGCTTTAGACTTCCTGAAGTCCACAATGAGCTAGGGGTGGAGTATGCAATGAGCTAGTATAGGGGTGGAGTATGCAATGAGCTAGTATAGGGGTGGAGTATGCAATGAGCTAATATAGGGGTGGAGTATGCAATGAGCTAGTATAGGGGTGGAGTATGCAATGAGCTAGTATAGGGGTGCAGTATGCAATGAGCTAGTATAGGGGTGCAGTATGCAATGAGCTAGTATAGGGGTGGAGTATGCAGTATGCTAGTATAGGGGTGCAGTATGCAATGAGCTAGTATAGGGGTGGAGTATGTGTGTGTGTGTGTGTGATGTGTGTGTGTGTGGTGTGAGCTAGTATAGGGGTGCAGTATGAAATTAGCTAGTATAGGGGTGGAGTATGAAATGAGCTAGTATAGGGGTGGAGTATGCTAGTATAGGGGTGGAGTATGCTAGTATAGGGGTGGAGTATGCAATGAGCTAGTATAGGGGTGGAGTATGCTAGTATAGGGGTGGAGTATGCAGTATGCTAGTATAGGGGTGGAGTATGCTAGTATAGGGGTGGAGTATGCAATGAGCTAGTATAGGGGTGGAGTATGCAATGAGCTAGTATAGGGGTGGAGTATGCAGTATGCTAGTATAGGGGTGGAGTATGCAGTATGCTAGTATAGGGGTGCAGTATGCTAGTATAGGGGTGTGTGTG
>NW_027468680.1:864201-871701 GCF_046254945.1 Alosa pseudoharengus | reverse complement strand
AAATTGGAAAAGAAATCCACGCATTTTCGCCAGGTGAGGCATTTCAAGGAGAGAGGGAGATAGCGTGCACGTAAGTGACGATTATTTCTGTTGGTAGCAGAGCAATGGATATATACAAGAATTGTTTCGAGTAAGAAAAAAAAGATGAAGTGACCCAGTGACCCCCGAAGCACACTAAGACACTTGTCATTTTCCTTGTAGACAGACCCATGGCTACACTAGACAGGCAACTGTCTTCTTTTCCCAGAGCATGCTTTTTTTTTGCGGCACAATTGAATGGTAGCCTATTATGGAACCGCGGACCGAAAGAAAAAGAAACTAAACTTTTTCCTGATTAGAAAATATTTCTTAATTTAGTGTTTAATCAAATAAAGAAACATGCAATTAGAGGGTAGTGGTGTCAGCGCTCATTTAATGTATGTGCGCGTTGACTACGCAAGTAAAACTGAACCACTGGAGATGACATGACTAGAACCAACAAACAACGGGTTATTTAAAACAACAAACCAAGCAGATCCTTGCTGTCCATGAAAACAGCATAGAGTCTCGTCTAGTCTAATCCAAAAATGGAAATAACTTGACACACGAAATTAGATTGTTGTAGGCCTATAGTAGCAAATATCGTAGTAAATAGCCTGGTGATGACTAGGGTTGGGTATCGTTTCAATTTGAACGATTCCGATTCCAATTCCGATTTCTTATTTCGATTCCGGTTCCTAACGATTCTCGATTCCGATTTTTTTTAAAGGCAGGGTCAAAAAAAGTTTAGGATATTTTAAATGAGCTAGCTAACCAACGGTCTTTCTCAGGGTATCTGCACATTTTCCAAGTGCAAATTTAAAGACTTTTAAAGACCTTTTCAAGACATCTAAATGAAAATTAAGACTATACCACGGCAAAAAGATATATAAGACTGTTTAATGCAATAGTTTTTTTTCCCTACTAATTTTAACCCCCACCCCATTTTGGATGTCTACAGAAGTTACCAAAAATATTTTGGCGAAAGAAAATAATTGTGTGTGAATTACCTTCACAGCTATAAATGCCCAATTTTAGGGTCTGGACTGCTTGCTTTTGAAGCTGGCTGTACTGTACATATTTGGTTTTGCTTACTGCTGAGGCTGTTCTTCACCTGTGTCTGTAGTAGCCTAGGGCTACTTGCCAAAGACATGTGCACTGGACTGGATTCCCTTAAATATTTTTTTCAAAGTTAACTAAGCTATTTACATATTTTAATAAGCCTACTTTATATAATTTACTATGTGCATCTATTGTCCATATGCAGCACAGCAAATTAAAGTTAATCCACTACTTTACATTTTGCATACCAGTTGTATCTAAACCAACCAAAGCTTGACTGAAACATTGTAAAACCATTGACTTGTTTTAAATTAATTAAGAGACAGGTCCTCTTCGCATGATCCTGCTGAAAACTGCTGGTTTCATCAAGCACGCACGTTATGAACGCACGTATTTTTATGTAGCAGTCGCCGACATTCAAAGCATATGCGGTTATATTTCACAACTTTTGCTAAGTAGGCCTAGCCTACTGGGAAACGCTGGCAAGCAAGCTGCTGGCAGATATTACAGGTAGGCTATTATAACTTAAGACAGATATTTTCTTCCCTAGGCTAGGCCAGCAACACACGCTGGAAAGATGCAAACAGATCAACTTAACATACCGGTATACAGTATTTCCTCCTGATTGCGAAGAACTGCACATAATTTCACCAGCAGTCTTCGCGTCCATAGTTTGTGAAACGATGCTGCGTCCGAGCAAAGACTTTAGATGCCAAGCGCAACTCCAAAAAGGAGAACAAATAAACGTCCGGCTTGAGGCTGCGCCGGACGCCGGACAGGGCTTTTAAAATCCATATGTCCGGCCTAAATTCGAACATATGGCCAACCTATCGCTAACTGGCTTACCAACTCTTTCTCCCGCTCATTCTACCGTAGGCTCCCTCATTCCACGTAGGCTACCCTGTCTATCTCTCAGGCCTCAGCTACACCACGAAAACGCCAGGCATATTATTTTGTACATAGGCCTACTGTATTATTACCGTTTTCACACCTTTAACCAAACCCGTGAAAAACATCTTCACTCTGCAACCACTACACTTTCTCCCGTAGCCTAATAGCCTATCACGTATACAATTGCGTTTTAAATACACGAAACTGGATGGAGACATCACTCGCTCTCTTGCACTCGCTGGCGGTCCCATACGCACATTTAATACCTCTCTTTCGAAAATTCAGTTGTAGCCTATTTAAGACTTTTTAAGGATCCTCGGGAACCCTGCTTTCTGAATGAAATAGTCTGACCTTCTCCATGAATTTTAATTCTATTAACTATGCGCTTCTTCGTTGGTGTTCAGACGTTTCTTCTTCCTGTCGGCAGACTGGGAATCGAAAGTAGGAATCGAAATTTAAACTTTTGAACGATTCCGGGAAAATCGCAAAGATAGTCCCGGTTCCAACCAATACTCGATATTCGATACCCAAGCCTAGTGATGACACAGCTTTTAAAACATTTATGTCACTCTCGCTGGAGTACGAGCTGTTGCGCAAACAAATGAATTAGGGTGATGATCTGCATCTCCGTTCACCAAAAGCTATGGTTTTGCTAACCCATTCACATTATTTATTGAAAGATTCTATTCATTGTTAATGTGCAACATTTCTCCATGTGGGGTGTGCCGCGTGCGTGTCTGCAGATCAGACAACGCTTGACACATCTCTTGGTCATCTGTCTAGATTTCAGTATCCAGTACAGTTTCTCTCAGTTGGTTCAGAGTGGCTTGTAGGCCTGAATGCATCACATCTTCATGTGCCTTTCTAATCAAAAGTTCTGAAAATGCGTCATTACCTGGCAAGATGTACGGATGCTTCTGGGTAAAGGACCAGTTCGTTTGCTGCAGTCTCCCTCCTACTTGCAGAAGTCCACGTTCATCCAGGAATATGGTTTCAGTGAAATGATTTTCGAATGTCTGTCCACATTGTTATTTTTCGACAGATTGTCCATTTCCTTTGGGAAGCTGTCACTTTGAGTTCGCTTGATCCAGTACTGTTCTGCCTGTTGAATCTCCTCTGTGCACAGTTGTCCATGGCGGTTTTCCTTTGTCCGTGCGTTATGCACAAACCGCTGTATCCATGCTGTGATTCTCAAGACTCTGTTGAGTCCACTGTACCTGTTCAAGTCAAACAGAGGTGAAGCTGCACAGGTTAGATCAATCATTGTATTCTGAACGACATACTCCATCACATCATCATTTTCATTAATCACTTGAGGTTCGGTTTCGTGTGTCGGCGCTCCATCTTTCAGCCACTCCGGCCCGTGCCAACAGAGCACCTCGTCCTGGAGCGCTTGGGCACTTGTTCCGCACGTCCCGCAGTCAGCTGGGTTCTCCCTTCCAGAGCAGTGTTTCCAGTTTTCCGGTGATGTCAGACTCTGGATTTCACTTACTCGATTCTCCACAAACGGTTTCCACTGTTTTGAACTACTCCTAATCCAATGAAAGGTTATCATCGAGTCAGTCCAGAAATACATTTCATTGTCACTCACATTCAGATAGTTCGATATGAATTTTCCAAGTCTTGCCCCAATAAGCGCTCCCATTAACTCTAATCTGGGGATTGTCATTTTCTTTAGTGGAGCGACTTTAGTTTTGGATGCGATCAGACTGGTTGTACACTCTCCATTTCGCTTTATGCACCTCAGATAGGCTGCGGGGCAGTAGGCCTTCTCACTGGCATCTGTAAATACATGAATCTCACGCTCAACTGTTGCCTTTACACTCATTTCATCACATTTAATTTTGATATCATTATCATCATCATAACGACGTAGGATACTTATGCTTTTCAAGTAGGGTATCTCTGAACACCATTGATGCCAGGTCTGCGCGATATCAAAGGGAAGATCTTCATCACATGATATTCCTCTCTCCCACATTTCTTGAAATATACATTTGACTCGAATGGTAAACGGGGACAAAAATCCAATTGGATCGAAAATGCGCGCAGCTGCCTGTAGGACCCCTCGTTTCGTGTCTCCTTTGTTCTGCAGAAAGTCAATCAATTCGTTAGTTTCAAACATGAATTCGTCAGTGTCTCTGTTCCATGTTAGACCAAAGCACTTTGAGTGGATTTGGGCCTTTGATTTCCACTATGTCCTCTTTATTTTGTTGTTTCCATTCGCTTTGCAACTCAGATGAATTTGTGTTCCATTTGCATAGTTTCATACTTGCACTTGACATTATTTCTTTGGCTCTCTGAGACAATTTGAGTGGAATTTTCACATTATCTGCTCCAGTTATTAAATCATCCACATAAAGACATTCATCCAACACCTTGACTTCTTCGGGATACTTCTCTTCAAATTTCTTAAGGTGGTGTCTGATAGTTGCAGCCAATAGAAAGGGACATGGTGATGCACCAAATGGCACACGCGTCATTCTCATAATCGCCACTTTAAGATCCTCATAAGGGACGGGTTTCTCCTTGAACCACAAGAATCTAAGCACATCTCTGTCTTTCTCATTCAGGCCAATTTGCAGAAAAGCTTTGTTATGTATGCCATCATAGCAACTCTGTGCTGCCTGAATTTAATTAAAATGCTTAGCAAGTCAGGGTTCAGATTCGGTCCCGCAAAGAGACATTCATTAAGTGAGCGACTTTCTCGCTCGTGAGATGACGCATCAAACAAAATTCGCAACTTTGTTGTAATCCTACTTTCTTTGATTATGGGATGATGGGGCATATAATACACTGGGTTTCCTGTCTCAACATTAGTCATTAGTCTTCGACAATTCCCTCAGCCAGATATTCTTGAATTACTTGATCATATTGCTCATACCAGTGTTTTTCAACCACTGTGCCGGGGCACACTAGTGTGCCGTGAGAGATCATCAGGTGTGCCGCAGAAAATTACCCAAATGTCACTCACTGGTCCAGAAAAGCAACTGTTGCATCAAAGAATTTATAACCACATGCTCTCATTGATTGTATGATTGCACTATTTGTGGTATGCAGGCATTGTACAACAGGGGTCCCATATCCAGTATTCACAGAATCATCACATATCCAGTTCATAACAACAATTAAATTAGATATAGTCACCTACAAATGAAACAGAGGGCGCTTGTTTTATTGAGCAGGTCTTGCATAGAAGCCATAATAAGGCCATATCGGTGTATTATTTGAAATTTTAGGCTATGGTATGTTTATTTTTTCTTCACACAGGATGTTAGTGTGCCGTGGGACATTTTAAGTGTCAAGTTAAGTCAAGTGTTAAGTGTGCCGTGGGACAAAAAAGGTTGAAAAACACTGGCTCATACAACTCGTCATTACTATGAAAACGCTTTACTAGGCCATTCAAACGATTTCTAGCAGTACAGTAATTAGTAGCCAAATTAATATTGTCTTCTCGCCAAGGCAAACTGACTTCATATCTACCTTGTTGCATATCTACCAAACAGAACCCAACACGTCTGTCTCTGGGTTCTGTTTGATGTCCGTGATCCCCAACGATTCGGTCTCCCAGAAACTGCGCAGTTGATCAGTCAGCGCTTGTTCCTCGCTGACGCTGAGATGCAGAGCATTTAAGTCCACTGTTTCAGTTGTCACACTCATTACAGGGATGGACACAGTTCCCTGTATCAACCATCCGAATTTGCTCTCTACAGCCACAAGTCTGTTGTCCAGTCTCTCTGTGTGTCCTGACACAATGTTCCAATAGTAGTCTCCTCCGATAAGAAGTCCAAGGCCTTCTTGTTCCATGCCTCTCACAGGATGATCCGCTAGTTGGAGGCCCTTAGCTTCAAGAGAGCATCTGACTTCTTCGCTGGCCATTTTAATGTTAGATGAACATACACTTGGGGTTTCTAGTAATTCAACTTCAACAGACGCATTCGTTTTCAGATTTCTCAGACTAGCCTTAACCTTTCTGGCTGTCATTCGTTTGGCATTTACGGAACCAAATACGTGTAGCTTAATTATTTCTGTACCCACTACTGGCAGGTTCAAAGCTTTAGAAATATCTTCACGGATAAAGCTACGTTGGCTTCCTCCATCTAACAAGCATTTGGAAATTTGGCTTTGTCGTGGCGTGTCTACCCAAATGGTTGCTGTTTGTAACAGCACTGCTTTACCATTACAGTTACCTGGTGAAACTGAGCATTGAGCTTGAGCTGTGTCTACCTCTATTTTAGTTGCATTGTCTCGTGTCTGGGTTGCCTGCTGGTTACAGATGGTTTTGTGATACCATTTACCACACTGTGCATTCGAGGGCAATGTCCTCTGGTATCATTTTCAATAATATTGGACATAACAAGCTTCCATATGTGTCCGCTACAACACCTAGTGCGTCAAGGCTACGCACCTGTATTTCACAATCATCATATAATTTGCGCAAAGCGCTTACATCATTGGCTCGTTTTACGGGAGTCATATTCAGTAACTTATTCATATGGGCATTAATCACTAAATCTTTGCTGCCAAATCGTTTTTTGAGCAGATCAATGGCAGTGTCATAATTAGTATCGGACAAAGCGAGGCCTGCTACTGCACTCGCTGCGGTGCCAGATAGAAATGATTTCAAATAACTAAATTTGTCAATCTTGCGTTCAATCAAACGTTCATTATCATGGATGGTTGTTTCGTACTGACTCCAAAATCCTTGCCACTCACAAATCTCCCCGGAAAACTTCTGAATGACCAATTTGGGAAGGTTGACTGTGTTCATATAAGGTCCAGGTCTAGGCTCATGTGCACTCTGTCCAGACTGGCTGTCTTCAACTTCCGTGCGCAACGCGCGTCTCGATCTTGTTCTCCGCACACTAATTGCATCCATATACTCCAATGCCGTGGTCATCTCAGCTTCCAAATCCTCTTCTTCCGTTTCTGCTTCAACATCTCTATCATGTTCTCTGAGAGTCTGTTCTTTTTCCTTCACCTGTTCAAGCAATTCCTCCAATCTCTCAAAGCATAATTCTTCTTTATCCAACTCAGCATCAATCTTCTGGGTGATTTTTGTTGTTGCAGTTCGGACCACTTCCCGCTTCATCTTTAGTCGCTTTAAATCCTCTGGATCCATGACTTCGATTCGAATTTCCCCCGCAGCTTCTTTCAAACAACTTTTCAATCCAGTCTTCTCCCTTTATTCTTTATGGATTGGATCCAAGTTCCCCGGTTTTCGGCACCAGTTTGTGAATTGCAGGGAAAGATTTCATGGAGCAAGTTTCTTATTGCATGATAGCAATTTTTTTACCTATTATTTTACAATTCTAAATTGCGCGGGGAAAGGGGATTGGGAACAAAGGCAGTATGGAGTCTCTGTTGTGTGTGTGTGTGTGTGTGTATGTGTGTGTGTGTGTGTGTGTGTGTGTGTGTGTGTACATGTACATGTGTGTGTGTGCAAAGGCAGTATGGAGTCTCTGTTGTGTGTGTGTGTATGTGTGTGTGTGTGTATGTGTATGTGTATGTGTGTGTGTGTGTGTGTGC
>NW_027468680.1:844201-861701 GCF_046254945.1 Alosa pseudoharengus | reverse complement strand
GAGAAGCTTGTTTGATGAGGTGAGAGGGTTATTTGATGGGGTTTCAAAGCTGATTTGACGAGGTGAGAGGCTTGTTTGATGAGGTTGAGAAGCTTGTTTGATGAGGTGAGAGGGTTATTTGATGAGGTTGAGAAGCTTGTTTGATGAAGTGAGAGGGTTATTTGATGAGGTTGAGAAGCTTGTTTGATGAGGTGAGAGGGTTATTTGATGGGGTTTCAAAGCTGATTTGATGAGGTGAGAGGCTTGTTTGATGAGGTTGAGAAGCTTGTTTGATGAGGTGAGAGGGTTATTTGATGAGGTTGAGAAGCTTGTTTGATGAAGTGAGAGGGTTATTTGATGAGGTTGAGAAGCTTGTTTGATTAGGTGAGAGGGTTATTTGATGAGGTTGAGAAGCTTGTTTGATGAGGTGAGAGGGTTATTTGATGAGGTTGAGAAGCTTGTTTGATTAGGTTGAGAAGCTTGTTTGATGAGGTGAGAGGCTTGTTTGATGAGGTTGAGAAGCTTGTTTGATGAGGTGAGAGGGTTATTTGATGAGGTTGAGAAGCTTGTTTGATTAGGTGAGAGGCTTATTTGATGGGGTTTCAAAGCTGATTTGATGAGGTGAGATGCTTGTTTGATGAGGTTGAGAAGCTTGTTTGATGAAGTGAGAGGGTTATTTAATGAGGTTGAGAAGCTTGTTTGATGAAGTGAGAGACTTATTTGATGAGGTTGAGAAGCTTGTTTGATGAAGAGAGAGGCTTATTTGATGAGGTTGAGAAGCTTGTTTGATGAGGTGAGAGGGTTATTTGATGGGGTTTCAAAGCTGACTTGATGATGTGAGAGGCTTGTTTGATGAGGTTGAGAAGCTTGTTTGATTAGGTGACAAGCTTGTTTGATGAGGTTAAGAAGCTTGTGAGGTTGAGAAGCTTGTTTGATTAGGTGACAAGCTTGTTTGATGAGGTTGAAAAGCTTGTGAGGTTGTTGTTGGTCTTCCCTGTGGCCTCAGCTGAAGCTGAACGAAGCTTCAGTGCACTGACAACACTGAAATCTTGGTTATGATCTACTATCTCAGGCTATGTTTACATGTGGCCATCTATTTTTATAAATGGACATTTCACCCTCTCCATTTTCAAAAATAACATTGTGCACACTTGTCAGTTTTTAGAAAAGTTTTCTTTTACACTAACCCGTGTATATATGCCGTCAAGAGCATGCCAAACCTGTAGGTGGCAGTGTAACGAGAAGCTCAAGCCCACGTTAGCCAATCAGAACCCCGAAAATAGCAACAACAGCAACAAATCCCTTCCTCTTTATTTTTTAAACTGTATTCGCAATTGCCGATTTTTTCCAAAATCTCCACTCTGGCCGGAGTTTTTAGAAACAATCATTTTCAGAGGCGAATTCTCCGTTTGCGTTCAACGAAGGGCACAAATGAAGGGAAATGTCTCAGTTTTTCAAAATAACCATGAACGTGTAAATGGGGCCTCAGCAGAGCCTTAATATTGGAACTGCGTGCCATGCCATAATGGAGTTATCATTTCCGTGCCAAATAGTAGAATAAAGAAGAGGTTTTGTTTTTGCTTTGTTTTTGGTTCATTATTTTGCTAAGACATTTCTGACATTTCACACATAACAGCGTTTCCCTGCAGCCATCAAACACATAAATTAGGAAAACAACGACATCCAACACAAACATACGAACACACGTTCAGGTGATTGAATTTCATTGAACTACCGTTTTTCCATTTTGCATCAATGAATGAAATTAAGCTTAAATCAGCTAACAAAATGAATTAAGTAGGAAAGAGGTGGGAGAATGGAATAACTGATGAAGTTTAAACAGTTAGATAACTCATGCCAATCATATTTTAGTCTTTATCTGACTGACAGTTGTGTTGATCACTAAAATTGCTTTGGCATGCCCTGAAAGTAGCTACTTTTGACAGTTTGTAACAGCTTGCTACATTTGTATGGGCGGTAGCTTCTGTGTAGTGACGCTGAATTTATTGTAGAATAGCTGGTAGCTTAGCTCACTACACATATCAAGTAGTTTGCCCATCACTGAAGTCTACCTCCTTGCAACAGTGCTTTTTATAAGTATAAATAGGCAACTAACATACATAGTAAATGATGCTTGTTAATTAAGCAATAAGCCCCGAGAGGCCGTAGGTTACACTGATTTTACAACAGCTAAGGGGCGTTGTTAGGCACAACACGCTAGCGGAGCAACGTCAAGACGCAGCTATCTTGATACTTTTGTATCAAGTTATGGTAGCGCAGTAATATAGAACAGAATGTGGTCAAGGTGTATGTTTGTGCTGGATTTTACAACGGCATCTAACGTGATTCAGCCAATCACAATAAAGGACCGGAACTATCAGTTTTAGAATAAAGCGTATGGTTGTTCAGCATTTCACATTCCCAGGTATTAGCATGAGTGTGAATATATGTTCGAGGTGCTGGAGGGCAAAAGTGTTTTTAATAGAAAAAGGGTTATTTTATTTATTTATTTTTATTGTTTTGCTCCACATGTTCTGAAAGTACTTCCTTGTGTTTTGTTGTTAGTGTAAATACTAATGTACATAATAATTTATGTTAATAAAACATCGGGATGTTCAGCATTACACAGTCTGTATAGAGCTGACGATATGCGATTCGAAACCGAAATCGCGACACTCATATCCACAAACCAGGCAGAACCGCGACACACCCTTTCTTGTGTTTCACGCAGTGCTTTGCAGCTTACATGGCCGCATATGCAACACACATCTCCCGCTTTACTTAACGATAGCCTACGTTGTCCAAAAATACATAAATAAATCATAATTTCGTACCCCTCATTACTATGAGTGCAACTTTACCAAACAGTAGAAGTAAAGCCCCTCTCCTTGCCCCGCTCTCTCTCCCTCTCCCTCTCGCGCTCAATGGACACGCACGACTCAGCCAACACAATCCAAACATTCACAATCGTGAAAGCAAGGACGCATAAAAGACGACTAGCTAAATTACTATTAAATCCGCTTAGCATCATTAGCATGCTGCACATATTTGTTTAAAACTTTTCCATTCAAGTTGATTGATCATCCCAACACCAATGTTTCCCAAAAGTGTCTGTCCCAAGGAGAACAAGTATTACCTTGAAACTTAAACACACATGTAATGGGGAAACTGAACAGTCCAATCAGTAGATTGTGATAAGCTAGCCAACTATGATACTTTGTTTACAATATTTCCAGGCTTCAACCAGACAGCTGAATTAAAGAGGTAGAGTTGTAATAGAAATAGTAGGTCTAGGCTATAGGCTAATCCGCATAAAGTGTGCTGTCATAAATATCCAGACATCCCAACCTGCAAAAAGTCATTTCAGGGAGGTATCATGAAGCCCCCCCCCCCAAAAAAAACAAAACAAAACAACAACAAAATAAAACAAAACTTTAGCCTACTTAAGATTAATATAATGTCTAGTCAGTTGGCCTACACCAAATAAGGAAGGCCTAGGTAGAAATTGTGAAAATATGTCGATTTTGGTAGTTTGGTCTTGTAGCCTTGGCAACTAGCCATCTAGTAGGCTATAGGCCTGAATAATATGCACATGAATTGACACTTCAACACCTCACATCACCTCAACATGTCTTTTACAATAATTTAACCCGCCATGGGCAATGCTAAAGTCACTGTTACAAACAGTGCAGCGTGCAAGACTAGGCCTATCATTATTTTTTAGTCTTAAAAGACAAGGGTAGCCTTGGTCTTATGAGACAAGGGTAGCCTACACTTACATTTGGGTCTTACATTTTCCTTTTTTTTTGAGGCACTGACTCTGCTATGATGCTCCTGTTCCTACACTGACCTGATTAATTAATTAATTCGGGAGAAAAGAGATAAAAGCCCGCCTACACTGAAAACTGATTGGTTGATTTAGCGAAACAGGCCAATCAGGATGCTCTTTGTCTTGGATGCGCTCAGGCACACACACACGCACCACCCCACCCAGATAGCAAAGGGGCGTTGAGGGGCGTTGAATCCACGTTTGTTTGAAGCGGCGGAGGTTGATTCAACGTGGATTCAACGCCCCTGTGCTATCAGGGCTCTCTCTCTCTGTCCCGTCGTGTGCACGCTACACTCAGATGCACACGCGGTCTCGTATGCACAGTCTTGAGCGCTCGCTTGGGATGTCTGAATATCAGAAATTCAGGATTCTTTCTTTTTATATCAGGATATATTTACAGATATCAGGATATATATACAGATATATTATATTATATATTATATTATAATCCTCTGGTGTTCCAAGGTAGGCTATTGCACCCCCCACCCCCCCCCCCCAAATAAATAAATAAAAAATCGAGGTTTGTATCGAACCGTGGGTCAAAAATCGTGATAAAAACCGAATCGAGAGGTTGGTGTATCGTTATCGTTATCGTAGAGTTGTACTATCTCTTTAGGGACAGCATACAGGATGGTGTATTGGTCAGGATGCAATATAATGAGATGAAGTAGCTCTTTAGGGACAGCGATGGTTGTTGGAGGCGTTAGTGCATCCCTTAGTCAGACCCAATTATTCCCTCACGATCGAGAGCTCCTGTAACCACATGTCCATTTCAAAACATTGCGACGTGAAAAGCGGCTTAGGATCATTTGTGAATCTTTGAATCTTTGAAACATTGACTAATCTGTGGCGTGGCGCCACAAAATCAAAACCAGCTGCCACACATTAAAGTTCTATGTTGTACTATTTAAATTAAAGATGAAATAAAATCCTTTCATTAAGCTGCGCTTTTTACGCACGCAACCTTTCCTTGCCCCGCCCCGCTCTCTCTCGTAACGAACCCGCTGCCCCACCTTTGACAAAACATTAACCTGTTGAAGGATTGTTGTTGTTGTTGTTGTTGCCACATAGAAGCATTGCATGGAAGACGGCGGGCTAAATTGGTATTAAATCCGCTTAGCTTGTGACCATGCTGCGCAAATTTGTTCAAAACTGCTGCATTCAAGTTAACTCTGCTAAGGTCTTATCACAACATACTACATTGAAGAGACTAAACTAAGTTAAGTTGTCCAATCAAGCCGTATCTCAAAGCTAACATTAGAATACTGTTTGGATGTCGAGTTTAGCATGCTTAGTTACAGCTAACGTTAGAATACTGTTTGGATGTCGAGTTTAGCATGCTTAGTTACAGCTGCTTGTCAATTTCGACTAGGTAACTCATGGTGCGCATTTTATTGATTGAATGTTTGCAAAATCCTGATGTAAATGGAAAAGTGTTTTCCAAGACTCAAAAGTGTTTGTCCCTAGGACAGGGGTCGGGAACCTTTTTTGCCTGGAGAGCCACTTTTACCAAATGTATTTATTTTTAATCTCAGAAGAGCCACATAAAGTTTGGATATTTAACATACAGTTAGTTTCATTCAACAGAGGACTTTTTTAATAAATGTTCTACTAGTTTTAAAAATAATGTGCAAGTAACTTGAAATGTAAAGTGCTATGACAGAAGTATAGGCCTTCTTGTAGGCTTCTGGGCTTCCCATGTAGGCAAACACCACCTCCTATGTTCCCATGCAAACACCACCCCCTATGTTCCCATGCAAACACCACCCCCTATGTTCCATTGCAAACACCACCCCCTATGTTCTCAGTGTCCTTTGGTATGCAGTAACATCATAGTTAACAACACAACACTCAATTTTCGTTGACATTTCATTGGCAAAATTGAACATTAGGCTTACCAGAGATTAGATTTGGTGATGGCCTTGGAGTCTGGCTGGCTCATATTCAGTGAGGTGAAGTTTCATGCAAAAATTGAGGCTGTCATCATTTAAGGGCAACTTCACGCAAAACTGTCATATCCATAACGCCAACTAAATACCATGGCATTGTGTTGGCGTTATGGATGTGCCTTATCTAGCTGTGTGTGTGTGTGTGTGTGGTGTGTGTGTGTGTGTGTGTGTGGTGTGTGTGTGTGTGGTGTGTGTGTGTGTGTGTGTGTGTGTGTCTTTGTTTGTGTGTGTGGTGTGTGTGTGTGTGTGTGTGTGGTGTGTGTGTGTGTGGTGTGTGTGTGTGGTGTGTGTGTGTGTGTGTGTGTGTGTGGTGTGTGTGTGTGTGTGTGGTGTGTGTGTGTGTGTGTGTGTGTGTGTGTGTGGTGTGTGTGGTGTGTGTGTGGTGTGTGTGTGTGTGTGTGTGTGTGTTTGTTTGTGTGTGTGGTGTGTTTGTGTGTGTGTGTGTGTGTGTGTGTGGTGTGTGTTTGTTTGTGTGTGTGTGTGTGTGTGTGTGTGTGTGTGTGTGTTTGTGTGTGTGTGGTGTGTGTGTGTGTGTGTGGTGTGTGTGTGTGTGTGTGTGTTGATATAGTCTCTGCTGTCTCCAGGTGACCGCTGCATTGGTGAGGACGCGGCAGCCAGACTGGACTCACGGGAATGTGTTGCTCAGCAGCCATGGTTACACACGGAGTCCGCAGCCAATCAGAGAAGCCGGCAAAAGGAATGGAAGCAGGCATATGGTTAAACACACACACACACACACACACACACATTGAGGCAGACATGCTGACGTTCACACACTAATACATGGGAGCAGAAACACACACACACACACACACACACACACACATTAGCAGACATACCAGCTATTTTCAGACAAGCACTGAACTCAAACGCGTGGGCTGTACATGTGAAGCATTCAAGTTATTTGCCCCAGATACTACCCCCCCCCCCCCCCCCCCCCCCCCCCCCAGAATTAGGTCTGCGTCTGACATCACCCGCATCTGACATCACACGCCAGTGTTTTCCATACATTGACTAATCTGTGGCATGAAATCAAAACCGGCCGCCACACATTAATAATCTATGTTTAATTAAATTAAATTAAATTTAAATTAAATATAAGATCAAATCCTTGCATTGAGCTGCGCTTTTTACGCACGCAGCCTTTCCTTGCCACGCCCCGCTCTCTCTCGTAGCCTGCTGCCCCTCTGCATGTGCATTTAACAAAATATTCACGATTGTTGAAGGATTGTTGTTGCCACATAGAAGCATTGCATAGAAGACGTCTGGCTAAATTGCTATTAAACCCGCTTAGCATTGTGACAATGCTGCGCAAATTTGTTCAAAACTGCTGCATTGAAGTTAACTCTGCTAAGGTCTGATCACGACATAGTAGGCTACATTGAGGAGACTAAACAAAGTTATGCAATCAAGCAGTATCTCAGAGCTAACGTTAGAATACTGTTTGGATGTCGAATTTAGCATGCTTAGCCTACTTACAGCTGCTTGTCAATTTCGTTACTCAGGGCTCATTTTATTGACTCTGACACTGAATGTTTGCAAAATCCCGATGTAAATGGAAAAGTGTTTCCCAAAATTCAAAAGTGCTTGTCCCAAGGAGAAGTACGAACCTTTATTTTAACTATGTAGAAAACGTTTGTTTTGCATGAATGAATTGCATCATCCACACATCAGCAGCCTTTTAACCGTGTTACAATCATAATTGCAAGGGTTCCCTCACGAACGTCTTAAAGTGACAGGGACTCAATTAGACCTACACACTACCAAGATGATCTTAATACCCACCCCCCCACCCCTGTTGTCCAAGTCAGCTACCGCCACAAATTTAATCCAATTCTGTGGGAAACACTGCATGCATCTAACATCACCCGCATCTAACATCACACGCATCTGACATCACCCGCGTCTGACATCACCCGCATCTGACATCACACGCATCTGACATCACCCGCATCTGACATCACCCGCATCTGACATCACACGCCCCCTAGGGATATGGGTGCCACATGGTCTGAACAAAACAGGTTCACTACTACGGAGAGGGCGTGTCTAACGAGGGGGCGTGTTTAGTGAGGGGCGTGTCTAACAAGGGGGCGTGTCTAACGAGGGGTCTGTCTGTTGAGGGGGTTTCTAGTGAAGGGTGTGTCTAGTGAGGGGCGTGTCTAGTGGGGGGAGTGTCTAATGTGGGGGCATATCTACTGAGGGGACGTGTCTATTGAGAGTGAGGGGCGTGTCTAGATAGATAGATACTTTATTGATCCCCAGGGGAAATTCAAGTCTAGTGTCTAGTGAGAGGTGTGTCTAGTGGGGGGTGTGTCTAATAAGGGGGCGTGTCTAGTGAGGGTCTGCCTAATAAGGGGGCGTGTTGGTGAAACACGGGTAGATTCACTCCTAGTAAGGGGGCGAGCCTAATAAGGGGGCGTGTGTAATGAGGGGGCGTGTCTAATGAGGGGACATGTTAAAGCACGGGTAGATTCACTGACATTTCTTTAATGCGCCTGTGTGTGTGTGTGTGTGTGTGTGTGTGTGTGGCCTAAACTGCCACTCTTGTAGCGGCACCAGGCATGAAACTAAAGTGTGCGTGTAGAATAACTCCCACCGTGCAGAATAACCCACCCGTGCACACACACACACCAACACATTCAGTAGACATATGGTTCAACCACACACACACACACCTTCAGTAGACATATGGTTCAACATACACACACACACACACACACACACACACACATTCAGTAGACATATGGTTCAACACACACACACACACACACATTCAGTAGACATATGGTTCAACACACACACACACACACACACACACACAAACACATTCAGTAGACATATGGTTCAACACACACACACACACACACACACAAGCAGACATATGGTTAAAAGTGTGATAGAGTTCTGGAAGCTATGTGTGTGTGTGTGTGTGTGTGTTTGCTATCACTCTTTGATTGCATATAATGTTATTTAATACCCATGTAATAAAGTATATTGTAAATAAATCCAAATAAAATATAATTTCATAAATGTTTCCCTCTACTCACTCATTGGGTTAGAGCCACACACCCACATACAGACACACACACATTAACACACACACCCACACACACACACACACACCCACACACACACTAACACACACACACACTATCACAGACACACAGTAATACACACACACTAACACACACACATAGCTTTGAAACCCAATCATTCGGAAGTCAGGTGAGTCCCCTCCATTTATTTGTGCTTTTCGCTTCTCTTCCACACCAGAGGGGGAGCTCATGAGCTACACTGTGGGCGAGTGTTAGACATGGGACAGGGTCTGGTTGAAGAGTTTAAGCCTACAAGTATGTTTATTATTCTATAACCCAGGTGAATAATACAGAAACGTTACAACACACACACACACACTAACACACACTAACAAACACACTCACACACACACACACACTAACTTAAGCAGATAGCAATAGAACCCACAAATAGCCTCGGAACACACACACACACACTAACATAAGCAGATAGGAGTAGAACCCACAAATAGCCTCGGAACACACACACACACACACACACTAAAGGGCCCATCACATTACACATGGCTTACGCTATGAAATGCATTATAGTCGACGGCTTGCGCTATGAAATGCATTAGTCAATGGCTTGCGCTATGAAATGCATTATAGTCAATGGCTTGCGCTATGAAATGCATTATAGTCAATGGCTTGCGCTATGAAATGCATTAGTCGATGGCTTGCGCTATGAAATGCATTATAGTCAATGGCTTGCACGTGCAACAACTGGTCTGCCGCTGCACTGAGCAAAGCATTTTGCCGCTCTTGCGTGTGCCGCAGTGGTCTGTGAGTCGTTGGTATTTTGCACTGAGCAAACAACAAAATCTTTGGGACGTCACTTCAACCAAGAGCAACCTAGCGGCGAGCGCAGCGCATACCATGTACAATGTGATGGCACTGACATAAGCACATAGGAGTAGGAACTACACACACACACACACACATTAACACTAACACACACAAACTGACACTGACATAAGGAGCAAGGAGATGCAAACACACACACACACATTCAGAGATACAGATGACTCACCTTCAGGACTAAGAGAGCCGTGTCCAGTTCAGGACTAAGTTCTATCTCCTTACCGTCCTGTGAATTCTCATCATTACTTAATTCTAAATATCTGGGGCCGTATTCACAAAGCCTTTTATCTTACCACTAGGAGTACTCCTAAATCGCACTAAAAGATTTTAGCTAGGAGTTTTCTCTTAAAAGTTATTCACAAAGCCTTTCAGACCTACTCTTAGTAAGGAAAAATGACAACTCCCAAACTAAGAGTGAGTCTTTGTTGCTATGGATGACGTCATTACTCATGCACGAGCTTGACTGAAGTGACCACCTTGATTGGCTGATGATTGTAACGCAGGAATGATTCCAAACACCTCCCTTACGATGATGAGTGACAGGTGACAGGTCTGAGAATGCGTGCGCTACACAAGTATTGCGAAGGACGGAAGATGATGAATAACTGAATAAAAAGGCCTAGCCTAAATGAATAAAGAGTAAGGCAAAACAAATAGCCTAGTAGCCTAATGAAACAGGCCTACGGATTGATGCAGTAGCCTATCTTTGCAACATTATTAAATTAATCTTTCACCATGCCTACGCCTAAAGAGGAGAACATTTTAATTTGATTTACAATTAAACGTTACATTTAATTTACATGTTGACAATGAGTAGTTTTGGTTGTTGTTGGTGGCGTTATTGCATCCCTTTTATGCCTACAATGCAAAATTGTTCTCTCGCGATTGGAAGCTCCTGTTGCCGCATACGCATTTCAAAACATTGCGACGTGAAATGCCGCAAAAAGCTGTTTGTGAATAGGTCTTAGTGAGTTAGGAGTCCTCTTGACTTCTTTTAAGCTGTCCCAGACTTAGGTGCTACTTTTAGGTCTAAAATGCTTCACGAATTACTTTTAGTGAAAAAAAATAGGAGTCCTAAAGTTAGGAGTGACACACCCATTATTTTTAGGAGTTGCTCCTAAATTCGCCACTTAGGAGCTCATTTTAGCCTTAAAATTCTTTGTGAATACGGCCCCTGATGTTTTATTTATTGGTTTGTTTGTTTGTATTACTGTATTATGATTTCATTTTTTCTTTTTCTCTATTATTGTGTTAAATGTTCCAAATGTAAAGCACTTTGAGCAGCACTCTGTGTATGAAAGGTGCTATACAAATAAAGCTTATTACAGTGCATGAAAATGCACTGTACTGTTCTTCCTAGGCAACAACTTATTATTATTATTCCGCTTACCACTTTTTCTGTACGCAATTTAACTTAGAAACTTCATTCAAACTTTGTAAAGTAGGTCTTCAAACGGACCAAGCTGCTATGTCTTTTCAACTTTGAAACTTTTATACTTTTTAAACTATTAAAGAAAAACTTTTTAAAAATCCCCATAGATTTAACATTGCCGATTGTGACATCATAATACGGCCATTAAGCAATTAGAATCCTATGCCAGGTGTTCAGGCCACCTGCAGCCTCAGGCTTTAAGCATACAATCTGGGTCAATTAAGACTACACATCCTATTCAACTGTTTCCTCTGCCCAAAACTGTTTCAAAATAAAAGTCCTCACTACAATAATCGACTGTTAAACAATTTAACCCATTAAACTACTAAACTTTTTACATTCAACTTTTAAACAGTCTACTTTTAAACTATCATTAAACTATCTATCTATTAAACTAGCTGTCTATCAACAACTTTTAAACTATCTACATTTAACTTTTAAACGGTCTACTTGTAAACTATCATTAAACTATCTATCGATTAACTCATTGAGTGCCAAAAACGTAATATTAAGTTTTTAGCTTTTTTTTTTAATTACGAAACTAGACACTCTAACACACCTTATACGTGATTTTGGGAACTCTGTGATGAATGGAAATGAAATATATGACGATCGTGAAACCTGAAATCTGGACATTTTATCTGGACATTTTATCATAACTCGGTTGCCGCTTTGGGTCGAGTGACACATGCACGTCAGGTCAAAACCAGGCCATTTTCGTGGGTCTATCACTAGGTGGCAGTCTCGCCAGGTCTCGCTGATCACTTTCCGGAAAGTTTACACAAGTAAGTAACAGGCAACGCTTCATATTTCATGAAAGACGTTATAACTCCATTTCTAGAAAAAAAAAAAAATAGCTACTGTTTAGCTTGGGATTTCTCAGGAACAGAGGCGTGTAGTAATACACGGTTTGCACCCACCGAGAGCTTAAAGTCTCACCTTTTAATCGAGCTATTGTATGTACTCATAGCTATAACACAGAATATGCTGTGGCTGTACAAAAATCATCAACAATGGTCTAGATTGCTGGCACTCAGCTTGGCATTCAATGAGTTAAACTAGCTGTCTATCAACAACTTTTAAACTATACATTCAACTTTTAAACGGTCTACTTTTAAACTACCGTTAAACCATCTATCTATTAAATTAGCTGTCTATCAACAACTTTTAAACTATCTCCATTCAACGGTCTATTTTTAAACTATCAACTTTTATTAAGCTATGCAACCACCATGTCTATCCTAGCATCACCGTAGTAACCATCTCTGTATTATCTATTTTAACTATACATGATATTTTACATCGCAACTTTTGCATTTTCATGCACTGGTAATTCCTTGGAATTGCATTTCTAGTTATTATTATTGTTATATGCATGTGTAGGTGCTAACTGATTGCATGTGATATGTATGTGATATATGTGGTGGTTATAACTGGCTGTATGTGGTATATATGATATATAGTGCTAACTGGCTGCATTTGGTATGTATGTGATAGTGCTAACTGGCTGCATTTGGTATGTATGTGATATATGTGTGTGTAGGTGAACTGGACACACACTGATGCTTTTCACATAAGAAGTCCCTAACAGAAACATTCAGTTGAATTGAACTGACAATGAGTCTCTCATTGTTTTTATTCTATTAAGGTTGTGCCTTTTTCTTTAAATTATTAATTGGTTAAAATTGACTGGAGAGCACTTTGGCACAACTGAAAACTGCTGCTGTGCTGTGCTTCCTGCCTGCAAATGGTTGGACGTCTGAGGAGAGCTGACGGCTTGTGCACAGCAGGGGGCGGACTCTTAAATAGGCATACAGGAAGTGAATGGGCTCTTGAACGCCCCCCTCTGGCAGCCGAACTCATCTGCACTCACCCCGCGCGTTTCTATAACAACCACAAGCAACACAGTGGCAGACATGGTGAGAAGTAAGTATGCTAGCCTGTTGAAAATTGTCCTTTCAAAAATATGCTAATATTTATGACAAATAGTCAATCGTGTATGATGAAAAAGTGCGCACAAGATGTTTTATGGTGATTCAACGTCGTAGTGAACCATTTTGAGGAACCTATTTGTTAACATTATAGTGTGTGTGTGTGTTGACATTACGGGCGAACCTTAACTTTAACTTTATCCAAACTCAGTACGGGAAATTAACTAAAAGTAAACACGGGGTTACGGTGGTTTTTATGAGTTTTTTTGAGCTGGAAATGTTGAGATGTGGTAATGTCACACGCGCCTACTGTGATCTTGTGTCTCGCCAGTCACCGAGGACATGGTCCGCCGGCGCGCGGAACACAACAACTGTGAGATCTTCTCGCTCGAGGAGCTCTCGCTCCACCAGCAAGACATCGAGCGACTCGAGCATCTGGACCGGTGGTGTCGCGGTCTGCGGATCCTCTACCTGCAGAACAACCTCATCCCGCGGATAGGTGCGTGCGCGGCGCGCTCTCCCGACCTACTGCACGCGACATGTAGACCTGCCTCGCGTGTGTTCTTACTGCTGACTGTGTGATCGACTCTCCACAGAAAACGTCGGAAGACTGAAGAAGTTGGAGTATCTCAACCTGGCGCTCAATAACATCGAGGACATCGAAAACCTCCAGGGTAACTAACCGGCCCCCTCACTCACGGCGCGTGTGCTGCGTCCACTGATAGTATGGTGGTCAGTTTGCCGAATCCCACTAATGATAACCATACATTTCCCAGGAGAGGTAAAACATAACATATCTCTTTTAGGAGTTTGTTTCATCTTCAGGAATATTTGCTCTTATGTCCATGTCTAGTTTTGTTTAGTTTTAGTACATTCAATAATAGCACAAGTTTCAAGAGTAGAGGGATCCCTTTGTCATTCACCCATACCGAAACATCAAGGGAAAATATATTCACTACAGATAGAGAAGGCTGAACGGCAGATGTGCTCATCTCGTAGCCTAGGCTTACTGTCGAGATCTATGTGCTCATCTCATAGCCTATGTGCTCATCTCATAGCCTATGTGCTCATCTCATAGCCTATGTGCTCATCTCGTAGCCTCGGCTTATGTGCTCATCTCATAGCCTATGTGCTCATCTCATAGCCTATGTGCTCATCTCATAGCCTATGTTACGTGCCCTTGTGTAGCCTACTTGGCTGTTCTCACCCTCTACCTGCATTCTCTCTACCTGTCATTACCCCTTATTGTGTGCAGGTGTGCTGGCGTCTGCGAGTTGGCCTGCCTATAAAAGCCGCCTTTTCCAACATGGCCGCAGCTCGATCTCGGATCACACGCTGTTTACAGACCGATTCAGATACAGATTCTATTCTCGCCGTTTCGCTACTCTGCTCACAAATTGTCTTTTCTTTTCCTCGTTTTTCGAAACTGACCATTGTAACTGGTGACGGGCCGGTGAATTTTTTTGTTTGTTTTCCCACATTAGAATAGCTGGACGTTAGTGTAGAAGGTAAGCCGTGCGGAAGACTCACGCATTTTTATTTCGAGGAGGTAAGGTAGAATTTGCTTAAAACTATTAGAAGGTTAGGAAGCTTGCTAGAATCTGTTATTTATTTATTATTGTGCTTTTGAAGCATTGGCATCGTTGCTGAAGTCTCAGTTTGTCCAAAATAAATTAACATTTATATTTTTCTTATTCCTGACTCCTGGGCCGTTCTTATGTTGTGTTTCCATTTTCATATTTTATTGGATTCATAACAGCCTATGTGCTCATCTCATAGCCTATGTGCTCATCTCATAGCCTATGTGCTCATCTCATAGCCTATGTGCTCATCTCGTAGCCTCGGCTTATGTGCTCATCTCATAGCCTATGTGCTCATCTCATAGCCTATGTGCTCATCTCGTAGCCTAGGCTTACTGGGCTTACTGTCGAGACCTAGCAACCTTAACACGTCACTCACCACCCAGAAAGCATTGAGACACACATAACCGTGGCAGCCTATGAGTGAACGGGTTTCCTACATTTATGAATAAAAACTAAACCAATTGGAGTGTTTTTATAGCACCTTGTTATAGCTGACGCCATATTAATCTCATACAGCCAACAAGTCGTGTGTTATAGCACCTTGTTATAGCTGACGCCATATTAATCTCATACAGCCAACAAGTTGTGTGTTATAGCACCTTGCTATAGCTGACGCCATATTAATCTCATACAGCCAACAAGTCGTGTGTTATAGCACCTTGTTATAGCTGACGCCATATTAATCTCATACAGCCAACAAGTCGTGTGTTATAGCACCTTGCTATAGCTGACGCCATATTAATCTCATATACGGCCAACAAGTCGTGTTTTATAGCACTTTGTTATAGCTGACGCCATATTAATCTCATATACGGCCAACAAGTCGTGTTTTATAGCACCTTGTTATAGCTGACGCCATATTAATCTCATACAGCCAACAAGTCGTGTGTTATAGCACCTTGTTATAGCTGACGCCATATTAATCTCATATACGGCCAACAAGTCGTGTTTTATAGCACCTTGCTATAGCTGACGCCATATTAAAGGCCGTGTTGCAGGGTTCATTTTCCAACGAATTTGCACAATTTGCTTGTTGGTAATAAACATTTAAACTGTTATCCATTGTATTTGATGTTGTTGGGTATCACACAACGGAATATAATACGAAAAAGCAGGTACTATTTCACAGCGTTTGAAGTGATTCTCCTTTCCCCCACAATGCATTGCATTACGTCACCTTGGGGAGGCTACAGACCAAAGCCCACCTTGAGACCCTTGAGAGTAACGAGAGAGGAGTAAAGAGAGACGAGTAAGGGATTGTTCAGCAGTAGATAGCGCAGATTATAGATAAATAGATAGTCTATAGATAGCCTAGATATGTATATAGACAGGTAGATAGATAGCTAGATAGATCATGTCATATGCTGGTCACAGGGGAGCTCCTCGACCAGCGGCCAAAACGCACTCGCTTCCCTAGTTACTTTAGCTCTCCACCACAGTTTCCATCGGGACGGCACAGCCCACACAAGCACCTGCAAAACTGTGACTTGCCCATATTATCTCCCTCTTTGGTAAGCCGTACCCTGACGATGTCAATGGCAATCAATCACGAGCAGTAGTTATCGAAAATATTCATGCTGAAGACACGACCAGCCTAATCGGCGGCGGCTAGAAGCTAAGTTTGCAACAACTGGGGTGGCTCACAGGTGGAACTAAAAAGTTAGCCCATAGCTAGCTATCATGATGCTTTATATTCTGATCTTCTGACTAAGTTTGCCCGGTAGCCTACTTATCTGAACTAACGACATGATCACTAAAACTAGATATAAAGAAAATGTTGACTTTCACTCGGTGCTGTTCACTGACAGTAACAATAACGTTATAAGCATAATGCATTGAACTGAATAGGTGCATTATGTAGCCTCATAACGAGGCCTCTCAAATTCAGAAAATTACATTAAACTAAAATCGGAAGACATTGTTATCTTTATTAGACCATAGGATCGTTGTCATATAAATGCTGTAACGAAATTCGAAATGTAAATATACAAACTTTATGTTGAAAGTGTAACCGTTTCCCATAGGAATGAATGTAAAACATACCCTCCAAAACGAGACCTCCCGAATTAAGAAAAAATTACTAAATTGATATCAGGCACCGTTATTACCATTGGTAGGTCATAGGGTAGCTGTGATATAAATGCTGTGACGAAATTCGAAGTGTAAATATACAAACTTTATGTTGAAAGTGTAAGCGCGATGTCCATTGAAATGCATTGAAATGAATGAAGCGCAGATCATGTAGTCCCCAAAGTGACGTCATCACCGAATTGCGTAAAAAAACCCCGCTAATGCTAAAAACAACAAAAACTGGCATTTAACACCATTTGGAGACATTTTTAAAAATGATATACATATATTGAGTGCTTTATGTACCCATTAATCAACAGTGGTGGTTAACCTGCAACACAGGCTTTAATCTTATACGGCCAACAAGTCGTGTTTTATAGCACCTTGTTATAGCTGATGCCATATTAATCTCATACGGCCAACGAGTCGTGTTTTATAGCACCTTGTTATAGCTGACGCCATATTAATCTCATACAGCCAACCAGTCCTACTCGTCAGGGTTCTTTTTAATAATATGGGAAATGAGGGATATTTTTGCATGTGTTCATGTTCGTACATTTTGTGTGTGTGCGTGTGTGTATGTATGTGTGTGTGTGTGTGCGTGGTGTGTATGTGTGTGGTGTGTGTGTGAATGGGTGTGTGTGTGTGTGTATGTATGTTTGTGTGTGTGTGTGTGTGAGTGTGTGTGTGTGTATATGTGTGTGTGTGTGTGGTGTGTGTGTGTGTGTGTGTGTGTAGGTTGTGAGAGTCTACAGAAGCTGGATCTGACGGTGAATTTTGTGTCCC
>NW_027468680.1:814201-841701 GCF_046254945.1 Alosa pseudoharengus | reverse complement strand
AATGAGAAAAAGCAAAACTATGGCTTAAATTAAATGATTTCGCAATGACAGAAAGCTATGTAAATCGCATGGTAATTACCTTTATGTTTGGGTAACTTGTAACTTCTCACATGAGGAGCTGGTAGTGTTATGTGCATAGACAGTAAAAGAAAGCGTCAACGCTAACCAGGCTAATAAACAAACCATGCTACGGTGAGTTAACGTCGAAGGGCAAAGTCACATGACTTCTAGTTGTAGTCTGTTTATGAAATGAAAGGAGCAATTTCGTTTTTTTAAAAGAAGGCAAAATAGTGTGATATTTTCACAGTTAGTAGGCTAGATTATTACTGTACACACACTGAAAAATATTGAGGCAAATTGTAGACCCTTCCATATACAACTAAACACAGATGTTGAAGGTCTTGCTTAAGTGGATTTTTAAAAATCATTATTCTATGTAATTTGCACTTTCAGAAATAAGAGATGCTGTAGGCCTATTTTCAGTTTTATAGCTGATTGTCTTATTTTGTTTACAAGTTACAGATGGAGTCTGGGTACTTATAGTACTGTTTAGCCTACATCTTACACACTTCAGGCTGTTGCAGATAGCTCAGGGAAGAGACTGTGACACTAGGTGGTACAGCCTGAGACATGCACAATAAAAAGAAATGCTTTCTGCATTTTTGTTTTGCTTTTCCCTCCATTGTAGCGAACTCGTACCGAACCGTGACGTCCGAACCGAGGTATGAACCCAACCGTGACTTCTGTGTACCGTTACACCCCTAGTGTGTGTGATCTGTGTATGTGTGTGTGTGTGTGTGTGTGTGTGTGTGATCTGTGTATGTGTGTGTATGTGTGTGGGTGTGTGTGTGTGTGTGATCTGTGTATGTGTGTGTATGTGTGTGGGTGTGTGTGTGTGTGTGATCTGTGTATGTGGGTGTGTGTGTGTGTGTGTTTGCTGTCTGTGCAGTGTTTCCCCTAGATGTGTTTCCAGCAGCGTGCGGTTAGTTGCAGGAAACTGGTCACTGATCTCAGACCCCGTTCACACCGCAAGCCTTAATCCCGTTCACACCGCAAACCTTAATGCTCAGACCCCGTTTACGCCGCAAGCCTTAATGCTCAGACACCGTTCACACCGCAAACCTTAATGCTCAGACCCCGTTCACACCACAAGCCTTAATCCCGTTCACACCGCAAGCCTTAATCCCGTTCACACCGCAAGCCTTAATGCTCAGATCAGATGTTTTTGTTTGTAATCAGATCCCGGGGTAGTTAGGAGGGTCCCGGGGCAGTAGGGTCTTAGTTAGGAGGGTCCGGGGGCTGTAGGGTGTTAGTTAATCTCTATTGTTTAATCCGAAAAGATCCGAACTACACAGCGCAGCTTCTAAATCTCGTGAGGCATTCGTAACTTGTGAGGTAGCCTATAATGTTCGATCAACTTCTGAAGACGACAAGGACAACAATAGCCTAATGCAGGGGTCTCAAACACCCGGCCCGCGACGTATGTCAAAATAATAATGTAATCCGGCCCTTGAGACTTTTTAATTGTGACAAACAAGAGGATAGTTCCAAGTACGGTGACAAATTTCATTTGTACTCTGCTCCACTATGTGCTAGACATCCAGAGCTTCATTCAAACCCAAAATCGCGAGAAACACAAAGACGTGCATTTGTAATGACGCGGAAGCGATGCAGGCCATAGTGTTGCATAAATTGAAGCATAAATTAAGCGGAAATAGGCCTACACCAAATGTTGAAAAACGTTTACGTGTGATGAAGTCTTAGGTAGGCTATCTTATTCACCTATTCTAAATCTGTAGGAGAATATCCTTTTGGAGATTATGATCGATCGTCTATTGAATGGAGGTGCGTCTGCGTGTATACGACGGTGTCCACTAAGCATACCATGCTTATTTCGACCCTCTGCCCAACATAGCTTGGAGGTTGCAGTGGTAATCGTGATGATAGTGTCCGTAATGGACGTGGTACAGACAGCAGGGCTAGTAGAAAAATAGGGCTCTAAACTACAAAGTCACCCGCAATATGATGCGAACTTCTGGGTACTCAGATTTCCCGCGATAGGAACTGATTTGACCAGAATACACAATTGTAGGCCTTGTGGTTTGGAAACCATATACATCTTAGGTGTTTTCCTGTTAATTTGTTATGTGGGTAATATGAAAAAAGGAAAGTAAACCTGCTCAAATATGTTCATCCAGTATTTATTGAAAGGTGCATAATTTGAGGTGCTTGCAATCCAGTGGCAAATTAGATGGGTAAATTTACCCCCTTCATAAACTTTTGTTTTACTCACAGATTTTTACATTTACAGTAGGACTTTATCTCTGACCACTTTCAAGCCATGGCCTTTTGAAATTTTGATATAAAAATCCAATGGTGTTGCTTTCTTAACCCTGACGCCTATATTTTGCCAGGTTTAAAAAAGTTATGAGAGGAAAATATACATACAAATATACACACATACCTGTTTTTATTCTTTTCATTTGTTTTATAATTTGTATTAATATTTATTTTATCATTATTTTATTTATAAGCTAAGGTTGCTAGCACAGGTGTCTAAAACTAGATAAAAACACTTGCACTTTCTGCTTGCAGTTTTGTGTGGTATTTGAAAAAAAGAGCATTGCATTTTCAGAAATAGCCGGCCCTCCAATCAGATGACGTTGGCAGAATTGGCCCCCAGCTCATTTCAGTTTGAGACCCCTGGCCTAATGCTTAATGCATAGCCTAATGTTGAATCGGACCAATCGGGCGCAATCTCCGTGAGGAACCTGGTCAGCAACAACTGTATTTAGGTTGCTGTTTCTACTCCCAAGTCTCTTGGCTAGTGTGTATAAGGAATGTGGCTAAAATATACATTTCCTTCATAATAATTCAAGAAATTAAAGAAGTTATCAGACCCAAAAAAAACCTGAAACTTCGCTGTTCTTACACAGCAAGTGTCTGAACGTCATATTTCTAGGTAAAAAAATCATTTCTAGGTCGTTTTACAGTAAGATACGACAATGAGTGATACTGTAGATAATAGGTTGTAAGGAATGTGTTCATGGTGACCCTCTCTGCATTCAAATCGCTATATCTCAAAATGACAAAAAAAAAAATCACACTTGTATATTAATTCGCCAAACTCGTTGTGAAGTTTAAATAAACCGTCACGTTGCATCCGAGCTGTAAAATGCAGACGTTCAGAACATAGCAACATTGTAGCATATGACGGAGGTGGCTTTTAGCTAGATGGATGACAGCAGGCTAAGTAAAATAACGATGTTTCAAAGCTAAAGTTCATCAGAATCTTGGGATATGCCCGCTTGACAACGGGAGAGATAGAACTAACGACTGGCCTTTGGCCGAATCAACCATCCATTTAGAACTAGTAACGGCAGTTTGTCCTGCAAGTTGTGAAATTAGTTGATATGTGTCGGAAGTAAGTAGTTCTACAAACAAGACAGTCTTAGCGATTAAAACGTTTAAATTGTAACAGGAAATGAACACAACGCAAGTGGCAACAGTGGAATAAGCGGGATAATGGACTCCACGGTGGTCTGTTCACAGAAATTAATGCACTTACTGTACGAGGTTCCACTTCGCGTCGGGGCCGTTTTACAACCTCGACCGTGCATTAATTTCTGTGAACAGACCACCGTGTCGTACATTATCCCTTACATATCTAGTTGAGGAAACACTGCTCTGTCTGTCTGTCTGTCTGTGTTTGTGTTTGTGTTTGTGTGTGAGTGTGTGTGTGTGTGTGTGTGTGTGGGTGGGTGAGTGTGTGTGTGAGTGTGTGTGTGAGAGTGTGTAGCCTGGCTAGCGCCACCACTTCTCAATGAGATGTGGTCTGGGAACCAAACGTTAATTTTCTCGTATTTGAAAAAAATGCCCAGATCCGTTTATTGGGTGCCACGGATGTGTATCAAATGTGTCTGTGCATAGCTCATCATCGTCTTGCTTTCCCCCTTGTTCTGTGATTGGTCGCCTATCTCAGGCGAAAATTTGCTCCATGGTCTCCAGGCTGCCTTAGCAGCGTAAATCAAATCACGCGCAAGGCAGCATGGGAACACCCAGGCTAGAGAGTGTGTGTGAGAGAGTGAGATCTTTGACTGTGTGTGTGTGTGTGTGTGTTTGTTTGTGTTATGTCTGTATATTCTATATATCTGTAGCCTCATGTCTGTGTTTTCAATGTGTATCTGTGTGTGTGTGTCTGTGTGTGTGTGTGTGTGTGTGTGTGTGTGTCTGTGTCTGTGTCTGTGTGTGTCTGTGTGTGTGTGTGTGTGTGTGTGTGTCTGTGTGTGTGTGTGTCTGTGTGTGTGTGTGTGTGTCTGTGTCTGTGTCTGTGTGTGTCTGTGTGTGTGTGTGTGTGTGTGTGTGTGTGTCTGTGTGTGTCTGTGTGTGTGTGTGTGTGTGTGTGTGTGTCTGTGTCTGTGTGTGGTGTGTGTGTGTGTGTGTCTGTGTGTGGTGTGTGTGTGTGTGTGTGTCTGTGTGTAGTGTGTGTGTGTGTGTGTGTCTGTGTGTGTGTGTGTGTGTGTGTGTGTGTCTGTGTGTGTGTGTGGTGTGTGTGTGTGTGTGTCTGTGTGTGGTGTGTGTGTGTGTGTGTGTCTGTGTGTGTGTGTTTCAGGAGCGATGACGAGAGCCCAGTGTGTGAGGCGGAGCAGCTAGAGCAGGAGAGGGAATTCTGGGAAACCCCATGTGACTTTAGCCCAGAGTCCAGACTGGAGGCACACCGCCACCTGGAGGAGAAGAGACGCCAGCGCAACCCAGACAGGTACGCACAGACCATGGTAACCCATCCCATAACCACTCATTTGAGTTATAGCGGCACCTAGCTAAAAATGAAAAAGTGAAAATGATGCGTTGTAATTGCAGTTATCTTTGGCTGACAGGTTCAAAACTGCACGAAATTTGAAGTGTAGGATCATTATCACACCCTCTAAATGTGTGCCAAGTTTCGTGGAATTCAGTTGATGGGGGGGCATATCAGCTACACACTAGTGTAGAGTAGAGTAGAGATGGAGTAGAGATGGAGTAGAGATGGAGTGACTGCAGGGTACAGTAGAGCGGATGTCTGTTCAGTCTGTATGTCCTTGTCACTTCTTAATCACTTTTAACACACACGCACAGCCTTTTAACCTTAATTTTCTGTAATCCCTGAATCTCCATGGTGGCAGTATGGTTAATGAGATGCTTAATTGCAATTGACCTGAGAGACAGACAAAGACACACACACTCACACACATACATACACACTCAGACACACACACACGCACGCGCACACACACACATACACACTGAGATGTGGTGGCACAGAGATGCTCCACAGCCAGCTGAGTGTGTGTGTGTGTGTGTCTATTTGCCAGTGATTGATGAACACATTTTAGAGTTTGCAGTTAAAGCTTGTCTGGCCCAGCCCACCCTTCTGTGGCCCAGTCTGAGGCTCTCACCTAAATCAGCTAGCGTTACCTTAGCACATTAGCACACTAGCGTTACCTTAGCACTTTAGCACATGATACAAACACTAGCGTTACCTTAGCACTTTAGCACACTAGCGTTACCTTAGCACTTTAGCACATGATACAAACACTAGCGTTACCTTAGCACATTAGCACACTAGCGTTACCTTAGCACTTTAGCACATGATAAAAACACTAGCGTTACCTTAGCACTTTAGCACACTAGCGTTACCTTAGCACTTTAGCACATAATACAAACACTAGCGTTACCTTAGCACTTTAGCACATGATACAATCAGCTAGCGTTACCTTAGCACTTTAGCACATGATACAAACACTAGTGTTACCTTAGCACTTTAGCACATGATACAATCAGCTAGCGTTACCGTAGCACATTAGCACATGATACAAACACTAGCGTTACCTTAGCACTTTAGCACATGATACAAACACTAGCGTTACCTTAGCACTTTAGCACATGATACAAACACTAGCGTTACCTTAGCACTTTAGCACATGATACAAACACTAGCGTTACCTTAGTACATTATACAAACACTTTCATCCAAATTCACTCACACATGAGGACACATGAACTCTCACGCTGCAGCACAAACAGAGACACTCACGTTACTGTAGCAAATGATACAGCAAACACTAACGTTACCTTAGCACATGATACAAACACTCACATTACCTTAGCAAATGATACAGCAAACACTAACGTTACCTTAGCACATGATACAGCAAACACTAACACTGCACATGATACAAACCAGGGAAACGGTAAACTCTGATGTTACCTTTGCACATGATTAATGTTAATGTGTGAATCTCCTTTGCACAATTCTTCAATTAGCAATCATGCATTATCCATAAGAGATATCATGTCTGTTCTGTGTTGCTATTTGCAAGTATGGATCTAAGGCACATTTAGAGAAAGTACTGCCTATTTGGTGAAGACAACAGTACAAAAGCTGACAAGTCTAGGAGTTTACTGTAGGTCTATTTCAATAAAAAAAAAACTGTCAATGGCAGTTACATCTTGGGAGGAATGAATACAATTGTTTTTAATAAAGAAAAGGAAATGTCACAGACATAGCAAAAATAAAGGCTAAAATTCCTCATTTTCAGAACAGTGTTTTGCATTTTGTTGTGCAGCGTGTAATGATTGATTGAAAGTGAACAATGATTTGACTTCAAGTTGTGTTGTTTGAAGGCAAAATTTGCTTTTGCTGCGTGTTTTAAATGGTTTGAAGGCGTTAGAGTGTTTTGCAAGCAAAATAAGTCTATTTGGCCAGAGTGATTCTGTTTAGACCTTTGTGTTAACTGTTTTGACTATGTGATGTCAGAGTTCATGCAAGCATTACAGCGATCAAGAAAAACTGTAAAGTTAGCTGCCCTCTGTATTAATGTTAGCTCCCTGCTATATTAGAATTAGTTGCCTGCTGTATTAATGATAGCTCCCTGCTATATTAGAATTAGTTGCCTGCTGTATTAATGTTAGCTCCCTGCTATATTAGAATTAGTTGCCTGCTGTATTAATGTTAGCTCCCTGCTATATTAGAATTAGTTGCCTGCTGTATTAATGTTAGCTCCCTGCTATATTAGAATTAGTTGCCTGCTGTATTAATGATAGCTCCCTGCTATATTAGAATTAGTTGCCTGCTGTATTAATGTTAGCTCCCTGCTATATTAGAATTAGTTGCCTGCTGTATTAATGTTAGCTCCCTGCTATATTAGAATTAGTTGCCTGCTGTATTAATGTTAGCTCCCTGCTATATTAGAATTAGTTGCCTGCTGTATTAATGTTAGCTCCCTGCTATATTAGAATTAGTTGCCTGCTGTATTAATGATAGCTGTCTGCTGCTGTATTAATGATAGCTGTCTGCTGCTGTATTAATGATAGCTGTCTGCTGCTGTATTAATGATAGCTGTCTGCTGCTGTCTGCTGCCTGTATTGCAGGGAGAAGAAAACAAAGAAGGCCAGATCTCTGACAGCTGAAGACGGAAGAATGCTGAATGTTAATGAACCCAAGTATGAAACACATACACACATGAATGAAACATTACGCACGCTCCACTTTTGCTGAAATAATTCCTGAACGGTTTTGTTCAGAGCTACAAAATATTATTACATTAGTTTTCAGTGTGGTATGATCTCTTTGTAAATTATGTTTAATTAAAATGTGTTTCATCCATCCCGGCTCTCCCTTACAGTAGGCTAGTGGGGTCTCATTTCCAAGGGGAATATATTCACCCCTATGTCTTGCCACTCTGTAAGATGAAGGGGTAGGGGTAAGATGAAGGGCTGGGGGTAAGATGAAGGGATAGGGGTAAGATGAAGGGGTTGGAGAAGGGGTAGGGGTAAGACAGAGAAATGGGCTTGAGCCACAGAGAGGGAATGAATGTTAGCATGGAGAGAATGGGCTTGGACCTTGAACGGTTTGGGATCAATAAAGTATCTATCTATCTATCTATCTGTCTGGGTCTTAGTCACCCGTTTCTCTGAGTGAGTGCAATAGTATTTCTTCTTCCTATACAACACACGTTGGCAGATATGACAAACATTAGCACTAGCACTAGCAGTCAGATGACAAACATTAGCACTAGCAATCAGATGACAAACATTAGCACTAGCACTAGCAATCAGATGACAAACATTAGCACTAGCACTAGCAATCAGATGACAAACATTAGCACTAGCAATCAGATGACAAACATTAGCACTAGCACTAGCAATCAGATGACAAACATTAGCACTAGCACTAGCAATCAGATGACAAACATTAGCACTAGCAATCAGATGACAAACATTAGCACTAGCAATCAGATGGCAAACATTAGCACTAGCACTAGCAATCAGATGACAAACATTAGCACTAGCACTAGCAATCAGATGACAAACATTAGCACTAGCAATCAGATGACAAACATTAGCACTAGCACTAGCAATCAGATGACAAACATTAGCCCTAGCAATCAGATGACAAACATTAGCACTAGCAGTCAGATGACAAACATTAGCACTAGCACTAGCAATCAGATGACAAACATTAGCACTAGCAATCAGATGACAAACATTAGCACTAGCAATCAGATGACAAACATTAGCACTAGCACTCAGATGACAAACATTAGCACTAGCACTAGCAATCAGATGACAAACATTAGCACTAGCAATCAGATGACAAACATTAGCACTAGCACTAGCAATCAGATGACAAACATTAGCACTAGCAGTCAGATGACAAACATTAGCACTAGCAGTCAGATGACAAACATTAGCACTAGCAATCAGATGACGGCATGTCCAAAGCCTGTGTAGGCCGAACTAACCGCCAAACGATAAGGTAACAAATCCCCAACATATCAGACGCTAGTTAGTTAGCCTGTTACTTTGGTGAGATCAAACAACACTGAAAGTTTAACTGGCTATTGATTGGCATTTGCCAAACTGCATTGTGTTATCTTATGACTACCATTCACTCATAAATGACTGCATAAGCTACTGCTAGCTTGTTCTGGCTAGCGCATCACTCATATACGTCTGCTAGCTTGTGCTGGCTAGCGCATCACTCATATACGTCTGCTAGCTTGTTCTGACTAGTGCATCACTATACGTCTGCTAGCTTGTTCTGACTAATGCATCACTCATATACATCTTCTAGCCTGCTAGCTTGTTCTGGCTAGCGCATTACTCATAAACTACGGCTAGCTTATTCTGACTAATGTATCACTCATATACGTCTGCTAGCTTGTTCTGACTAGCGCATTACTCATATATGTCTGCTAGCTTGTTCTGACTAGCGCATACGTCTGCTAGCTTTTTCTGACTAGCGCATCCTTGCTGTGTCTCAGGTCTTGCATGATGTTATAGCAACGGTGGACAGTGAGGGTCATTTAAGAAATTGCTAAATTTAAATCAGGTTTCTCGGCCAAGTATACTTGCGTATACAAGGAATTTGGTCTCTGCATTTATCCCATCTGTGAATTAGTGAACACAGAGTGAACACACAGTGAGGTGAAGCACACACTAACCCGGCGCAGTGAGCTGTCTTGCTACATCGGCGTTTGGGGAGCAGTGAGGGGTTAGGTGTCTTGCTCAAGGGCACTTCAGTCGTGCCTACTCGTCGGCGATTGAAACGGCAACCCTCCGGTTACAAGTCCGAAGCCCTAACCAGTAGGCCACGACTGCAGCTTAGGCTATGTTCTGCATTCTAAACCCTTATGAAGTTTCTGTTGATGAAAGCACACACACACACACACACAGATGCATGCTCAGAGACACACAAACACACACACACACACACACATGCATGCTCATAGACACACAAACACACACACACACACAGATGTTTGCGTGACCACACACTCTTTGTGATGTCAGGCTGGATTTCACGCTAACGGAGGACGAGGAGAATAACAGCCTTCAGCTGGACTTGCATGTTTACAGGTACGTGAGCGTGTGTGTGTGTGTGTCGCAGGGTGTCCGCGCGCTAGTAAAAGGTATTAAAAGGTCATAAATGCAATTTGAGTGGTAGTAAATTTTTCATCACCACTTCAATATATAATGAGTTTACATTTTTTGCTTAATATTTGTGTCTACATGTTTTAACTTCATCTTACCTAATTAAAAAATATATACGTGCTAACAGGACCTGATTCAGTCGGAGTTGATAGCAATGACGTAAAAGTAAACTGTGTAGAGTTCCGTGGTTGACAGCCTATCAGCGACGCCAACAACATTTTCGCCTCAGTTGATATGGATATTATAGGGATGCAAACAGCGCGCTTTTCGGTGCCTCCTTCACGTTCCTTTGGGCGATATGAATCGTGCAGATCCGAAGAGTTTTTTCGGGCGGGGGATGCAGGGATGCTTTTTGGCGACTCTCGTTTTTTTCACGTCATCTAGGCCCTACTACAGGCTACCAGAGGAACCAGAGCAGCGTGTTTATCATATGGGCCTGCTGGTCAAATGCCCGGTGCTTCTGTCACTCATCTGATAATATTTGTTCATGTAGCAAAGGAGTGGTAGATGTAGGCCTAGGCTAGCCTATCACTCTGATAGCAGCTAAGAAAATATAGGCTACACTCACTCCGTTAGGAGGCAACTCTTTTAGTTCGCACTAGGCTACGTCAAAGTCCTTTTAGGCAAGTCCCTCCACTCGGCGGCCATATACCAACGATTTATGATTCATCGGGCACAGCCTTTGGGTCGAACTGCGCGTGCGCAAGGCTTCACGACACCAATCTTGCTCCAGCGGCGAGATCACAACACATGATTGGCACGATGTCTTCACAACACACCATATGATTGGCTCAATGTATTCACATCACACCACATGATTGGCTCAATGTATTCACATCACACCAGACGATTGGCTCAATGTATTCACATCACACCACATGATTGGCTCAATGTCTTCACAACACAACACATGATTGGCACGATGTCTTCACAACACACCATATGATTGGCTCAATGTCTTCACAACACAACACATGATTGGCACGATGTCTTCACAACACACCATATGATTGGCTCAATGTATTCACATCACACCACATGATTGGCTCAATGTATTCACATCACACCACATGATTGGCTCAATGTATTCACATCACACCACATGATTGGCTCAATGTATTCACATCACACCATATGATTGGCTCAATGTCTTCACAACACAACACATGATTGGCACGATGTCTTCACAACACACCATATGATTGGCTCAATGTATTCACATCACACCACATGATTGGCTCAATGTATTCACATCACACCACATGATTGGCTCAATGTATTCACATCACACCACATGATTGGCTCAATGTATTCACATCACACCACATGATTGGCTCAATGTATTCACAACACAACACATGATTGGCACGATGTCTTCACAACACACCATATGATTGGCTCAATGTATTCACATCACACCATATGATTGGCTCAATGTATTCACATGTCGACGTTTTGCAGAGTAAGGGGTGGGATATGTGTAGACAACGGCCATATTGGCGTGACAAACTAGCCCCATGCATTTCTATGGAGGATTTTTTGAGTGCTGTGTCTCCAAATTAGAAAGTCTCTGGCTACGTTAGCTGGAAGTTTTAACAACTGTGGACAACTGTGGACTGTGTGACTAGTGTGTAAGCTTTTGTTCAGCTGACAGTGGCGCTGCCATCTGACTGTGATCATCCAGAACCGTGCAATAATGACATTATTATATTATTATTCCACCTAGCCCATCAGTAACAAAGTTCCAACTAGTCACTGACATAGTAATCAACAACATTTTTTTAAATGTAACCTAGACCTACTGTAGTATGTAGGTACTGTAGGTACGTGGGAATTGCAAGAAAACAAGTGAAAACAATTCACTTTTAACCACGCAAGTGCGTGTGTCATTTATTGTCGATCAACAAAAACAGCATGGAGTTAAAACGTAATTTAAAGTCCCAGACATTTAAAGGGACAGCGATCACTGAAGACATAGGCCTACACCACAACTGAGTGAAATGCTTTGAATAGCCTACAAAACACTGCATTTAGATAACAACTGCGTGAAGAACCAATAATCTAGTTAATGGTGAATTAAGTTTATGGCATTTACATTTAAAGCATTCGATAGCCTATGAAAACTTGATCAGTCAGTTAAATTGTTCTCATAAAAGGAACAGCAGGCCTACAAAATATTCCAAATAGGCTAGTTTTATTGCAGTGACAGAAAACGTATACTGCAACATACAAGTTTAAACCATGTTAAATTTGAAAGCATCTACAGTAGCTAGTGACAGGTGGTGTTAGGGGGGGGAAAGAGAACAAACTCTGTAACCTACCTGATTCCACAGTCATTGTTCATTATTTGGCCTATAATTTAGCCTATAATATTGGCATTTGAATCCATGAAAATTAACCAAAATCTATAATTTCCTATCGACAACAGACCCCAGCAACGCATCGAATCGTATTGCTACACAAGTAGGATTGTGTAGGGATTTCCTGAATTTCCCCTTGGGGATCAATAAAGTATTTATCTATCTATCTATCTATCAAGTATTGAAAAGAATCAAATTGTTGGCTTAAAGAATCAATATTGTATCGAATTGTGTAAACTTGATTTACACTCCTAAATGTCATCCTTATAATTACTGTTGTTTTGGGAAGTATTTATCATGCAAGCATCGTGCAACCATACTGAGTAATGCAATGAAATCATAGTTTTCAATTTTGCATTAGTAAAGCAGTCCACTGATGTGCATGTTTTCACAGACTGCTTTAGTGTCAAATGTGCAACAACAATACCATACCAATAATAATGGTTTTATATATCCATATAAATAGATTTCTGGGCCTATCCTTAGACTGGAGGGTTTTTTTTTTTTTGGGGGGGGGGGGGGGGTAGTCGGTGGTGTTTGTTCTTCATTTTTGACCACACATGTTTGGTTTTTAAGTGTCATTTGTTTTTAAGAAGTGGCAAGGTTAAGGTTATTAGTCACCTTATTAGGGCTAAGGACAACTGAAACTCAACTCGACACTACAAAAAAACATTGTTGTTGACAATGACAATACTTAATGATCACAATTAGAAATTGTTAGTGTACCTAATATTGATTTATACCTTATAGCAAGTAGTAGGCTAAGTGACGCTTTGGATACCCCCCCCCCCAAAAAAAAAAAAATACACCTACCCATACAACATGTATAAATGAGTTGCTAAAGGAATGCGTTTCTCTCGAGCCACGAGCAAGAGGCTAGTCATTGTTATTGTTTCGTGCTACATGTAGCCTCTAGCTAAATGGCTGGAAAACAAATTGTTACATTGTATTGCAGGCACAGCAAGACCGTGCTATGCATGAATTGGTGACCGGATTGAAGCAGCAATGTAATCTAGTGTGTAAGAGCATTGCATCAACATTAAAATGACCAACACAGTACATATGCAAAAGAAATACATGTCATCTCATCTTAACTATGGGCGCAGCCATGTTTGTCGTAAGGTCGTACGTCCACCTCGGGGTACCCTCAAGTACTCCGAGGTAAAGGGGGCGTGCCTGCGTGAAATGCCGCAAAAAAGCTGGGTAATTTACACTTTCCAACTCGGGCGACAGATTTACAAGTCTACTGGAAAGGGCCATATGTGGCCTATGGAGGCCAGCTTTAGGCCGCAAATGCTAATTAGCAGGTTTAAAACTAAAAAATCAGCTAAGTAAATATGATATTACTTAGAATCAGCACCCACAATACCCTCTTTACCAGCGTTTTCTCACATTTGACCCCTAAGTGATAGTAGTCCCAGTCTTAATTATGCATTATATAAATGATGATGTCATCTAAGTGTGAAAATGGATTGTGACAATTTGAAGACAAAAAAATCTTGTTCCTTAGACTCTATACTAACAATAGAAATAAAATAAAACTAAATACTAAATAGAACTAAAATAAAAATCATTTTTCACAAGAAAATCCAGCGGGATTACCCAAAACACTGTACTACACATTGTAATGATATTTTATTTTCGAGGGCTTTTGAGATCTGGGGTTATTACCTTACAGTAAAATTAATTATTATAAGCCTACTACACGTCTCCCCTGCACATATGAGAGTTGGTCAGAGTCGTGCCGCTGGAGGAGGGGCCGCTCATATAGCCTACTGCTCCCCTGAATGATTGCACATATTCCCAAACAGTTTTGTGACTTTGCTACTTTGTTAATATTTGGGAAACTGCGATAAAGGGGCTGCGACCGCACAGCTAGTGAAGCTGCTGAAGTGCCGTGAGGGCGCCGCAAATGAACTTCAGAAACAATATATTATAAACACGATTTCACTATTTCACATCCGTAATTTGCAAACAGATATAATAGCATAATAGAAAAGCATGTTTGGCGAAGTCTCTGGCCAGGGTCCTGAAGTGATTTGCGGGATCGTGCAGGAGTCAACTGCGCAGGCAGGAGTCGTGCAGGATTCCACAATACACCCCAAAAAATGCGTTAAAGATGAGGGACCCTATAGCCAGGACCACGCGAACAAATTCGACGCGAGATCGCGAGGTGCGCTAATTCCCTCAGATCAGAGAGACTTGATCTGATATAAGAGTGATAGGCGTCGGAGGACCACGGGCGAGAGTTTTGAGCGCTTGATCGGACAGGCCGTTATTTGCCGCGTTGGTGGCTGCACCATAAAATATGTAACGGCCTGCTGGGATTCCGATTTACGTTAGAACAGCGTTGAGCTGCGTTTGAAAGCGAGTAACGGAGCGTCCGTAGTCTGGAGGGGGGATCTTTCCATGCGATGGAAAAACTAATTAGCCAAATTGTATAGGGCTGCAGGAGAGAGTAGATGTTGAAAATGACAGCCCAAACACGCGTGGTGTGAAGTTCAACATCTAATGCACCCCAATGTTTAGTAGGTTAGTAAGGCCTAAGCAATTAAAATAGGCTGCTGTAGCTAACTGCGGTAGCTATAACGGCAAGAGAAGTGATGAGCAGCAACACATTATTAGAGAGGATTCCGAGGAACAGGGCAGAGCTACACGCAGGTGCAGGTGCTCCCTTGGTCAGATAGGGAAGGGCTTTAATATGCTGACACTCAATGAACACAGAGGAAGGCGAAAAATTCCTTCCTTGCCCTCTTGGCAATAAGCGACAGAGAAACAGCTCCTGTGTATCAGCTGCCTTACGGCCAACGCCGGCATTGAGTTAAAGCGATGCTCCCTTAAATACATTTTGTGATCACCACATAGATTATATTGTATTACTATTTCATGTAGACATGGTCTCAGATGAGATGCAGATACGGCAGCCTATAGGGTGGTGGCACCAATCCAGGGAAAGAGGGGTGAGGGAGAACCAGGGACGCGGTCCCTGGCTGGGGAAAAACGCGGGCTCCAACGCGGTTCGCGCCGGCGGGAGATGATGGGGAAAGGGGAAAAAGTAGTGACGCGGTCACTACGGGGGAAGGGGGAGGAGGTTGCGCAGCACCCTAGGTAGGCAAAGAGAAAAGTGGGGAGGGTTGATTAGCTGGAAAGAGAACGAGGCCGCAGTAGCGGAAGACAAGGTAGAGGGCTGCACGCGGGCTGCCATAACTTGCGAGTTGGGTGAGCAGGGGGAAAGCGGTTTAGGAATAGAGAAAGAGGCCGCAGTAGCGGGCAAGGTAGTGGGCTGCACGCGGGCTGCCATAACTTGTGGAGTTGAAAAACGTGTTGCATGAACAGAGGGGGAGACGCCGGAGGAACGGAGCTCTGCACTGCGGCGCTGGTGCTCGGTTGATCGGCGTAGGAGAGGAAAGATAAACTGATTGTTGGAGAAGGCGACGTAGGTCTGCTTTCCTTGCGAAACGAGGGCAATCGATCCTACATCCAACTCTGCTCTAATTAAAATATGGCCCGCGGAGTAGCTCTCCTTGCAAGCGGAGTGACGCCGATGCTGCAACTTTGGCAGATAGAGGCAGACTGCGAATAAATAACCTGTCTGATTGAAGGAGGCGTGGCCAATTCCGTCATGCTCCTCCCGAACTTCCGTTTGTTACAAACGCCATATTTACACCGGCCCGTCCTCACGAAGCTCCTGATTAGCCACTCCGGGCCTGTCGTAGCATAATGAATACGTGTTGCACTAGCATAATGAATACCTGTTGCACTAGCATAATGAATACCTGTTGCACTAGCATAATGAATACCTGTTGCACTAGCATAATGAACACCTGTTGCACTAGCATAATGAACACCTGTTGCACTAGCATAATGAATACGTGTTGCACTAGCATAATGAACACCTGTTGCACTAGCATAATGAATATGTGTTGCACTAGCATAATGAATATGTGTTGCACTAGCATAATGAACACCTGTTGCACTAGCATAATGAATACGTGTTGCACTAGCATAATGAATATGTGTTGCACTAGCATAATGAATACCTGTTGCACTAGCATAATGAACACGTGTTGCACTAGCATAATGAATATGTGTTGCACTAGCATAATGAACACCTGTTGCACTAGCATAATGAATACGTGTTGCACTAGCATAATGAATATGTGTTGCACTAGCATAATGAATATGTGTTGCACAGTACTTGCACACAGTCACAGTTCTATCTACCGTTTTCTTTCCACTGTCATCACAGGTCAATTTAAATCCAAAATGTTCCCACACACCAGACTTATGTGATGCTGTGTGCGTGTGTGTGTGCATGCGTGTGTGTGTGTGTGTGCGTGTGTGTGTGTGTTTGACAGGCACCTGGACACATCCCTGATGGAGGTGGATGTTCAGCCTACATGCCTCCGAGTTACAGTCAAAGGAAAGGTACAGTCCTCCATCATCTCTTCTCCTCCATCTCCTCCATCACTTCTTCTCCTCCATCACTTCTTCTCCTCCATCACTTCTTCTCCTCCATCATCTCTTCTCCTCCATCACTTCTTCTCCTCCATCATCTCTTCTCCTCCATCATCACTTCTCCTCCATCACTTCTTCTCCTCCATCTCCTCCATCACTTCTTCTCCTCCATCACTTCTTCTCCTCCATCATCTCTTCTCCTCCATCACTTCTTCTCCTCCATCATCTCTTCTCCTCCATCACTTCTTCTCCTCCATCACTTCTTCTCCTCCATCACTTCTTCTCCTCCATCATCTCTTCTCCTCCATCACTTCTCCTCCATCATCTCTTCTCCTCCATCATCTCTTCTCCTCCATCATCTCTTCTCCATCATCACTTCTTCTCCTCCATCACTTCTTCTCCTCCATCATCTCTTCTCCTCCATCATCTCTTCTCCTCCATCATCTCTTCTCCTCATCACTTCTTCTCCTCCATCACTTCTTCTCCTCCATCACTTCTTCTCCTCCATCATCTCTTCTCCTCCATCACTTCTTCTCCTCCATCATCTCTTCTCCTCCATCATCTCTTCTCCATCATCTCTTCTTCTCCTCCATCACTTCTTCTCCTCCATCTCTTCTCCTCCATCACTTCTTCTCCTCCATCACTTCTTCTCCTCCATCATCTCTTCTCCTCCATCATCTCTTCTCCTCCATCACTTCTTCTCCTCCATCATCTCTTCTCCTCCATCTCCTCCATCATCCAGACATGCAAACTCCTCACCTTTCGGCGAAATTCGCCGTTTTGAATAGGAAATGGGTGACTTACGTGATTCGTGCAGATCCGCACAGAAAATATTGGGGGGGGGGAGTCCACTATCAACTATCAACCCCACTCACTGTCACACGCAGACGAGTGCATCTTGACTCAACATGAACATGAACACATACGTGAACGTACCAACGCATCTCTGATTCTAGAATACTCGCGGTACTAGACTACTGCTACATCGCGTGGCGCCAATAAATGAGCTGACCAGCAGCGAGCGAGAAGCACACACACACACACATACACACACACACACACACCTGTTGCCTGAGGGCTTCTCTGTAAGTGATGTCTGCGTCTTAGCTGGGTCTACTTTTCACTGAAGAACACACCCCCAGAGCAGGGACTCCATCACTAACCACACACACACACACACACACACACACACACACACACGTACACATGCACACACACACACACAGAGAAACACACACACACACACACAGAGAAACACACACACACACACATGTACACATGCACACACACACACACAGACCCGCGCACACACACACACACACACACACAGACCCGCGCACACACACACACAGAACCGCGCACACACACACACACACACACACACCCAAAAAACACACACACAAAAAATCAGTTGTAGCAACAATAGTGTGAGAGAGTGTATTTGTGAGCGTGTGTGTGTGTGTGTGTGTGTCTTTGTGTGTGTGTGTGTGTGTGTGTGTGACTGTGTGTGTGTGTGGTGTGTGTTTATTAAAACTCACTGTGCGTTGGCTTCTTTGTACTTATGACTGGCGAGATAAGGTCCTTCAGTAAGCAGTGGTGGGACTGAGCCATCCGAACGTGACATCAGCAGTACAGTCATCAGCCAATCACATCAGCAGTGATCTATAATCAAGACTAAAGACGGCCAATCACATCAGCAGTGATCTATAATCAAGACTAAAGACAGCCAATTATTGCCCACCCACTAATAGGGAACGTGAGCTGTGAGCAATGGTAATACTGCTCAGTACGTGAGTGTGTGTGTGTGTGTGTGTGTGTGTGTGTGTGTGGTAATCCTGCTCAGTACGAGAGGAACCGCAGGTTCAGTAATCTATGATCAAGACTAAATACAGACAATTATTAGTGTGTGTGTGTGTGTTTCCATTGAGTGGTACGGCTCAGTTTAGTACAGTACAGTACGGTTAGGAATGGTAAACTCTGACATGGCGCAACTTTGTATATCACATTGCACTTTTTTGCTTTTTTGCACTTATGGTTAGACGCAAACTGTGCAAATGTGTGAAGGCTATGCACCCAGATTTCAGGGTTGCTCCGCCTAGAACGCGCAACTGGCTTTATGGCGTGTAAGTGACTGACTCCATTCGCAGAATGAAAAGCGTGCAAGTGATTATTTGAACTTAAGCACCCCGGAGAATTCCACCCTTAAAGTAGAATTCCACATGTAGACTAGGTTTCATATTCTAGTGACACTAAATGGCTCTTGAGTTTGGAATTATGTATTATGTGACATAATAAATATAATCCACTTGCTCAGGACAATAATGGTTTTGGTACAGACATCAAATAAAATAGGTTGGTAATTGACTAGCGCTCACATAACAATCATTAGCTCAGATTTATTGTCTTTGAACACATCATAAAAGACACAGAAGCTCATCCACTAAAAGACCTTTTACCTTCTCTATTACAACATAAAATCAAAGCGGGAAAAACATCAAAGACATAAACAGGAATAAACAGGTTTAAACACACTTAACCTTTAACCTTTAACCATGACATCACATATACACAAAAACTTTCATCAAAGGAACATCATTAATCCATTAAATGCTTGACGCACTAATCCTTTAATCCTTATTTAGCCTATTTCTTACTTAATCCACACCTGGGTGACCTTTGACATGACTTTTGACCTGAGCTGTCAAAATACTAAAATGGGAGATGTGATGTATAGTGGGGGTTATATCTCTCTAATGAATATAATTATGTGTGTTGTCTCCTCATATTTTATTCTATTAATAAGTTGATCCATTTGAGTTGTCTCCTCATATTTTATTCTATTAATAAGTTGATCCATTTGAGTTGTCTCCTCTCATATTTTATTCTATTAATAAGTTGATCCACTCCCATCTGGTCCAATCGGGCCGTTGTCCGCACTCCATCTTAAATATTTAAATTCAAATGAATCATTGAATAATCAGCATTAGTGACATTAAAGTTCAAAAACTCTTTTATTATTATTTTCACTGTTCAAATAATGGGCATAATAATCTATGATATAACCTAATATGCTGAGGAAATAAATTCAAAAGTGCTTCAGAAAGTTACTCCATCTGGTCCAATCGGGCCGCTATGGATAATGTCCATACAGCAGGATCTGAGATTCTGTAATATAAAAAATGGTTGTAATTCACCTTCAAATCAATTTAATTGAGACACAATTATTATTATTATTATTATTATTATTATTATTATTATTATTGATCATTTAAAATACTTAATAGTAAGTCTAGTATGAAATATGAGAGAGTGTGTGTGTGTGTGTATCCATTTAAGCTATAATTGACCTCCTTGTCTGAAGAATCAAAGATTCTCTTCCCTCTATTGTGTGGGAAGTCAGACTTGCTGCAGCCAGATTCTGAAGGGCCCTCACCACGCTGTCCTGGGTGTCCATAATCCCACAGAGCACTTTGGAGGCCTGTACAGCAGACTTTTCACGTTGCACCAGCCTGTAGGACATAAAAATACATGTAATGTTTTCTTATTTTTCATTTTTGTTATTATGTAGACCAGGGGTCCCCAACCTTTTATGTACCATGGACCGGATTGATTCCCATTATTTTTTCACGGACCGGTGGGGGGTGGGGGGGGGGGGGGTTTCGAGGGTTCCATGTTCCGTGTTGTGCCTGCATTACTTGAAAAGAACTAGCTCCAGTTATGTATGAACAGTGAAGGTAACGAACTCTTAAAAATGTGAAAAACGTGAACTTGAAGAAGTGAAAATTGAACAATATGAACTATGAAAATGTAGCAACTTGAAGCTACATCTATCATGTGTGAACATGCTTAACAAAATATGGTAACAAAACATGGGAACTAAACGTGCATTACGAATATAATCAGGTGATCGCGCACCAGCTGCGAGAGAAAGGGCCCTGCCTCAGTCTCTCCCAAAACCCCCACTACTGTTTGGAACATATCAAATACACCCCGATCCACTCGTCGTACCCACAAATCAAGCTTGGCTTTAAATGCAGCGACTTTATCTGCCAGTTTAAAGACAGTCGTCATTCTCCCCTGCAGTCACAGGTTGAGGTCATTAAGCAACCCGAATATGTCACACAGGTAAGCGAGTTTTGACACCCAGCCCTCATCACTAAAATATGCAGCTAACGGTGACTTTTTTTCTGTAAGAAATCTCTGCAGCGGCTCTCGCAACTCAAACACTCTGGCCAGTGACCTGCAACCAACCAACTTGGATAGCGTACCACGGTGACCCATTCACCCTCTCTAACAACTGTGCCTCAATATCCTCTGACATATCATCAATTCGCCTATGGACAGTGCTTGCAGAAAGCGGTACCTGAGCTATTTTTTTAGCTGCAGCCTCCCCAAGGCGTTCATTGCACATACCTTTACCAGCAGGCAGAATTAACTCTTTCCCAATAGTAAAGGTCTTCTTAGATTTAGCAATCCGACTAGCCACTATGAGGCTTTTAGCGCAGCCACGTTCACCGATGTGGTTGCTTTACGCACTAGTTTTTTGTCCTTCTTGCTCGCGTTTCTTACGCTCAAAGAACTCAAGGGGTTTGTCTTTAAGTGTAGGATGCTTGGACTCTAGATGTCGAATTAGCTTTGATAGTTTCATTGCTTCGTTTGACAACTTATCACCAAATACCACACATAAAGGACTTGGTGCATGCGAGTCACCGGTCTCTGCGAAACCATATTTTAAATATGACTCGTCATATTTCGTATTGAATGACCCCTTCTTTTTCTTTGAGGTATCTGGCTCACCATCGTCAGTGGGTATTATTGCGAATGTGACATTATTGCGAATTAAATTGAGTTTATTTTAAACTCTTGTCGTAGGCTACGGCCCGGTTAGGAATGTCCCGCGGCCCGGTGGTTGGGGACCGCAGATGTAGACAATGTCATTACTGATCTACCCTTTTATTTCTCAGCTAACCTGTAGCACTTAGCCGCAGTTGCCAGACGGTGGCACATTAGGTCGGACAGATTTGCAGACTGGTCCAGGCACTTCTCGTGAACTTGTGTTACGGCAGTTTTCTGCATTAAAGTGCAAGTGATCGCACCTGGGAGCCCTGCTTTCGTCCAGGCAGACTGGACAGCCTTACAGACTTGTGAGCTCTCCAGTGCCTTGCCTTGCCAGGAAAGAAATACTTCCTCTGACTGTGGCTGGACCTGTGGCCGCATGATGTTTAAAAAGCTTCTCATCCACTGCTTGATATCTGGCGATATGACTACTTTCGCTGGGCCAGCGATACGAGCGGTCTTGTACTCTTTCACCGAGATGACCGTCACTCCTTCTAGATCTTTACGGGATGCGACCTCTTTTACTGTCATGTTTGAAATAACTCCAGTACGGTTTGCATTAATTAAGGTTATGCTCGCCATGATGAAGTCTCTTGTTAGAACAAATTCTCGTTGCTGCAGTGGCCTCTCTGTCAGCTTCGTCAACACGTCTAAAATTCTCATAGCCTCTGAGGCTGCTTTGCTTTCTTTGAACTGCTGAATCTCCCTTGGAGAGATGAGGAGATTCAAATCTTCATCCATCTTTTGTAGGATGCGCTTTTGGTTGGCCTTCCTGTAAGAGGCAATCCACTTACTCAAGATGTCTGGAAGTTCTATAAACCTCTGTTGATCAGTTGTGTTGGCACTTACATGAAGAAAAGAAATGTAGTGCTTAATGCTTGCCACATATGATCTAATTGTTCCGGGCAAAAACTTTTGATGAATACAGTAACCTTCTATGAAGGTTTCTCTGATGCCCTCTTTGGTCAATGGAGCAGCTTGTGTAACTGTATTGACTTGCTTGGCATGTTGGTTCGCAGATCTTTTGGCTTCAGAGCCGCCATCAGGAGACACAAGCCATGTGGCAAATGCCACGAGGTTCTGGGGTAAGGGACTTCGGCGGCTGGAGGTAGTTTTGGATGCATCGTGCATTATTTGCATGTGCTGAGGCAGTCTTTTAACAACCCTTCCGCATCCATGGACTGGACATCTTTTAAATTTATGTCTGTCCTTTGACGAAAGTCCACTTCTTAGTTGAAATTGTTGTACTGCGTTTTGGGCACATTTACCGGTCCATTTATGGACCGTCCTGAGATGCCGTGGCAGGTGGGTGACCACCGCAGTACATGCATGACAGGGCATTCCTTATTCTTCCTCCTTCCCTCTGTCATTGTGACTTCCTCTACCACTTCTTTAAGTGGAATGGTTTTCTTGGGGGGGGTTGGGGGGGTTTACCACCTCCTCTTCTGAGGATTCTTCACTCGAAGAAGTTGGGGAGTAAAGAGACTCGCTGCCATCAAAACTTAAATCTGATTAGGAATCCATCTGTGAAATGACCATAGTGACATAGTATGTGACATTGACAATTTAAATTTACATTTACATTACTTACATTTACAAGCACGCTTAATGTAGCAAAAGCCATCATTATGTAAAAAAGGGGGGGGGGGGAATTGTACCATGACTTTGATGGATGAAAGGCCCAAGAGTGAACTTTAACTGACTGAGTTAGGCTACAACAGTTAAATACAAGGATAGGCCGCAAGGAAATTGTATTGTCTCCTGCATGGAGGATACTGAAGTTAAAGGTGATGGATTGGACATGTATCTAAACAAGTTTGAGCACATACGGCACATCCTAAGGCGGAAAGTAGAGGAAAGCAAGGTGTCTTAACATTAGGGCTGTCACTTTACGTTCGAAAATCGATTGCACAATTGATTGGACTAAACAACACAAGTTTCGAAAACTAAAATAGGGAATCGATTTTAACCAAATATTTACACTATTAATTTTAAACGAAATAAACAAATAAAAAAGATAGGTGTAACAAAATTCACAAACAAGAATATAAGAATATAAAAGAATTCCGAAGTGCAGTAAGCATTGCGAAAGCTAAAAAGAAAATTCCCACCAATTTTACACACCGGGAACAGCTGTTTCAATTAGCTGCTGTGCTGCTCGTGTTTTGCCAAAAAATGGAGGACAACGCGATCAACCTGTGCGACATGTAGAGAGACGAGTGATGGGCCCTAATAACTTGAGGAGTTCGATGTGGAAGTACTTCGGATTTTTGGTATATCAAACTATGGAGAAGAACAAAGCGGTAGGCTACGCAAACTGTGCAATCGAGTTCTACGTAGGCGAAATTTGTTTGACATTTCTAATCGTAAACACAGACACAGCTACGTTGAAGCCTGCAGTTGCACTTCTGTTTGTCATTGTGCACGAAACTTCACGCCAATAAATCATCAGAAATATTGCTGGCTTGCATCTACAAGCGCCCTCTTTACGTTTGACCTAATGCCTGTTAGTTGTTTGTGGATTGGCCTATATTTGCCGTTGAAAATGGAAACGTCTTTAGACATAAAAAATCGATTTTACAATCGATTCAATGAACACTTATGTCTCAAAAATCGAACAGGATTTTTTCACAAAAGTGACAGCCCTACTTAACATCCCCCTGAAGGACTGGGAGAAGATTACAGTAAAAAACAGTCCATCTCTGGTAAATTTCAAGCCTATACAGGTTAAGGCAGAGCATAATAATGGTGCTCACACAAAATATTGACAGTTTGGGCATAATTAAGACGTATTTTCTGTGGGATGTTTCAACATTAATGGCAGTATTTTTTTTATTGGTATTCTGCTGTTATACGCTGTATACTGACTCATTTAAGTTAGGCTATATAGAAATGTTCCATTTGTAGTGTTGGCGGGTGGAGAGGTGGTAAACTTGTCCAAGGAAGAAACCGTGGGCAGACCCAGTTCTCAAGGGCCAACTCAACAACAAACTTTAATATCTAGATGGGATTGTCCCGACTTTTTTTTAACATGTAACGGTGTGTTTCCACACACCGAAATTTCGCGTCGCTCTCATTGAGGTTGAATGGAGACGAAATTCGCCCTGGTTGGGCGAAATGAGAGCGAATCGCCGAGGCAGGCAAAACAAAGTTGGCGATAGTTTAACTTTATTTAAATGAGGACCATTCGAGAACCAATCAGGTCCGCGTGTTTGTGTTTGGAGGCGGGAGTTACAAAAAAGTCTGACCAAGTTGGCGGAGACTACCTGAGCTGTAACACGAAAATTTGTATGTGATTAAAATGTTTCTACACGAACATTGGCACTTGTATCAACACATTGTGGTTTATATGCCACACTAACTTAGTCAGAGCACATACACCACTAAATAGACCACTATATATGTTAGTTTAAACACTCAAACTTTTTAGCTAGCTGACAGGCAAAATGCTAGTATTTTCGGACATTGGATTGCATTGTAAACCTAGCTAGACAGCTAGGTTACATGTTGCAACACAGGTATGAAATATATTATGTCTTATTGACGTTGTTTCTATAAACATGAATTGTTGTTTATAAGCAACATCAACTTAGTCAAGGCATAAAGACCCCTGGATATCTTCATTAGGTACTTAAACTTGTGAACTAGCTGATTAGCCTAATTAGCTTGCTTGCCACCACTGGCTAGACACTGCAGTCAAAAGGTTAGTTTGGCCGCCACGCCCCCCGAGGTGAAATTTCGCTGGCCGAAAATGAGTTGTCTTGAACGCAGCCTCTACTGAACCATCCAATCACCATAGACCTGTCATACTGTGAGGGACGTGATTGGCACAGAGCATAGAGAGGCTCTGGATTGGACTAACGGTCATCCGTGTGGAAGGGTCTTGAATCTAAATAACTCAGCACAGATCGGCCGTGCGGAGAGAGGCTGAATGGGAGATCGCAGCAGAGATACCATGCAAAGATTGAAGGCTAGATAGGTAGCTGCTAGTAAGGAGGACGTGGGGCAATTTAAATGCCATAATGCCGATGACTTCTACGTAGCCTATTATTAAATTGCGACTGTGCTAATCTAACCTTGCTGTCAGTCACGACCACTGTTGAAGTCTAGTTCTGTGATGGGTAGGCTAATAGCCTAATGTCTGACTAGTGGGTTGGCTATAATATCCAGTACCAACCCAGGATTTTTAAGTGGTTACACGGCATATAGGCTACCAAAATATTACATAGACTACAGCCGCAAATAGGCTAGGCCTACTGCAATAATCGGCATTTGCCATCTATTGCGCTGCATAGCCCCTTAAGGATCTTCCATGTTAAATGCTCACCACGTCGGCTCACACTAGAAAGATCCGCTAGCATTCAAGTTGACCCAGGATAGTGAAGTATGATCTGATCAGCCCCACCACGTCGGCTCACACTAGAAAGATCCGCTAGCGTTCAAGTTGACCCAGGATGGTGAAGTATGATCTGATCAGCCCCCTCTTTATAGCACACAGCGTAGGCTGCTAAATAGTTTATGAATATTCATCTTGGGGACTACTACTTCATACGCCATCTAGTAGGCCTGCTGCTAAATAGTTTATGAATATTCATCTTGGTGACTACTACTTCATACGCCATCTAGTAGGCCTGCTACTAAATAGTTTATGAATATTCATCTTGGTGACTACTACTTCATACGCCATCTAGTAGGCCTATGTTGTAAAATTGTACTCACCTTGTTAGGCTATTTCTTGTCTTGATCTCATCTCCAACTTCAAGCAGAATGAATAAAAAAGAAGTTCCCACAGAACAGTTTTAAATGACAGGCAGTTGTCAAACATGACAGGTGTCAAACCTATCAAATTGCATTATGATTTTGACTGACCAGTCACGTAGCCTATGCCCTGCAAATGACATACCTGCAAACACAGCCCAACTGGGTTTGAGTGAACTTTCAAAAGTATCAGTGTGTGTGGCATTTATATAACTCAACTGGGTTTGAGTGAACTTTCAAAAGTATCAGTGTGTGTGGCATTTATGTAACTCAAAATCTGTAGACTACTGGGTTTGAGTGAACTTTCAAAAGTATCAGTGTGTGTGGCATTTATGTAACTCAAGATCTGGGGATAGATAGATTCCGCCTCTCAGAAGTTGGGTTGTACGGTAGCTTGGGTTGTACTAGCTTGTATGAGCTTATAGTCGCGAAAGCCAGGATAGGAAATAGGCTACTGTTTTGACACTGGAGAGCAAAAATAAAAAAAAGTGATTTGAGGTAAAACAAAGCTTCGACCATAAAAGTTGACAATGTATTCGACTTTTGATAGTCGAATACATTGAATAAGTCAACTAATCGCGGCAGCACTAATGCAGCCATGCTTACTGATAAAGCCTCGGATACGACCTGCCTGTTTGGCTATCCCTAACTGTATCCCTAACAAGGTGTGTCAGACATGGGGAGGGAGATAAGTTAAGAAAATGTGTTTAGTTTCACAGTGTGCTGTGCTTGCAGGGGGGTCAGTGTCTGTATAGAGAAGGGCCAACTAAAGATGCAGAAGAGCTACTGTAACTGCTAATGAAGAGTGGAGTGGAGCTGGGATGATGAGTTCTGTAGTGGGGACAGACTCTAGTGTGTTTTTGCATGATGACACTAAGAGGGTGGTAACTCTTTTTATATTTAATTGTATAAAAAAAGCTTTTTATTTCATATATTACAAATATTTCTACTCCAAAAAGGAATGTTACCAAAATGCCACATGACGTTACAGAAATGCCACTAAGGTTACGAAAATTCCACAAAATAGGTTACCGAAATGCCTTTACAGCTTTCTTTCTCTCTCTCTCTCTCTCTCTCCCTCTCTCTCTCTCTCCCTCTTTTTCATTCTCTCCC
>NW_027468680.1:784201-809201 GCF_046254945.1 Alosa pseudoharengus | reverse complement strand
CACATTTAGAATAACATTTTACACACACACACATTTAGATACACATTTAGAATAACATTTTACACACACACATTTAGATACACATTTAGAATAACATTTTACACACACACATTTAGAATAACATTTTACACACACACATTTAGATACACATTTAGAATAACATTTTACACACACACATTTAGATACACATTTAGAATAACATTTTACACACACACACATTTAGATACACGTTTAGAATAACATTTTACACACACACATTTATGTTCACCCTACTTTTTGAAAGCTGGATATCTTGAAAACCCGGGGCAATAACGTTGCTATTTTGAAGACCAGGGGCAATAACGCGGCTATCTGGAACACCAGGGGCAATAACGTGGCTATCTTGAAGACCAGGGGCAATAACGTTGCTATCTTGAAGACCAGGAGCAATAACGCGGCTATCTGGAACACCAGGGGCAATAACGTGGCTATCTTGAAGACCAGGGGCAATTTCTAACTGATGTGTAGCCAGATTATACACATGTCAACCTGTCCTTCCTAGGAAGCCAGACTTTATACATGTCTATACGGGGCTATAACTACAAACAGACACCTTCCTTTTTATGAGCCTTCTATGGAGGCCTGTTCACATAGCCTACGTTGCAGAGCCACTTCAACTTTATTCATTTATGGTGAATAAATGTTACACTACTGCACAGCCCCACGCTGTTCTGACGAGGCGAGGCTAGCACGTTAGCAGCGGTTAGCTAACTATGCTACGTTAGTTGTCTAGCTATCTTAAGTCTCCTCCAAGTGACAACTATATTATACACAATGCTGGCAGTGCTGAGAACAATAAACATCCTTGTTTATCTTACTTACATTGAGTAGATGTGGCTTAATCTACAGATGTGGTGGTGGACCACTGTTATGGTTTGCTAAGGAGTAAGTTAACCCCTTGCTTAAAATAGGGGAGAGCTGGGAGGAGAGAATTTACAGTAATCTAATTTAACATAATTACAGAAAGCATAATCAAGATTGAAAGCCATTGTTCTGTGTATCTGTGTTGCCTTAATCCCACACATGTCGTTTGACCGTCCTTTTCAACTCACATCACTATAAAATCCCATAATGGGGTAAACACACTGGTGTAGTGGTTAAGGAGCAGGGCTAGCATGCAGTAGTGTAGAGGTTAAGGAGCTGGGCTAGCGTGCAGTGGTAGTGTAGTGGAGCTGGGCTAGCGTGCAGTAGTGTAGTGGTTAAGGAGCTGGGCTAGCCTGCAGTAGCCTGTAGGGCGGTGGTAGTGTAGTGGTTAAGGAGCTGGGCTAGCGTGCAGTAGTGTAGTGGTTAAGGAGCTGGGCTAGCGTGCAGTAGCCTGTAGGGTGCTGGTAGTGTAGTGGTTAAGGAGCTGGGCTAGCGTGCAGTAGCGTAGTGGTTATGGAGCAGGGCTAGCGTGCAAGTGTAGTGGTTGACCCTTTCGTGCCCGTGCCGAACATTCCATTTTTGGTGCTGGATGACCTCACACAAAAAAACGTATTTCTTGAGTATAATACATACCATCAATGCATACATACCATTGTAATAAGAAGGATCAGTTCTATGAAATGATGTAAAATACATATGGTAATGTTGATATAGTAATAAACAGTATTTGAAAATCTCTCCAAAAGCCTCTCCAAATGTATATCCGGAATTTGTCATTCACATAAAAATGAATTTTCATCATATTTCTCTACAAGATAGAGAAAAATATAGTGAATGAAATGTTCAGCAAGTTGTGGACTATTTAACAAAAAAAAAACTATTGGAATATCATTAAAGGGGTGGTTCAGGATTTTGGACATAGGACCTCATTTCCAAGTAAGCAAGTGTGATATTTATCAGTGGAGACTGTTTTCAACACGTTTCATTCAGTCCTAATTGCAGAGTTCGCAGGTGCTAGGCTAGCGCAAGTCAACGGTATGTGCTAGCCTGCCACTAAAAACAGTCTTACCCACTCCAAAGTACACCCGAGGCAAACAAATTATAACGCCAGACTATCGATGTAAATGTCTGTATTGATAGTGTTATTTCTAACGTTATTCTATCCTTGCATTTCAACGATCGCATTACATTTTGATGGACTAGTTTCTTAGCATCGGCGGAATTATACTTCTCCGGTTAGTAGTACTGCGCCGAAAAGTAAACAATAAAGCGCACTCCAATGGGGATACCTAGTAGTAGCCTTGGTAATAGCAGTCCGCCGCTGAGTTGCAAAATGACTACTAACAACTTCAGGGACCAAAGTATAACTATTGCAACGCGATGCAAGGGTAGTTGTATTTCTTACACTATTCTATCAACACAGACATTTACATCGATTGTCTGGAATTTGCCTCAGGTGTAGTTTAGAGTGGGTAAGACTGTCTTTAGTGGCAGGCTAGCACATACCGTTGACTTGCGCTAGCCTAGCACCTGCGAACTCTGCAATTAGAAGGACTGGATGAAACGTGTTGAAAACGGTCTCCACTGATAAATATCACACTTGCTTACTTGGAAATGAGGTCTTATGTCCAAAATCCTGAACCACCCCTTTAACCTTTCAAAAGTTATGATAATTTTAGTGATCACTGTAAAAAAAATGCAGGAAACGGGATTTAGAATGTTGACAGAATTCACATTCACTTTCTCACCAACAACATAAAAGTATGCATAAAAACTAATAATCAAGTCAGACACAATGGTTTAGATGTATTTGGTCTATAAGAATAAACCATTTATTTGTATATAAGCAATTGCTACAGTCAATAAGAATGACAAAAAAAACATACTGTACCTTACCAGTAATACAGGAAGTAAGTATACTCTATTGAAGACAATTTCGGAAAAGAGACATAAAATACATTTGATTCAACAAATACAACTTCCTTATATAAATCAGTATAATATGAAAATTATATACATATATAACATGTATTATTATTCATGAAATCTAGGAATACAATCAACATCACTCAAAAATGAATGAGTTCTAAAACATTTGAAAGTGGATTACATACAAGCCTGTGGAGAATAAACACATACACACATATACACACAAACTCATACCCACACACACACACTTACAGAGGAGGATAGGGAAAGGTGGGGTAGGGAACCTGAAGGTTGAACACAGAAGAGCTATGACTCATTACTAAACGCATCCCCTTTTGCAGAATGCCAAATCTGACAGCAATTTGTTTATCAATAAAACAAATTCGCCTACCGTTACACTCCAGGGCCATACAAGCTACTTTAGTTTTATTATGTACGTTTTTTATAACAAGCTCCTGCTGTACAGGAATATGTACTTGATGGGAAGACGACAGAGTAGTAGTTGGAGCAGCTGAAGGTGAGGCTGAAGGAAATGCCTACCAGCTGTTGTGATAGATTTCCGCCAAAATCTTTCTGGTTGTAGCTACATAACCTAGGTTCAACACCAGATTCTGCATTGCATTGTCAAACTTGAAATAATAAGAAGCTACTGAAGCACTGTTTGCATACGACGGCCTACTAAGCACAAGCTCCCATTCCTTCCGGTTGGTAAAACCACATATGCCTGGGACAACAATGTGAGTAAAAAAGAACATAAGTCTATTTCACACAGTGTTTTAGTCTGCACCATCCTACGCACGGCACATAAAATCTATACCTTCTTCCTCCATACCGCTTCAGGCTTGCGAGAAGGTCTTGTCATCCTCCATCAGAAACAAGAGCGAAATCATACAAATACCTTTATTAATGTAAAAAATAAAATCACAAAACTACAGATTTGTGCATGTATGCAGACTATGCACACAAAAGAAGAGGTAGCCTAAACTATTGAAGCATCCTCAGAATATACTCGAAATATAAGTATGAAAAGTCATTTTATTACACATATGGGTTCAGCTAAATCTCATCAAGAAAAGACAGATTACATTTCACCTAGTAACAAACTGCTGAAATGCAATAATGACATTTCTGACAGAATATGTGATTTCACATCATGTTTTCTATAACTACATATTGAGAGGAGTTGTGCTTCATCTATTTCAAGTCATACCATCTTAGAAAATGTTGAGACAAGCACGCTTTTCAGCTTTGGTTTGCTTGTCTTGCCAATATAATGCTTACCTAACCATCAAATTGGTACTAGAAAACAAACTTACCTACAGGTTAGGCCTATATACTAACAGGTTTTTAAATGAAACTCAAATGAAAATAACTGACATCAAAAGCAAACGATAATATTGCAAGCAGTTCAGAATTATACAGTTCGCTAAAGTTACGTGACGATGCACTAGCGCCCCGCTAAGCCATAATGTTGACGCTGATGAGAAAGCATATTACTGTCAAATAACATGATTTAAGGAATTAAGATAAACCATAGCTAGAACCGATGTAAAAACAATATTACCTCAGTTTATCCAGCTGTGTGGTTTCCAGTCGAGGTAAACTCCAACTTAAGTGCATGTGGCATCCGGCTGTCCACGTCAAATGCACCGACTCAAGTGAAAATATTTTTTTTAAGACTCATCTTCAAGTATCCAAAACATTTTGCGCCATAAACCCCCAATCATATCAAATTGAAGCTTATGTTGTCAGCATTACGGGGAAGATTTCAGAAATAAAATCAGTCATTGGGCAGCTGAGATATTAGACGATTGGCCATTGTTACTTTTGTAACGAAATTAGAACGGTCGGGCTCGTAAGGGTTAAGGAGCTGGGCTAGCCTGCAGTAGCCTGTAGGGCGGTGGTAGTGTAGTGGTTAAGGAGCTGGGCTAGCGTGCAGTAGTGTAGTGGTTAAGGAGCTGGGCTAGCGTGCAGTAGCCTGAAAGTTGTCGGTTCAATTCCCGGCTTCCACCGTTGTGCCCTCGAGCAAGGCACTTAACCCCAAGTTGCTCCGGGGACAATGTGATCCCTTGTAATATAGCTGACATATGTAAGTCACTTTGGTCAAGAAGTGCCTGCTAAATGTAATGTAATGAATGGTTGAATCTCAATGTACCCCCTCAGGTTTAAGCTCTGAACACTCAAAAATGTAACTGATATCCATTGATAAGTGCATATCCATTGATAAGTGCATATCGATAACTGATATCCATTGATAAGTGATATCAATAACTGATATCCATTGATAACTGATATCCATTGATAAGTGATATCCATTGATAACTGATATCGATAACTGATAACTGATATCCATTAATAACTGATATCCATTGATAATCCATTGATAAGTGATATCCATTGATAACTGATATCGATAACTGATATCAATTGATAAGTGATATCAATAACTGATATCCATTGATAACTGATATCCATTGATAAGTGATATCGATAACTGATATCCATTGATAACTGATATCAATAACTGATATCCATTGATAAGTGATATCCATTGATAACTGATATCCATTAATAAGTGATATCGATAACTGATATCCATTGATAAGTGATATCAATAACTGATATCCATTGATAACTGATATCCATCGATAACTGATATCCATTGATAAGTGATATTCATTGATAACTGATATTCATTGATAACTGATATCCATTGATAAGTGATATCAATTGATAACTGATATCCATTGATAACTGATATCCATTGATAAGTGATATCGATAACTGATATCCATTAATAACTGATATCCATTGATAACTGATATCGATAACTGATATCCATTGATAATTGAAATCCATTGATAAGTGATATCGATAACTGATATCAATAACTGATATCTATTGATAATTGAAATCCATTGATAACTGATATCCATTAATAACTGATATCCATTGATAACTGATATCGATAACTGATATCCATTGATAATTGAAATCCATTGATAAGTGATATCGATAACTGATATCAATAACTGATATCCATTGATAATTGAAATCCATTGATAAGTGATATCCATTAATAACTGATATAGTATAGTAGTATAGTATAGTAGTATAGTATATATACTCTTTTGATCCCGTGAGGGAAATTTGGTCTCTGCATTTATCCCAATCCGTGAATTAGTGAAACACACACAGCACACAGTAAATAATAACTGATATCCATTGATAAGTGATATCAATTGATTACTGATATCCATTGATAAGTGCGTATCCATTAATAATTGATATCCATTGATTAGTGATATCCATTGATAAGTGATATACATTAATAACTGATATCCATTGATAAGTGATATCAATGAATAACTGATATCCATTGATAATTGATATCCATTGATAATTGATATCCATTGATAAGTGTGTATCCATTAATAATTGATAATTGATATCTATTGATAATTGATATCCATTGATAAGTGATATCCATTGATAAGTGCGTATCCATTAATAACTGATATCCATTGATAACTGATATCCATTGATAAGTGATATCCATTGATAACTGATATCGATAACTGATATCCATTAATAACTGAAATCCATTGATAAGTGCGTATCCATTAATAACTGATATCCATTGATAAGTGATATCCATTGATAATTGATATCCATTGATAAGTGATATCCATTGATAACTGATATTGATAACTGATATCCATTAATAACTGATATCCATTGATAACTGATATCCATTGATAAGTGAAATCCATTGATAAGTGATATCCATTGATAAGTGATTGAGATTGATAAGTGATATCCATTGATAACTGATATCAATTGATAACTGATTGAGAGGCTGCAAGGGCTCAAAATGCTAATAACTGAAATGGGTCATCACCTGTGACTAAGGGTGTGAAAAGGCGATCCGATTCACATCATGATACATGGGCATGATTCACATCACATCTAGATACATGGGCACAATTCACATCACATCTAGATACATGGGCACGATTCACATCTAGATACATGGGCACGATTCACATCACATCTAGATACATGGGCACGATTCGCATCTAGATACATGGGCACGATTCACATCTAGATACCTCCATACCTCCATGGGGGCCAGAGCAAAATCCTGCTAAGGGGCCCTCCTACCTGAACTCTGAGGCCCAAAATGTAACCATTTTTTGCTGAACTGCTCGTTTCATCTCGTTTCATCTGGAGCACCAGTGGTGCTGGAAGAGCGGGGGCAGGGCATGCGTGCGCACCAGGACACCATGGCAACGGTGTGCAGAGCATGCGTGCGCACCAGGACACCATGGCAACGGTGTGCAGAGCATGCGTGCGCACCAGGACACCATGGCAACGGTGTGCAGAGCATGCGTCCGCACCAGGACACCATGGCAACGGTGTGCAGAGCATGCGTGCGCACCAGGAAACTTGTGATTCTCCGTGTAGAGAGCCATGGCAACGGTGTAGAGAGCCATGGCAACGGTGTGCAGAGCATGCGTCCGCACCAGGACACCATGGCAACGGTGTTCAGAGCATGCGTTCTCTATGATCTGCAGGGTTAGGGCCTCCTCGATGAGGAGATTGCTGGTCCCTGGATAATTTGCGCTACAATTGAATGGTATTATGGAACCGTGGACTGAAAGAAAAAATGAACTAAACATTTTCCAGATTAGGAAATATTTCTTAATTTAGTGTTATGGCATACAATTCATTTTTTATTTTATTTTATTTGAGCGTACAGTTCTGTCATTAACCTAATCTAGGCTATGTCTTTTACATTTCCATATACTTATACTTAGTTCTGTCATTAACCTAATCTAGGCTATGTCTGTGTGTATGTGTCTTTTACATTTCCTTACAAAATAGATATTGTAGCGTAGGCCCATCATTAACACACACACACACACACACACACACAGCTTGATCAGTGAACACACACACACACAGCTTGATCAGTGAACACACACACACACACAGCTTGATCAGTGAGTCCACATCACCTCTTCTGCTGGGAGGGCACAAGGACATCTAACACTCCTGATGCAAGCACACACACACACACACACCCTCCCCCCCCCCCCCCCCCCACACACACACACTCACTCACACACAAGCAATGCACCCTACTCTGACCACTTAGAATCACACACGCACACATCTACCCTTAAATCACACACACACACACACAGTAAACCTTTATCTACCCTTAAATCCTAACAGGCAGGAACCATACTGTCACCATCACTAACACACACACCAGGCTTGGCTCTCTCTAACACACACACACACATTCACACACACATCCACTAAAACACTGTCAGAATACAACAGACACTACCCCCTTTACACACACACAGGGAGTCAATTCGTCTTGAGATGCTCTGTCAGCAGTGTGATCACGTGGTCAGTGGTTAATGTGTCTTGCTCTTGTGTGTGTGTGTGTGTGTGTGTGTATGAGAGAGAGAGAGCAAATCTCCTCCCCGGTTCACGTCACCGCTGTCTCGATCACGAGCGGCAGGTAAAGAGACAGCGCGAGTGGAAAAATATGTTTGATGAAAAGCGGCCGCCTCCTGCGCGCGGGTGAGTGTGTTATTTGTGTCTGCATTTGTGCTTCACGTGATGACGTGTTCGGTCCTCAGCTTGTTGATCTCGAGCGATCTGACCAAGGGAATCCCACTCGCGCGGGGCGTTTTCATCTCTGGATCCCAACCAGAGGAATAGATGGTGGGCTCGTGCCAATAGATGCCCCGGTATCCCCAACGAAATACCGAGAGATGTCGGTGTGAGAGACCAAGAAAGCCCGACAGATGGTGGTCTGTCTCTTATTGTGTGTCTTTGTGTGCATATCTGATGAAAACGGAATATTACATGTGTGTTGTTTCTGTCTTATGACGTGATGGTGTGTGTGTGCTGTGAAGCTGATTTCTAATTTGCGCTTCTGTAATTTTTCCTCTATAGCTCTCGCGCCCACTGTCCTCCGCGCGATCCTTAGATGACCCGCTCGTGAGGAGCTCTCGCTCTCTTCCCGGCCATGGCATGCGCCCCTTCTCGCCTCATCTGCACACGCGCCGCTCTCAGGCTCGAGACAAGTGAACAAGATGGGCATCCGCGCGAGAAACCCGGAGCCCCGAGAGGCTCTGGCGGGAACGGACAGGGACGGTACGCTACTACTGTCAGGCAGAGAGGACGAGAAGCGGAGCGTGCAGGGCGCGGGGCTACTGGCCAAGACGCCGTTGGGCTACACGCGCCCGGTCAAACGGGGGAACATTCGAACCCGGAGGATACAGAATCATATTTACGATGCGCTTGAAAGACCACGAGGTTGGGCACTTCTGTACCACGCATTTGTGTGAGTAGGCTGCTCTTTCACACACTCTTAACACACTCCCACATATAAACTGCTCTTTCACACGCTCTTAACACACTCCCATAAACTACTCTTTCACACACTCTAACACACTCCCTCGTGTTATGTTTCGTGGTTATGGAATTTAGCAGATACTTTTGTCCAAAGTGACTTACAGAATATGAAATTACAGTAGTTAAAATCAACAGTTAACAGATTTTAAAATGTTAAGCCTGAATTGAGCAAATTAGTAATAATAACAATAATATCAATGCAATATAAAATAGGGTAAGGCTATTTGCACCCCTGGTACAATTAGTAGTGTATGCTATTCGTACCCTGGTGCAATAAGTGGTGAATTATATTCGTACCCTGGTGCACACAGCAATGTGTCCTATTAGTACCCCTTCCAGTACAAATATCAATGTATGCTATTCGTACCCCGGTGCACACAGCAATGTGTTCTATTAGTGCATTTATTCTGGCATATTGATCACACAATGTAATATATATATATATATACGTATATATATATATATATATATATATATTTAAACAAGCAACATGCTTTTGTTGTTGTTACGTAACAGGGTGTGAATAGCTCAGCTGTGTAATAGACACTCTGAATAAGGTAGCCTATGCTGTTTGCATCAATGTACAGTTAGAAGTGGATGCTATTCGTACTCTGGTGTTTATAGTACTGCATGCTATTTGTATAAAATATCAATAATGGAAATAAACAGAAACCATAAATATATAAACCATAACTCACATGTTATAGAAACCATAAATATATAAACCATAACTAAATCAACCATATAAACCATAACTCTAAAAATGAATGAATTAGGTGTTGCTGAACAGATACGTCTTCAGACGGCTCTTGAAATCCCCAAAGCTGTCGCAAGAACACAGCACTCTAGGCAGCTCATTTCACCACCGAGGAGCCAACGAGGAACCCCCGAGGAAAAGAGTCTTGAATTTGACCTCGTAGCATTAAGGGCTAGATAGTCAGTGTGTGTGTGAGTGTGAAGCATAGAATCTGTCTACAACAAGTGTGTGTGTGTGAGTGTCTCTCTCTCTCTCTGTGTGTGTGTGTGTGTGTGTGTGTGTGTGTGAGAGAGAGATCGAGAGAAAGAGAGAGAGAGCAAGACACTGTGTGTGTGTGTGTGTGTGTGTGTGTGTGTGTGTGTTGGTGCATTTTGACATCGTAAACATTCTCGAAGAGAGAAAAGCAGTTAGCAGTAAAGCTATTTATTTTGGTACCCCCTCTGTCTCTTGGTGCCCTTGTGCGTGATGCGCGTGGTGATACAATGATGAAACATTTCCTATAGTTTCTCACCTATATTTGCCCTGATGCACTTGTTGACACAGACTCAGAAGTTCATTTTCACCAAAAACCGGGACAATTCGTGTCCCGGGAAATATTGTTAATTATTCGGGACAGTCACTCAAAAAAGAGAACAATCCCAGGAAATCCAGTGCATGTGGCAACCCTAACACACACACACAAACACTAGCCCACTGCTCAGAGGGAACACACACACACACACACACACACACACACACAAACACACAAACTCTCTCTCTTTTCTCTCTCTCACACACACACACAGACACACTAACCCACTGCGCAGAGTATGTGTGTGTGTTTGTGTGCATGTATGTGTGTGTGCATGTGTGTGTGTGTGTGTGACGCGTGTGTGTGTGTGTGTGTGTGACGCGTGTGTGTGTGTGTGTGTGCATGTGTGTGTGTGTGTGTGACACATGTGCATGTGTGTGTGTGTGTGTAGAGGTTGTAAAGATTCTTTTGCGTTACAGATGTACACGGTTACAGCATGTCCATTGTTGCTAGGTAACAGTTCTAAATTTAGTGAAAGTTCAAAAGTGAAAGTAAATATTGATTCTCTGTGAGCACAGTGGCTGTTTCCCAAAGTCGGGCATGCTTCCTTGATAGAATGCTTCCTTGCAAGTCGGGTTCTACGAAGATGAGGCTAGAGGCCTCTCTAGCGTTCTCTAGCGTTCTCCTAGCGTTCTCTAGCGTTCTCCTAGCGTTCCCTAGCGTCTCTTTAGCGTCCTCTAGCGTACTCTAGCGTTCTCCTAGTGTTCTCTAGCGTTCTCCTAGCGTTCTCTAGTGTTCTCTAGCGTTCTCCTAGCGTTCTCTAGCGTTCTCTAGCGTTCTCTCCTAGCGTTCTCTAGCGTTCTCCCTAGCGTTAGCGTTCTCGGACTGTATTTTGAAAAAGACTTGCCAGTGTGGACGTGCACGTCACAGTGGTTCCGCTTTTAACTGCACGCTGAGGATTATGGGTATTTTTAACTGCATGCTGTTGTTTCAGTAGGGGCGCTGCTCCGATGCATGTCAGCGCAGAGGATTATGGGTATTTTTAACTGCATGCTGCTGTTTCAGTAGGGGCGCTGCTCCGATGTATGTCAACGCAGAGGATTATGGGTATTTTTGTTCACTTGAGGATCCACAGATGCATCCTTGAATTTTTTTCAGAATGAAGGGCGCGAATTTCAGAGTATTTTGACATTGGAACAGTGCTCAGCGGAGATCAATGACGTGGCACCCTTGAAAAGTTGGCCGTTGAGTATGCTTCCTTGACTGTGGGAAAAAGCTAGTGACTAGGTGTGCATGAGTGTGTGTGTGACTGTGTGTGACCTGTAGGGGTGTCACGATTCTCCAAATCCTCGATTCGATGTAATTTTCGATTTTAAAGTCACGATTCGATTCGATTTTCGATCTTATTTACTCTTTTTGGCCTTTTCTTTTTCGGGGGGCTTTTATTTTGAAACCGCTTTGAAACCGTTCCAACCGCGAGGTTGTAATGTAAACAGAACTAACATTAGGCTAAAACAGAGACGTGAACATGGTAAAATGAACACAGAATGTTAATTTCATTGTTTCAGCACACTCCGAAGAGACCCAAGGTTAGTGTTCATGGAATATGTACTTATAAATGTGCATTTTAAGCCTTAAAGTAACTTTGGACTGTAATTAGACCATCTTTTCACTTGCTAAATTGAGTAGGCTAAGTTAGTTTTAATTGACGTGAATGAACGAATACTTCCACACCGGTGATTTTAAAGTAGCAAGAGGGGCTTTGATTTCGGTAGGTTGATGTGTAGGCCTATATTTTAACTGGTTGCAGCTTAAAATTAGAGGAGTGTTGACGCTGCAGTTCAGCACGTGCATGTGTGTTTGTGCGTCTTGTCATACATGCTGGACGTGACATTGGGGGTGTGGCTGCATCGTCGATTCTACTTTTAAGTTCGAAGTTCGAGATTGAGATGTAATTTCGATCGATTTCGTGACACCCTTAGTGACCTGTGTGTGTGTAAGAGAGAGTGAGTTGATGAGTGATGTGTGTTTGTGAGTTTATGTCTGTGTATGTATGTGTGTGTTTGTGTGTGTGTGTGTATACATTTCTGTTCATGTTTCTGTTTGTGTGTACCCCATGGCCTGTATTCATTCCTGCAGGTTTGTGTGTGCCATTTAAGGCCAGCATCTAACTACAACATAAGGAACTAGATGGCAAACAATCTCTAATAATAATAATAATAATAACAAATATATAACGGTGACCTCTGATCGTACTGTAATTATACCATGGTCTAGGTTGAAAAAGTGATATACTACATCTATAAAATTATTATGACGTTGCTTGACCACGCCTGAGTTAGTCCGCTCAGCTGTGACTTATCAACATTACACAGCGTTGCGATAAACAGCTGAAAAAACTAACGATTTTACATCTAAAACTCATTTAGTATTAATAATTGATTTCATATTTATTTATTCGTAAGTGACCATGGTATAAAAGGGATAATGCCCTTCGATGCGTCCATTATCAGAAATAAATGGACTTCGCGGAAGCAACCGTCTGACGGTTCACACCTCCGCGTCGTCCATTTATTTCTGATAATGGACACCTCGTCGGGCATTATCCCTTACGTAATCTACGCCTGACTAGGACCACTGGACCACTATATTTGTGGTGGCTCAGTAGTCGGCCTGTATGGAGATAGTAATAGAATCAGTATTAGCTGTACTATAGCTATAATATACTATAGCGCAAACACTATCTAACTACAGCATAACAAACTATAGCGCAAACACTATCTAACTACAGCATAACAAACTATAGCGCAAACACTATCTAACTACAGCATATCGAACTATAGCGCAAACACCATCTAACTCAGGGGTGGGCAAACTGCGGCCCACGGGCCGGATCCGGACCGCCAAGCACTTTCATCCGGCCCGCCGAGCATTTCATTTGGTTATCAGGCTGATCGCTATTTTTTTCCTGCGATAGAGACGACGTTGGTTAGCTTTAGTGCAAACTGCTTTTCACTCTCCTTAAATAACGTTTACAATGTCAATGTCAAAACATCATGTTAAATAGAGATAACATCATGTTAAACTAAGTTAACTCTTAGTTATCTCCTTTGCAGCAGATCTAACATGAACATTATGCGATCCATTTAATTGGGAATGCGTCTGCACTCACGAGAGGGAGAGAGCCGCAGGTTCCAGCTGGCTTGTCATTGTTGATAATTGATATCTCCTTCTTATAAGAAACTTTTAAAAGGAAATCATGAAGGCAACAGTAGTTCCCTAGCCTGGCGGGCCATCCTATATCATTGAAATGTATAATCTGGAATCGAACCATTCACCTCGCTTAATCCAAGGGGCGGGCAGAGAATTGTCTTTCAAACTGCCTAGGCATGCAATAGGCCAGCGCTACGACCATATCCGTATCCGGTCGCCAAAACGGCAAATACATCTTTCTTCGAAAGGAATGACTTAAGTGCATTGTGTTGCTCAACTTTCAAAGAAAAGCACAAGTCCAACTCCTCCAAAGTTGACGCCAACGCCGATTCAAACAACCGCTCTTCTTTAGCCATAGCCACCTTCCTTGTTGTTCACCGTCACAGGACTGTCGTTATCCTGTTAAGCCCGCCTTAAGACTCTCTAACAAAATAGAGCGCTGTGATTGGATGACGTCCACGGCGTCAACCAATAGAAATCCCTATGGTTTGATACTAGACGTACAGGCTGAGCAAATTAATTTGCCGCTGCTAGGGTGCGTCTAGATTTCTAGGCTAGTAGTTCCCACTACTGACCATTTAAAAACTGTGAGAGGGCCCAGCCATAAGTACAGCACTAGCCATAGCGGAGCAGGCAGAAGATCATTTAGAAATAAACATGAATTAAAGCGACTGTCTTAAAGCGACAGTGCACAATTTATACATTTGTTAAACAAATAAAATTAGCAGTATTTTTAAGCAATTCATATTTTAAAAGAAATACTTTTCATACTAAATTATATTATATGTGGGGGGTGGGGGGGGGGTTGTTGTTGTGTGGCCCGCCGGCCAATTTTCAAAACCCAATGTGGCCCTTGAGCCAAAAGGTTTGCCCACCCCTGATCTAACTAGAACATAACGAACTAACGAACTATAGCGCAAACACCATCTAACTACAACATAACGAACTATAGCGCAAACACCATCTAACTACAACATGACGAACTAACGAACTATAGCGCAAACACCATCTAACTACAACATAACGAACTATAGCGCAAACACTATCTAACTAGATAGATAGATACTTTATTGATCCCCAGGGGAAATTCAAGGTCTCAGTAGCATACAGACAACACACACACATTCACTAACAGCAGAAAAAGTAATTAAAAGTATATAATATAAAAACACAACTAAGCAATAAGGATAGTAGAAGATAAAGAATATACTAAATATACTAAAATACAAATTATACTAAATAACACTTAATCTAAATCAATTCTAAAAACAGTATCCACATAGTGGTGATTAATCAATCAAGAGGCGTTTGCAATGACTGAGGCAGGGACTGAGCCTGTGATTCTCTGTGCATGGTAAGGTAAGATGCTCTGTGAGTGAGTGTCATGGTGATAGTGCAATGGTGATAGTGGTCATGGTGATAGTGCAAATGAGTAAGTCCAACAGTGCAACAGTGCAAGAATAAAGTCTATATGTCTATATATATAACTATTTTAAGAAAAGGTTTAAGTTTTGCCAAAGTTCGGCTGTGGCATGGAGGGAGGGGTTATGCATATGTGCTAATGTGCTAATATAGCACGCAAACAGTGAGGCAGAATGACAGTGGTAAAAAGTGGCTAGTGGACAGTATCCAAACATGGAGGGGGTGAAAAGGCAGACAGACTATGCAGAGAAGTCTATCTCTCCTCTTCCCTTAAGTGAAGCATTGAACAGTTCAATGGCTCTGGGGACAAATTACTTCCTCAGTCTGTCTGTTGTGCAAGGCAGTGAGCAAAGTCTCCAGCTGATCAGGCTCTTCTGCTTAACAATAGTGCTGTGAAGTGGGTGACACTCATTGTCCAAGATGATGATCAGTTTGTTCAGGGTCCTTTTGTCAGATATTGAAGTGATGCACTCTAGTTCAGCTCCCACTACAGAGCCAGCTTTCCATACCAGCCTGTCAATTCGCCCCGCATCCTTCTACTTTGTGCTTCCTCCCCAGCATACCAATGCATAGAAGAGGACGCTGGCAACAACAGACTGGTAGAACATCCTGAGGAGCTTGCTGCACACATTGAAGGACAGCAGCCTCCTCAGGAAGTACAGCCTGCTCTGCCCTTTCTTGTAGAGTGCATCAGTGTTGGCTGACCAGTCCAGTTTATTGTCCAGGTGGAGACCCAGATACTTGTAGGTGCTTACCACCTCCACATTGACCCCATCAATGGGGACTGGTAGCAGAGTGGGCTCAGACCTGCGGAAATCCACCACCATCTCCTTTGTCTTTGAAGTGTTGAGTTGAAGATGATTGAGTTTCCACCATTGCACAAAGTCCTCCACCAGGCTCCTGTACTCCTCCTCCTGCCCGTTCCTGATACACCCCACAATTGCAGTATCGTCAGAAATCTTCTGCATGTGTCATGACTCGGTGTTGTAGCAGAAGTCAGATGTGTACAGGGTGAACAGGACTGGAGAGAGCACAGTTCCCTGTGGCGCTCCGGTGCTGCTGATCACAGTGTCAGAGAGGAAGTTCTTCAGTCTGACGAACTGTGGTCGCTCGGTCAGGTAATCTGTAATCCAGGTTACCAGGTGAGCGTCCACACCCATCTGCAAGAGCTTGTCTCCCAGTCTGAGGGGTTGGATGGTGTTAAAAGCACTTGAGAAATCAAAGAACATGATTCTCACAGCACTTTTCCCCTTGTCTAGGTGGGAATGTGTCCTGTGTAGAAGATAAGTAATGGCATCGTCCACGCCCACTTTCTCCTGGTATGCAAACTGTAACGGGTCTAGTGCATGGCGTACCTGGGGTCTGAGCATGCCTAAGACCAATCGCTCCATTGTCTTCATCACATGTGATGTGAGAGCGACAGGTCTGTAGTCATTAAGCTCACTAGGGTGTGGCTTCTTAGGGACAGGGGTGAGACATGATGTCTTCCACAGTGTTGGAACTTGTCCAAGGCGTAGACTCAAATTGAAGATGTGCTTCAGTGGCTCCCCCAGTCCAGCAGTACAGGCCTTGAGTAGCCTTGGACACAGTCTGTCAGGCCCCGCTGCTTTATTGATGCGCAGTTTCTTTATTTGGGCTCTCACTTGATCTGTTGTGATGATTGGGGGTGTAAGGGGAGGGGAGGGGGAGGGGTGCATCTGGGATCTGTGTGTCTGATGGCTGTTGACTGAGGTCGTTGTCACTAGTGTTGTCACGATAGCAAAATTATGACTTCGATACGATACCTGCCATAAATATCACGATGCTCGATACTAAAACGATACTACGGCGACTAATCCTAAGATATCTGGAGAAGAAAGGACTCATACCTCCTCCAAGTATATGGAGTCATTTGTGTTGAATTCGGTGCACTTTTGTAGTGTGCAGGTCAATTCTGGGTTCTAAACTTCTAAACTTCCTACATAATTATTATTTTTTTATAGTCAGTAAAATAGTAGGCCTACTTTGTGTGATAAGTCCTTTATTGTTTGTTATAGTTTATTTACATTGTGTTGTGTTTTGGCAATAAAGTAGCTTTAAATAGCCAAACTAGGCTAGATCAAGGTCAGTGTTAAAATTACTGCATGCAAATCACTGAATGCTATTCTTTAGGCCATCTGATGTACAGTATAGGCTACCCTAGGCCTTCCCGTGTTCATGGGATTTCTTTGACAGTTGCAAAGGGGAAAATATGAGGATAGTCTTCTTTGTGCCCAGTGTACAAGTACGACGTTCCAACCACTCAGGTCTTTGTCAGATAGGCCTACACCATTACCTGTTGCAATATATCTGTGTGCATTCCTACATTACGTCTATTTCTTTGATAACATGATTTGCTACCACGTACTGTAACAAGAAGCCGCTATTATTATTAGGACTCAACACGCTTTGGTGGTATGCTGTGGGCTTTAATTAGCGGTCTACATGCCATGACAAATATTACCAGTAGTACTGACCGGACATGAAATAGATTGTTTACAAGTTATGGTAATGTTATTCTGGCGTGAGCATTGCGCTTTCATCACGTTAGCACCCTATGATTACAGCTCGTTATGTCTCGTCAAAATGATTACAGCTCGTTATGTCTCGTCAAAATTCATTGATGAAGGAAGGTTCGCTTTATCCCAGAGAACCATACTCGTTTCACTTAGGCTAGACTAAAACATAAGAGAAGAACTTGGCACTAACCATGTAGTTGTGTTTTCTATAGCATATTTGTTAACCTGTCGTTCTTTGAACTCTTTAAAAATTTTGGGATATGTCTGCAAGGTGTTTAGCCAAGTTCCATGCGTAGCCTACTGCTTTTAAATGACTTTGAAACATATTTTACAAACGGGCCTCTGTGTACCTGACAGTGTTGTGCGTGAACGAGTTCAAAAGAACGCGTTCATTGAACACGCTCATTTTTTCGTGAACGTTGAACTGAACGCAACACATTTTTTAATAAAGAACTTGAACGTGAATTAGTTCACACTATGTGTCATGAACGGCAGACATCACTGTAAATGAACGTTGAAATTTGTTTTCCATTGAAAACTGAGTGACATCTGTTTTCTCTTTTGAAACGCAACGAGAGAAACTTCCTCCCTCCTGTATTCTCGCTGGTGCCGCTTAAATCATGTATCACCAGACAGAAATGGTTTTGACATTGTGTGCGCAATGCATTGCGGGCAACGTAGTGTCCGGCTGAGAATAGTTGAATAGCATACTGGCTTCCGCACAACGTTACCCGTGATGAATTGCAGCAGAGTGGGGTAGGCATAGCAACGCCGCGTAGCGAGAGCGCGGAGGGCTGGAGGAGCGAGAGAGAGAGACGGACCAATGACGAGAGTGAGAGAAAGCGCTGCAATTTAAAAAAAAATGGCTAGTGGAAGTGATGGCACGGAGACTGGTCTACCTTGTCTGTACTGCTGCAAGTTTCATCACCTGGTAAGAAACCCACAATTGCAGTGTCATGAGCAAATGTCAACAATGAGCAGCTTCAAAGAACGTATAGTGATATCTAGCTCGTAGTGTAAATAAAAAGTATTTATTTGAATATCTCACGAAAAAAGTAAAATTAACTGAACTTTGAACTAGTTCAGAATTAAAATTTTGAACTTTGAACGTGAACTGTTCACTTTGAGCATGTATGAACTGAACTTGAACTAGTTCAGAAAAGCTGTGAACTGGCACATCACTGGTACCTGATGGCTTGCCTTCACTATTCGCGATGTATCCGAAATAGTTGCAGATTTCACTGCACCTTTTGTTTCATCCACAAGGCCTAGAACTGTCGGCAAAGAACTATGTTGACGTTGGCTTTGCACTCACTCACTCAGAGTTGCCTGCTTGACACGCCCACTTGCCTAGATGCGTGCAAGGAGCAGTGAGAGCAGCAGTTCACACAGACACAGAACTTTATTATTTTAATAAAGTATCGATTCTAAAAACGTCTGAAATCGTATCGTTTTTTGAGTGAAGGCATTGTGATACCTTTTTAGTATCGATACACCGTGCAACACTAGTTGTCACATCATTGTTCGTGATCGCCATGTGGGGGAGGGGTGCAATATCCAGTGATGGTGGGGGTACGATAGCCTGTGATGATGGAGGTGAGTGTTGCACTGGTATTGAGGGGGTGTGGGGGCTGGGGGATGACCACCTCCAGAGTCGTGGACACCTCAACAGGCACAGGCAAGGAGGCGTCGGGCGTGAGGTGATGGCAGTGGCGGAGCTAGGGGGTGGCTTAGGGGGCTTAAGCCCCGAATCTTTTTTCAAAAGCCCTTTTTTTAGTGTTTTAAATTCCCGACCTCTTATTTCCAATATAACTTCCCCTCGGTTTCTCTATAAATGTCACCAAATGCTCTATTACTGAGGAAATATATCCCTTATTTTCAAAGCCCAATATTGAAAAATAATTTGACTTGCTACACGATCTATGCCAGGTCTCTGGGCTATCCGCATGTAATTATTCCATATTTTGTGTAGTCAGTCTATATCTGAACACCTGACATACAATCTAAATAGTCCACAAGAAACCTCAAAGTGTTACCTTTCATTTGAGACCAGGGTTATGCTTCTACACAAAGGGGTTCATGTGCAGTAAGCATTTGATTGTCAGTATGCATTTTGGATAACAAAAAGTCCTATGGGGAGTATCCATAGGCATTTTACAAAACGCATGGGCATACCTTGGCAAATAATAGTCTAAAGCACTCATTTTTAATTTTCATTCTATATTGATCAACTTTTGCACACAGCTTCACAAGACCTGGTGCTAGGGCTTAGTTGTGTTTCTAAGGGATATCAAGTGACCTAGAGGGCTGAAATGTGGTCAGTTCAGAGATGCTTGTAATCCGGCAGAAAGAAAAAACTATATTCTAGCCTCTGTAGCTCTTTGTCAGTACATCACACAGTTATCTTGACTGCTTCCTACGAAAGCTACAGGTTCTCAGCTTTCTATAGAGGTCCAGCACTTGATGGTTGACCCCAAAAGAGGTGGGAACAATGCCCTTGTAAATAGGCACAGTGCAATTTCAGGCAAAAACTTGACATTTTTACTGAGAACTACTGTATGTAGTTAGGGGGTTATTTAAAAAAACAATTAAATGGGCTAAGCCCCGAATGTTTACAATGTCTGGCTCCGCCCCTGGGTGATGGTGGCTTAGGTCATTGGGTGTCAAGTCAAAGTCAAAGTCTGCTTTATTGTCTATTTCTTTACATGCCAAGACATACAAAGAGATCGAAATTACGTTTCTCACTATCCCACGGTGGAGACAAGACATAATGTTACCAATTAAGTCCACAGACAAACATAACATTCAAGTAAACAATAAAAAGTAAATAAGAAGGCACATACAATGAATAAATAAGAGCAGCAAAATTGGGTTGAAATTGTGCAATTGTGCATAGACAGTCAATATGGTCGTCGATGGTCAGTGGCAGGTGTTGGGTGTGACCTCTCTGGAAGTCAACAACAATCTCCTTGGTCTTGCTTGGGTGTCACTGGGATGCAGAGCTGGAGAGACTGGGAGGCTGGGAGGTGGGGGTGGGGCAGGCACGCAAACAAGAGCCGTGTCTGAGTCAGCTGGGGGCGGTGGACAGACCACTGCCATTGGAGCTGGAGCAGGGCAGTCAAACCTGTTGTAGAAGTGGTTCAACTGGTTCGCCCTGTCAAGGTCCCCCTCCACAGAGCTGCTGCTCTTCTTCAGGCCAGTGATCATCTTCATGCCGTCAGTTGTGCACTGTATGCACTGCACTACAGCATAACGAACTATAGCGCAAACACTATCTAACTACAGCATAACGAACTATAGCGCATAACGAACTATAGCGCAAACACTATCTAACTACAGCATAACGAACTATAGCGCAAACACTATCTAACTACAGCATAACAAACTATAGCGCAAACACTATCTAACTACAACATGTGCAAACTGAGTTGCCTTTTCCTTGGAAGTGGTGGGTATGACAAACGCCGGGTTTCTATGAATATCAGCAAACGCTCAAGTTGTTCACCAAAGCTGCAATTTTGTGCATTAGACAATGCATAAATAAACATTAATTTTGTAATACAAGAGAATATGTCTTGGGCCAGGTTATAGCAACACTTGCTAATTTCCACCTGTAGTCCCTGGGCAGGTACAACGATATAAAAGTAATAATTTAAAAAATAAATGTAATAGGACTATAGGTGACATGATGGCCATAGTAATAATTTAAAAAAACAATCTAGCAAATAAACAGGAGTGCCAGCCACTAAATAAACTTTCTCTCCTAACAAGCAATAAGAGCAGATAAACATAATTGTGTTTACAGTATTATTGTCTATAATCACCTATGATACCAATGAATAATTCAATCAGTCTGTGAACCGAGCTAGCTAGCTAGCACTAGCTTAAAAGTAGAAATAAAAAGCTATGAATGGCTGTAGCTATGGCAATACAGCTATGCGCTAACAAGTGACTAGCAGTTGAGAGACTTCGCTTAAAATATACTATTGCAAGTTCACTATAAACTATCCACTTTAACTAATATCAATAATGCTATTCAGCTAGTTGTCATTTCAAAGAAATTACACTTCTCCATTTAAAATGTTATCTTAGCTAGGAGGCTAGCTAACTCGCTAGCAACCGGGCAGTAACTGGCAGCAGCATGGTTTGATACAAAGTTATCTTTACAAATCCGAACACTGAAAAATTATTAGGCTTGAAATGATCACAAACACTTACAGATTATGACAACATTTTTCAAAAAACCCCTCAACAAATCCAGAGAGACACAATGACCATTTATTGGTAAAATTCCACAAGTCTCACATTAACATTGGCGCAGCGAGGGTTTCCTTTGGTCTGCATAAATCTTCTCTGATATACAGTTAAACACACACACACTCACACAGTTAAACTAGTAAATAGAACACTGATATACAGTTAAACTAGTAAATAGAACACTGTAATCATGGTGCTGTTGTATTACAATGAAGCGGTAAATAAATCACGGTAATCGTGGTGCTGTTGATTAAGCGGTAAATAAATCACGGTAATCGTGGTGCTGTTGATTAAGCGGTAAATAAATCACGGTAATCGTGGTGCTGTTGATTAAGCGGTAAATAAATCACGGTAATCGTGGTGCTGTTGAATCTGGTGTTCTGTACTGACGCAGTGACCAGTTTAATCAGCTGAAATGTCCTTGAGATTGTGACTTTTATCGGAGTGCCTCACACACACACACACACACACACTCTCTCTCTCTCTCTCTCTCTCTCTCTCTCTCTCTCTCTCTCTCTCTCTCTCTATCTCAAACACACACACACACACACACACACACACACACACACACACACACACACACACACACTCACACAGGCATACACTAACACCCTCTCTCTCACACACACACACACTCTTACAGTCTCTTGTTCTCAAGGGCTCTTTGCCTGGTTCTTAAGATCCCATAAAATCACTAACAACCTTTGATGGTGCCACCCCTCCTTTCTTTCTCTCCATCATAATCCCTTCTTCCCTCTCTCCCTTTCTGTCTCTCTCTACCCACCCTCTCTCTCATTCTCAGATCTTCCCTCTCTCCCTTTCTGTCTCTCTCTACCCACCCTCTCTCTCATTCTCAGATCCTCCCTCTCTCCCTTTCTGTCTCTCTCTACCCACCCTCTCTCTCATTCTCAGATCTTCCCTCTATCCCTTTCTGTCTCTCTCTACCCACCCTCTCTCTCATTCTCAGATCCTCCCTCTCTCCCTTTCTGTCTCTCTCTACCCACCCTCTCTCTCATTCTCAGATCCTCCCTCTCTCCCTTTCTGTCTCTCTCTACCCACCCTCTCTCTCATTCTCAGATCCTCCCTCTATCCCTCTCTCTATCCATTTCTCTCTCTATCCCTTTCTCTCTCTCTCTCTCTCTCTCTCTCTCTCTCTGTATCTTGTAATCTCCAGTGGGTGGAAATCTGCTGTTATATTTGAAAACATCAGTGACAAGGCGTTGTTCTTTTGGCAGCCATGATTTTTAACTCTGCCCGTCACAGTCGCTAAGCTGTGGTGACTGGTCCTAAATCTAGTGTGAGGTGGCATTCTGATTTAGAATGTGCTCCTAAATCTAGTGTGAGATGGCATTCTGATTTAGAATGTGGTCCTGTGTCTAATTGACCTGTCGCTAAGTGCCACCCTTAGAACGCTGATGAGCCAATGACAGTCCAGCCTCAACGGGACTCTGACATCAGCTCGGACAACTCCATAGGAAACAACAGGGAGGAGGCATACAATGACAAATTAATGGTTATTTATGGAGTTTATTAACTCAAAAAACCCCAACGGATAACCATGGTCAAACGTTTTGCATGGGGGACGTATAATACTGATAGCCGGTACCCCGAGAGGCTAGAAAACGGGGTATATTCTCATCAACAGTAGGCCTAGCCTACAGGACGTCTCTCACGTTTGCAACAGCTCGACGTAATGTAGGCTACTAAGCCAACAACGTGGGCACAGGTTCCCTGTTAAATCCCAAGAAGAAAATGCTCATTAACCAACTACTATATTCTTACTACATCAAATATTAACGTAACCTAACATATCTTAGTATCAATCTTCAGCTAGCTAGCTAGCTAGCATTAACGTCAGTGGTTTTTGCACAGTGATGAACTGCTTGTCACCTTGTATGTATTCTAAAGTTTCGAATACACCCCTCCATAGCATAATTAAGTCCCTTTTGGAGGAAAGTAAATCCTTTTATCGATCAAAACGACCTCAAAGCCTGCTTTCATATACTGTCAGCTGCCATTGTCCACAATGTATTTATAATCAAGTCTGGTTTGTTTGTCCGAGTTTTCACACGGTAACAATGGGGGGCGGGGCTTAGCGACAGGTCAATTGAGATAGCATTCTGATTTAGAATGTGGTCCTGTGTGTAGTGTGAGATGGCATTCTGATTTAGAATGTGCTCCTGCAGTGTGAGATGGCATTCTGATTTAGAATGTGGTCCTGTGTTTAGTGGGAGATGGCATTCTGATTTAGAATGTGGTCCTGTATTTAGTGGGAGATGGCAATGAGATTTATGTGGCATTCACACACACACACACACTCTCTCTCTCTCTCTCTCTCTCTCTCTCTCTTGTTGTAGAAATGGGTAAGTTATATTGATTGTAGTATTAGCATCCCAGGCCAGAATATTGATTAGCCTGATGTTAGATACACACCCACACACACACATTCAGGGACTTGAATGTCACATTGAGGAAAACTGTAATATTATGTGTGTGTGTGTGTGAGAGAAAGAGAGAGAGAGAGAGAGAGAGAGTGTTGTCTGTTATTGGCTTGGGGTAATTTTTTTATCAATTAATTTGTAACAGTTTGTGTGTGTGCGTTCACTCATTTTTCTCCTCCTGGTTTCAACCCACCCAGACACACACACACACATACAGACACACACAGACACACACACACACACCAGCAGACACAAAAGCACATGTCATAATGCGCACACACACAAACGCATACATTCACTCACACACACACTCACACATGTACACAGACACACACACACACACACTCACACACACACTCACACATGTACATAGACACACACACACACACACACTTACTCACACACACACTCACACATGTACACAGACACACACACACTCACTCACACATGTACACAGACACACACACTCACACATGTACACAGACACACACACACACACTTACTCACACACACACTCACACATGTACACAGACACACACACACTCACTCACACATGTACACAGACACACACCAACTCACTCACACACAC
>NW_027468680.1:774201-776701 GCF_046254945.1 Alosa pseudoharengus | reverse complement strand
TAGCGCGACAACGTGACGTCAAAATGACGTAGTTCTTGCTGGCGCGCCAGGATTGAAGCCAGGTAGCGCAAGGTAGAGCACCACTCATTTTTTTTCAGACGAGCGCGACAAAGTGGAAACAGGAAGATGGACTAGTTCGAGGGCAAGCGAGAGTTGCAGTGTTTTGTTACAGTCGTGAATTTTTAATAGTTTGCTGGATAAGTTAACAAAGTTACCAGCGAGAGTTGCAACACATGGAATTAAGAGGAAAGAATAGAAACGATTTATTTTCAAACAAAGGATATCTATTAAGGCCTGAACGAAATCTCTTTCCACTTCAGGAAATAACACAAACTCAGCCAGCTGCTAACTAGCTAGCCAGCTAACTAAACTGTTTAAATTATTAAAATTGCCCTCGGGATGACTAAAGTATCTATCTATATATCCATCTATCTATCTATCTATCTATCTACCTGTGCACACATCTTGGAAACTAGATGATAATGATGATGGTAGTTGTGAATAGTAGCAACCAAAAGTCTGAAGTACCATCACAGAGGCTAGCTACTAGTGTTTCTTACTGCAGCTTCTTCTGCTGTGTAACGTAGTTAGCGTTAATATTTTCACAACAGCGACACCTCTGTTCAGGAGAATATTGCAACTAGTGTTGCGACCACCACGCGCGAGTATAAATGGTTACGGCGCTTCTGTGACGTCACATTGTCGCGCTACAGGTCGGGTGCGTCGAGTATGTGGGACGTTTAACGCATATAACATGCTCACATTCAAATAGACATAACGCATATAACGTATATGTGCTCAAACGTGTTCACATTCAAATAGACATAACGCATATAACGTATATGCGCTCAAACGTGTTCACATTTAAATAGACATAACGCATATAACGTATATGCGCTCAAACGTGTTCACATTTAAATAGACATAACGCATATAACGTATATGCATAACGCTCAAGTTAGATCTGCTGCAATGGAGATTATAAAGAGTATCATCATCTCGATGTAACATGCTGTTTTGACGTTGTGTAAACGTTCTCTAAGAAGAGTCAAAAGCAGTTTGCCGTAAAGATAACCACAACGTTGTCTATCGCAGGGAAATAGCGAGCAGCCTATGATAAACAAATAAAATGCTTGGCTTGCCTGATTAAAGTGCGGGCGGGCCGTAGTTAGTGCTCTACAGGGTATAGTTTGCTGCTGCTCGTCGGACAGCTTAAATCCGAAGCAAGTCCACTTAATGGATGTTGCACTGGTCTTTTTCACCAGCTCCTCCGTTTCGCTTTCAGCCATGTTTACTGAAGATGCGTTTCAGCCGGTTGCAGCTCGTGGCTCTAAATTTCGCAGGTAGATTGCATCATCAACATGCATATCACGATAGTGCAATAGAATTAAAATCTCTATCGTAGACCAATTTTCTATCGTTTATATCGCCCATTACACACACACACACTCACACTCAAACACACCACTCTCACCAAACACACATACACACACACACAGTCTAGAGATATTCATGTACGTGAAACAGCACAGAAATGCATCAATGTTTGAGTAACATTAGTGTGTGTGTGTGTGTGTTTCAGGTTCCTCATCGTTCTGGATTGCCTCATCTTGGCAGTGTTAACCACGTTTAAAGAGTACGAGAAAGTGTCTGCATACTGGCTGGTCATCCTGGTGAGTGAGTGTGTGCTTGCGTGCGTGCGTGCGTGCGTGCGTGCGTGCGTGCGTGCGTGCGTGTGTGTGTGTGTGTGTGTGTGTGTGTGAGTGTGTGTCTGTGTCTCTGTGTGATGTGTGTGTGTGTGTGTAGGAGACGTTTACCATCGTGCTGTTTGGTACGGAGTTTGGCCTGAGTATGTGTGTGTGATGTGTGTGTGTGTGTGTGTGTGTAGGAGATGTTCACCATCGTGCTGTTCGGTACGGAGTTTGGCCTGAGGGTGTGTGTGTGTGTGTGTGTAGGAGACCTTCACCATCGTGCTGTTTGGTACGGAGTTTGCTCTGAGGGTGTGTGTGTGTGTGTGTGTGTGTGTGTGTGTGTGTGTGTGTAGGAGACATTCACCATCGTGCTGTTCAGTACGGAGTTTGCTCTGAGGGTGTGTGTGTGTGTGTGTGTGTGTGTGTGTGTGTGTGTGTGTGTGTGTGTGTGTGTGTGTGTGTGTAGGAGACATTCACCATGGTGCTGTTCGGTACGGAGTTTGCTCTGAGGGTGTGTGTGTGTGTGTGTGTGTGTGTGTGTGTGTGTGTGTGTGTGTAGGAGACATTCACCATGGTGCTGTTCGGTACGGAGTTTGCTCTGAGGGTGTGTGTGTGTGTGTGTGTGTGTGTGTGTGTGTGTGTGTGTGTAGGAGACCTTCACCATGGTGCTGTTCGGTACAGAGTTTGCTCTGAGGGTGTGTGTGTGTGTGTGTGTGTGTGTGTGTGTGTGTAGGAGACATTCACCATGGTGCTGTTCGGTACGGAGTTTGCTCTGAGGGTGTGTGTGTGTGTGTGTGTGTGTGTGTGTG
>NW_027468680.1:746701-761701 GCF_046254945.1 Alosa pseudoharengus | reverse complement strand
CAATCACATCAAGTTAGCCAGTGAAGAACCAGAGCCGCTGTGATCAAATTCAAAGTGTGCATCCTTCAAGGCTGTGCTGCTGCTGGGTCTGCATTATAACGTCTGCAGTGAACAGATTTCAGATTTACAATATTGAAATGATAATTGTTACCACATTATGCTAATTTAGTAAACCAAAATTCACTGTCTGACTGACCGTTTTTGTCACAATGTATAAATGCAGGGAGTCAAAGTGAAAGCGGGGGTGCGCGCACCAAGGCACTTGTTGTTTCTGCAGAAAGACCTTTGGCTACTGTTCTCAGAGCATTATGCTTTCTCTGTCTATGATCTGCAGCTTTTTTTCAAACTATGGGCCTCCTCAACAATTAACCTACTGGTCCACGTAGCCGCGAAATTAAGTTATGCCTTCACACGTCTGATCTGATACAATGTGTGTATCGTAGTGCTACATCTACTGGAGATCTTAATGTCTTAAATACGATCGCGTTCCATTTAGAACATCTTATTTTTATCTTACAAACGGAGGCGTCAAGACACATTTGAGTTCTACATCTGAGAACTAAAGATTTCCAGCATGTAGAACTCAAATAGAACGCTTATGAGCGCTCATGCAATGTGTGTGTCCCTGCAGCAAGTGAAACTGGAGGTAACGTGGGCTAGAAGCAACAATGGTTTAAACAACAACGTGGCTTCCTGTATCAATGGAAAAAGCATAAAACTGCTAATCATAATCTTTAAATTGATATTAATTAAGCTGGCTATATGCAACACAATTTATTTATATTACCTTTGTTTGGGTAGACTTCAAACGTTTTTGAATTTGAGCTTACAGTTCTGTCACTATTCTATGTCCTTTACATTTATTTAATAGGTAGTGATACCTCGAAATTAGGCTGCTGTCTGTAAGGGCAATTTATTGTAGCCTGCTAACCCATATGCACAAAACATAATTTCTGAAATGATTTTTTGATTTATAACATGAGATATGTCTCCATGTAGGGTAGTGTCAAATAGTGAAGTGATAGCAGGTAGATCATGTAGGCCTACATGTCACATGAGCCACACATATGAGGGGCGCTGCTTCTTATGTCCCTCCCAAACTGCATTAAAATGGTGTGTTTAGCAACCAGAATTTTGTTTCGGGGTGGAAACTGCCGGACACCAATATGGTCCGCACCCCTCTCTGAAAATACTTACAACGTCCCTGTAGGGAGTTATTTATAATTTGGCCAGATTGTTTTATTTTTCTATCCCACAACCCCCACACTTTTAAAAAGCTTGATACGCCCCTGTCAGGGAGGCCTTGCCTAACCATTAGCAAAACAAACATAATATTAAAATACCTCCAGTGATTAGCCTAGCCATAGCCTATTTTCAAGTGGCCTAATAACGAAAATCTGAGCGATTATCTTCCTGTAACTGTCATACTGTTGTTGTACAGTAACTGGATTATCGTGTTAGCTGGTGAAGATGGCTGACTTTGCAGCTGGAGTTAACATAGCAACCTCCTTCTGTTGCAGATCTGTTCAGCCTGCCGTTCACGTCTGCTTAAAACAGTTTAATTTTAAATGTGACGCGATATGACAGCATTTGAAGTGTCAGGTCCTCTGTAGCTAATACCCACAGAGTAACATGAGTAAGGGCAGCAATAAACTAGATGTACCGCATAGCGGTACAAAATATGACCGCCTCTCAGTACTGCATATTCTCTTCGCAAAAATAAATCACGCTTGTCAATTTGTCTCCATCTCCTACTCCTGCAACTCATGTGCATGTAAATGAGTGTGTGCATATGTGAGTTTGCTTTTGTTTATAAGAGTGTGTGTGTCTGTGTGTGTGCATGTGCGTATGCGTGCCTGTGTTTGTGTGTTTATGTGTGTGTGTGTGTTTGCATGCGCACATGCGTATGCGTGCCTGTGTGTGTGTGTTTATGTGTCTGCATTCATGTGGGTGGGTGTTTGTGCATGTGTGTGTGTGTGTGTGTGTGCTCTTGAGACTAACATACCATAAATATTTTGTCATCTTGGGTGCAACAGTTCAGGTAGGGCTAGTTATTTTAGGGGAGTGGCCACCAAGTTTTATGTTCCCTGGTGTTTCAGTAACCCGGTGATAGTATATTTTTACTACCATATTTCTCTTAAGACTTAATCAGGACGGTGCAAGATCAGGATCCAGGCTTTATTCTTTTCAATGAGGGGCCAGTGGCCCTCAAGGGAGAGAAGTAAATGTTTGTTTCACCCCATCATGGATTTCACTAGTATCTCTGTATTCTCTGACTTCTCTGACTATACAGAAACAGTCTACCACATTTAAAGTTACACACAAAAGAAGGAGTGACCTACTAGTATGAATATGCAAGGTAAAGGTGTGGTGTGTGGGGGATGTGGCCTTTTGGCCAGCTTCTATTGTCTTTTAATTAGAACTACCCCCTTTCCTGGGAAGTCCTTCAGAGGCCTGGACACATGCTGTTCTACAAACATTAACATTTCACACCTAGTGATAGGCAAAAGGCCTCTAGACAAGCTTTCATTGAATTCAAGGATAAACAAAGGATGCTTGCATACAGACCAAAGACCCACACAGGGTACAGATGGGTACAAAAATCACAGATGACCATAAGAAGTACGCAGTAACTACATTTACAGAAATGAGGCTGATTCACAACACTTTCACCGGGAATCACTGACCAAAATTGATGACGGTAAAAGAAAAAAATAAATGTCTTTTTTATATTTTTATATTTTATATGACTTGTCCTGATTCTTCCTGTGGATCTTAGTGGGCACTGAGGAAGCAATAATTTCATCGCTAGTTTTTCATGATTACTATTTCAATTGTTTCATATCAAAATTCACTACTTAATTATGTGTTTTATGTAATTTGTCGAGGACTGGTTCAGACACGTCACATCCATAACGTGAAACCGTCACATCCATAACGCCAGTTTTTCCTACATAATGCATTACGAAAATGACGCATAGTTTCCTTCAAAATTCACAGAGTTTGTAGAAAACCTGTAATCTCTCACAAAAGTGTGTCCATTTCATGTCACATCCATAACGCTGATAAAATGCCTTGTATTCTTAGGATGAAATTGATTATATGAAATTTGAGGATTTCTCAGTATTCAGAGGACAGAGGTTACATTAAAAGTTATGCAAATTAATTCACTGATACTAATTTTGCCCCCACTCTAAGGCATTTTGTTTACCAATATGAGTCCAATTGTCACATCCATAATGCTGGAACTGCCCAATAACTAACTAACTTCTATTCAAGTCATATTTCTGGGACTTTCTGGGATAATTATTTCTATTTTTTATTCACTCATTCAAATGTTCATACAAATTCACAAAGTTCTCATCAGGTGAGTGAAAGTGGTAATTTCAGATGTTTTTGCCAGCACTTTATAAAACTCTCATAGTTTGAGAACTTCAAATTATTTGTAGGATATTGCTTGTTCACAACTTGAGCTGTGTATGCAAAGACACAGAGTTCAGAGTTCACACATTTTGAATAAAATACACTTTTGGGACTCCCTGCTAATACTTTTGGGAATGCTATTTTTTTATTAGTATTATTTCATTTGAGCTACATTTTACACTGATATGGCAAGATTGCAATGTAAACACAGCTAACAATGGTATTAAATTGCAGTAGCCTATTAAATGTAATGGAATATTCAACTAAGGTAGACTGCTGTTGTCCACAGCACTAAGCTATTTATGGTTACTGATATACTCTGAGTCTCTGGCCCTCTCTTAGAGCCAGGCATAGTGAGCTGGCCCTCTCTTAGAGCCAGGCATAGTGAGCTGGCCCTCTCTTAGAGCCAGGCATAGTGAGCTGATCCTCTCTTAGAGCCAGGCATAGTGAGCTGGCCCTCGGAAGAAAACGTTTGGGGACCACTGGTTTAGTGGAATGGCTATTCCATACGGTCTCTAAAGCAGCCTCCTTCAAATGCGCCGTTGAATGTCAAAATACCGATGCATTATTTGACATATCGTGCTTTGCGCCATCAAAGGGAATGACAGATGTCATTCTCATTGGTTTAAATGATGTTACGCCCCAAACACACCCATATGACTGATTAAAAAACCTAGGAACACCTTGTTGCGCCATGCGCTCCACGTTTGATAACGAAACCCCTCCCAATGTGGACTGGACATCCTACTAAATTTGAATAGACTTTTGACGAGTGACGATGCACTTTAGAATGTCACGATAGGTCCCACAGACACACACACACACACAGTCCACCTTACTGTGATCACACACACACACACACACACACACAGTCCACCTTACCGTGATCACACACACATAAACACACACAGTCCACCTTACCGTGATCACACACACATAAACACACACAGTCCACCTTACTGTGATCACACACACACACACACACGCAGTCCACCTTACTGTGATCACACACACACACAGTCCACCTTACTGTGATTACACACACACACACACACACACACATGCAGTCCACCTTACTGTGATCACACACACACACACACACACATGCAGTCCACCTTACTGTGATCACACACACACACACACACACACACACATGCAGTCCACCTTACTGTGATCACACACACACACACACACACACACACACACATGCAGTCCACCTTACTGTGATCACACACACACACACACACACACACACACATGCAGTCCACCTTACTGTGATCACACACACACACACACATGCAGTCCACCTTACTGTGATCACACACACACACACACACACACACACACACATGCATGCAGTCCACCTTACTGTGATCACACAGACACACACACACACACATGCAGTCCACCTTACTGTGATCACACACACACACACACACACACAGTCCACCTTACTGTGATCACACACACACACACACACATGCAGTCCACCTTACTGTGATCACACACACACACACAGTCCACCTTACTGTGATCACACACACACACACACACATATGCAGTCCACCTTACTGTGATCACACACACACACACACACACACATGCAGTCCACCTTACTGTGATCACACACACACACACACACACCTGCAGTCCACTGTGATCACAGAACTCTTATATTACACTACACGCCTGCTGCCCAGAGTCACAGGGCTGAATGGCTGATTACTGCACTGTGAAGTTTGTGGCCTTGTGTATTTATGTGTTATCTATTCTGAATAAAGAAGTTAAACATGCGTGTGTGTGTCTGTGTGTATGTGTCTGTGTGTGTGTGTGTGTGTACGTGCATGCGTCTGTGTGTGTGCGTGCGTGTGTGTGTGTATACGTGCGTGTGTGTGTGTGTGTGTGTGTTTCGGTGTGTTCCACGTAGACATCTTTGTTCTGATTGCCTCGGTGCCAGTGGTTGCCGTGCGTAACCAAGGCAACGTGTTGGCGACGTCGCTGCGTAGTCTGCGTTTCCTGCAGATCCTACGAATGCTGCGCATGGACCGACGTGGAGGAACCTGGAAACTCCTGGGGTCAGCCATCTACGCCCACAGCAAGGTACACACACACACACACACACACACTGGGGTCAGCCATCTACGCTCACAGCAAGGTACACACACACACACACACACACACACTCTCCAGTTAGTGCTGTTGGCAGTTCTGCTGGGTAATGTATCTGAGCATAATTGCTCTGCTGGGGTTTCATTTGTAGACCATTTAAATATAGTCAACACCTATGTGAGGTATTATTGTAAAACAGTGTCTCATGGCAAAGGAAATGGGAGAATTGGCTGATGGTGAAAGTTGGGTCAAGCTTAAAGGCACACTATGCAAGATTTTCACCTTTACAAAGCCAATTTAATGGTAAACGAACTTGTAATAGGCGAGTCGTTCACCTAGCATAGCTATCCAGCTTAGACGTAGCGAGTCCCAACCGAGAAAACCAGCTGTGCAACTTCCAAGAGCGGCGCCCTGCCATCTCGTGAGGATCTGAAACATCACCTGGTCATACAGCGCTCTGAAACATCACCTGGTCAGTAGATACAGCGCTCTGAAACATCACCTGGTCATACAGCGCTCTGAAACATCACCTGGTCAGTAGATACAGCGCTCTGAAACATCACCTGGTCAGTACATACAGCGCTCTGAAACATCACCTGGTCAGTACATACAGCGCTCTGAAACATCACCTGGTCAGTACATACAGCGCTCTGAAACATCACCTGGTCAGTAGATACAGCGCTCTGCCTGTTAATCCTTCACCTCCACAACAGAAGCATTTGCATTGTGTACAAGGGGGATAAGTCATGAGAAGTTTGCTATTTACAACAGCAGAGTAACATATAAATACATCGCGACTCTAGAGGGAGCTCTACACTCGCCAAAAATACCTGAACCTGCATAGTGTACCTTTAAAAACACATACCTAAACCTCCATAGTTTACCTTTAAATACCTAAACCTGCATAGTGTACCTTTAAATACCTAAACCTGCATAGTGTACCTTTAAATACCTAAACCTGCATAGTGTACCTTTAAATACCTGAACCTGCATAGTGTACCTTTAAAGAAGCAGAGGAATGGGATGAGTAAAGGTCAGATTAGGCGAGACACTACAGGTGAATAGAGTAAACTTTTTAACTATTAAACTTCCCTAGTTGATTACTTACATTAATATGAGAAAAAAATGTATTACACGTTTTCTGTAATTTAATGTTTACATATGCAAATGAGGCATTATCTAATTAAAAATGTGGCAGGTGTGTGGGTGGGCAGGTGTGTGGGTGGGCAGGTGTGTGTGTGTGGGCAGGTGTGTGTGTGGACAGGTGTGTGTGTGGGCAGGTGTGTGTGGGTGGGCAGGTGTGTGTGTGGGCAGGTGTGTGTGTGTGTGTGGGTGGGTGGGTGGGCAGTAGGGCTGGGATAAACGATTATTTTTTAAACGATTAATCTAGCGATAATTTTTTCGATGCATCGATTAATCTAACGATTCATTTTTTCAGTCCAATTCGATTTCGATTCGATTATCTCCCCATTAATTCACTAATAGCAACTTATACATGTTTATTTACATGAATGAAAAAAACTGAATGAAAAAAACATGAATTCTTTGACATTGCAATATATGTTTATTGCTCTTAAGATTCAAAAATAAAAGACAATACAAGTGCAAAGTAATGCATTCTTAGTCAGAGGTAGCATTCAATAAAGTTCAGTAGTGTATGTCTAATTGAGTGCCTGTCATTTTAAGACGTTCGTGTAGGAATCCTTGCTATTAACATTAACACAATTAAAAGGCTGCTGATGTGTGGATGCAATACATAACGTAGTTAGTTCAAATAACGGTTCGTTCTTCTCCTTTGGACAAGCACTTTTGAGTCTTGGAAAACACTTTTCCATTTACATCGGGATTTTGCAAACATTCAGAGTCCTGCATGAGTAACGAAATACAAGCAGCTGTAAGTAAGCAAGCTAAACTTGACATCCAAACAGTATTCTAACGTTAGCTTTGAGATACTGCTTGATTGCATACTGTAACTTAACTTAGTTTAGTCTCCTCAATGTACTATGTTGTGATAAGACCTTAGCAGAGTTTACTTTAACTTTAATGCAGCAGTTTTGAACAAATTTGTGCAGCGTGGTCACGATGCTAAGCGGATTTAATAGCAATTTAGCCCACTGTGTTCTATGCAGTGCTTCTATGTGGCAACAACAATCCTTCAACAATCGTGAATATTTTGTTAAATGCACATGCAGAGGAGGAGCAGCGGGCTCGTTACGAGAGAGAGCGGGCGAGGCGAGGAAAGGCTGTGTGAGTAAAAAGTGCAGCTCAATGAAATTATTTTATCTTATCTTTAATTTAAATAGCAGGCCTACAACATAGAACATCAATGTGTGGTGGCCGGTTTTGATTTCGTGGTGCCCAGCCACAGATTAGTCAACGTATGGAAAACACTGAAGGTGTAAAATGAAAAATATTTAGCAGCACACTTATGCTTGACGAATCGACGCTCATATTTTGCGTCGACGTATTTTTTGCATCGACGTCATCGATTACGTCGACGCGTTGTCCCAGCCCTAGTGGGCAGGTGTGTGTGTGTGTGGGCAGGTGTGTGTGTGTGTGGGCAGGTGTGTGTGTGTGTGTGCAGGTGTGTGTGTGTGGGCAGGTGTGTGTGTGTGTAGGTGTGTGTGTGTGGGCAGGTGTGTGTGGGTGGGCAGGTGTGTGTGTGTGGGCAGGTGTGTGTGTGTGCAGGTGTGTGTGTGTGGGCAGGTGTGTGTGTGTGTGTGTGCAGGTGTGTGTGTGTGGGCAGGTGTGTGTGTGTGTGCAGGTGTGTGTGTGTGGGCAGGTGTGTGTGTGTGTGTGCAGGTGTGTGTGTGTGTGGGCAGGTGTGTGTGTGTGGACAGGTGTGTGTGTGTGGGCAGGTGTGTGTGTGTGTGCAGGTGTGGGTGTGGGCAGGTGTGTGTGTGTGCAGGTGTGTGTGTGGGCAGGTGTGTGTGTGTGCAGGTGTGTGTGTGTGCAGGTGTGTGTGTGTGGGCAGGTGTGTGTGTGGGCAGGTGTGTGTGTGTGTGCAGGTGTGTGGGTGGTCAGGTGTGTGTGTGGGCAGGTGTGTGTGTGTGCAGGTGTGTGTGTGTGCAGGTGTGTGTGTGTGGGCAGGTGTGTGTGTGTGTGCAGGTGTGGGTGTGGGCAGGTCTGTGTGTGGGCAGGTGTGTGTGTGTGTGCAGGTGTGTGGGTGGTCAGGTGTGTGTGTGGGCAGGTGTGTGTGTGTGGACAGGTGTGTGTGTGTGGGCAGGTGTGTGTGTGTGTGCAGGTGTGGGTGTGGGCAGGTCTGTGTGTGGGCAGGTGTGTGTGTGTGTGCAGGTGTGTGGGTGGTCAGGTGTGTGTGTGGGCAGGTGTGTGTGTGTGCAGGTGTGTGTGTGGGCAGGTGTGTGTGTGGGCAGGTGTGTGTGTGTGTGCAGGTGTGTGTGTGGGCAGGTGTGTGTGTGTGCAGGTGTGTGGGTGGTCAGGTGGAGCTCTTGTATTAGAAGAGGACAACTCCCTTTTTTATTATTGTTGTTAATATGTGTTGTTGTTGTATTTTGTTGTGTGTGTGTAGGAGCTGATCACTGCCTGGTATATCGGCTTCCTGTGTAGGCTCTAATTGTGTGTGTGTGTGTGTGTGTGTGTGTGTGTGTGTGTGTGTGTAGGAGCTGATCACTGCCTGGTATATCGGCTTCCTGTCTCTCATCCTGTCGTCCTTCCTGGTGTACCTGGTAGAGAAGGACGACGTCGCCATGGAGATGAGAGACCCGCTGGGCCCCACCCCCTCCACAGAGCCACAGGACTTTGACACCTATGCAGACGCCCTCTGGTGGGGACTGGTGAGAACTGCACCCATACACACACACACACACACACACACGCACACACAAATACTAACACACACACACACAGCCACACATAAACATACACACATACTCTGACTCACTCATTCACACACACCCAAACTAACGCACACACACACACACACACACACAAGTTCAAGTTTCTTTATTTGTCACATGCATAGTCATAGACCTACAACAGGCAGTGAAATGAACTCCTGACTCCACTCCAGCTGTGCTATCACATATTAATACGTAATAATAAGTTATAGAATAAAAGTTAAGTTTAAAACGTGAATAAGAAGCTAAAATAAAGATCAAAGTTACCCCCCCCCCCCCCCCAGACTACCCCTACCCATAAATATAATAAAACCTTGTTCTACTAAAGTGCTCACTAAAGTAGATCCAGGGCTTAAGGTGCAGGGTGCATAGTGCAGCTCATGAGGGAGGTGCATGTCATGGTTTAATTCAGGAGCCTAACCACTTGTGGATAAAAACTCCTCCTGAGTCTTTCTGTGTTAGACATGATACTCCTGAATCGCTTGCCTGAGTTCAGCAGCTGAAATAGACTGCTGCCGGGGTGGGAGGTGTCTTTCTGATGGCCCTACTCCAACATCTCTTCTGATGGCCCTACTCCAACATCTCTTCTGATGGAGTTTGTTCAGGGATGGAAGAGCTGAACCGCAGCAACGCTCAGTGGCACGGATCACCCTTTGGAGGGCCTTCCTGTCCTTCTCACAGCTTTTGCCATACCACACTGCCCTATCCTATCCTATCTTATCTTATCTTATCTTATCTTATCTTATCTTATCTTATCTTATCTTATCTTATCTTATCTTATCTTATCTTATCTTATCTTATCTTATATCTTATCCTATCCTATCCTATCCTGCCCTGTTGCCATACCACGCTGCCATACTCTGGTCAGGATACTCTCCACAGTGGCAGAGTAAAAAGAGCAGTACACCATCTCTGGTCATCATCTCTGGTCATCATCTCTCGGTCATCATCATGGTCCAGGACATCGTCTCTGGTCATCATCATGGTCCAGGACATCATCTCTGGTCATCATCATGGTCAAGGACATCATCTCTGGTCATCATCTCTGGTCATCATCATGGTCAAGGACATCATCTCTGGTCATCATCATGGTCCAGGACATCATCTCTGCCTCCATCCCCAGCACCACGGATCCGCCCTAATAGATCTATGGGGGACGCCATCTCACATGTCTTGCACACCACTCTCAGCCATGTTGACAAGAGTTAAGGGAACTACATGAGACTGCACACCACTCTCAGCCATGTTGACAAGAGTTAAGGGAACTACATGAGACTGCACACCACTCTCAGCCATGTTGACAAGAGTTAAGGGAACTACATGAGACTGCACACCACTCTCAGCCATGTTGACAAGAGTTAAGGGAACTACATGAGACTGCACACCACTCTCAGCCATGTTGACAAGAGTTAAGGGAACTACATGAGACTGCACACCACTCTCAGCCATGTTGATAAGAGTTAAGGGAACTACATGAGACTGCACACCACTCTCATCCATGTTGAGGAAAGGGAACTACATGAGACTGCTGTTCATTGACTAACAGCTCAGCTTTTAATACAACATCCCCCTCGAGTCTGTTTTACAAGCTGGGTGACTTGGGTCTGAGCAGTGGTCAGTGTGCATGGGTCCTGGACTTCCTCACAGGCAGATCCCAGGCTGTGAGAGTCGGGGAACACGTCTCCATCTCCATGTCCCTAAACACCGGCGCTCCACAAGGGTGTGTGCTTAGCCCACTGCTGTGCTCCCCGTACACGTATGACTCCAGCTCCATCATAACATGTGCGGATGATACAGTAGTGCTGGGGTCCATCTCCGACAACAACGAGACTGCCTACAGGGAGGAGGTAGATAGGCTGGCGATCATGGTGCAGACTAACTGCCTCAAACTTAACATCAGCAAAACAAAGGAGCTTGTGGTGGATTTCAGGAGGGTCAGCACTCCTATGCCCCCCTCTACATCTACGGGGCCCCAGTAGAATGTGTGAGCTGTTTTAAATATCTGGGCCCCAATAGAACGGGTGAGCTGTTGTAAATGTCTGGGTGTCAACATCGCTGAGGACCTCACCTGGTCTGATCACACCATGGAGGTATTATATATAACTGGAGAGAGTGACTAAGTCCCGCTCTCCATACAAATGAATAGTGGAGGCTAGGCTAGTAAATCTGGCCATATTGAGTAAAAACGCCATATTGAACACTGGGCAGGGCTCTACACTAACATTTTTTTCCAGGAGCACTTGTCCAAAAATTTGGGCGCACAGTCAGTTCTGTACTTAACTTAAACATAATCTAACATTACACTGCAGCTAACAGTTAAACATGCCAGTGCACCAATTGCGAATATTAAGAATGACTGACAACATTTAGGCTACAGGAAACAGGATTTTAAAGATCAGTGCCTACTTTATTTTCAGTCTGTTCTATTTTCCTACATTTTGTTAATGTAAAATAATATAATACATTGCCATTTGCATTTAGCCTGTATATCAAGTTTCCTGGCAAATGTAGGCTAATTTATTTATTTGTGAATCCATCTGTAGCTAATCCAAATATGCCCATGGTGACCTATCTGACTGTATACTGCCTAATACTACTACTAAAACAGTCCATTTTCTCTTCCACAAAACCCAACATAGGCTAATCAAGGATATATATATATATATATATATATTTTATACTTTTACTTTTTATTTGAAATATCTGCATTGATGGGGGCAGTAGGCAAACGTTAGGCCTACTTTCGTTTTGCACTTCAGCTTGTATTCGGTGTAAACAAACAAGCATGCGTGGAAGCCTGGAGTTGTCAGTAGCGTTCTACCTTTGAATAAAATGGGAGTAGGCTATTACGGGAAGCTACTTTTGTGCCTGTTAGCTACAGCTATATTTTGGATATTGCAGCCAATACGTTTCCTTCTCTCACTGCATTCTCAGAATCTCATCCTGTTCCTCCGATATCCGATGAATTCGGTGGATAGAAGAACTAATTTCTTCAATCTTTGCATCGTGGCTAACTTTCCACTTTGTCTGCGCGCTCTTGGATTTGATAGAAGCGACTACTAGCGAGTCACAACGCGAAACTGCTAACGTTGATGGGAGGTGTAGTTTTATGCTGCATTCGCGACGTGATTCTATGGTTTGCACCAGTAATGTTTCTTGATGTTGCGGTGTATTTTGTAGACAAACACTGACATGGTTAGAAGTCATTCGCACCAGTGCGCCTAAATATTTTTTTGCACTCGCACGCCATCATTTTTACTCGCATGTGCACTGTAGAGCCCTGACACTGGGGATGGGATCCAGCGCCAGTCGCCTCTGACCATGTGCTAAGTTCCAAAGCTGGAAATGACGCATGGACCAACGTCGATTTTTATTGGATATTCTGAAAAAGAGAGTCGTCCTCCAGTTAAGAGGGTGGCGATAATGCACATACATTGCTTGCCATGTAACAAGAAGAAGAAAAAGTTGCTCGGGAACGCGCGTGGTGTCCGAGTGGAGTTGCCCTAAAGCGCAACTTAATTTCATTGGATAACACAGCGGCTCTAACTAAGAGCCGTCCTGCTGCTGCAAATATGCATTTGAACATGACGTGAAATATCCGTAGTCGAACTATAAATAGACTATTCGGTTTTTTAGTGTAGCGCATTTTTACAGTCTATGATTAGTTTGTTTTTTATTTTATTGTTTGCCATCTCATAGCGGGTGCTCTAAACGTATTCTAGCGTTGGACCATGACCCAATCAAGCCAGTAATAGCCAGTAGCCACAATAATGACTGGAGCCAGAGCCCTCAATAGCCACCCTGTTTTGAAAATGGAAGATAACGCACAGAACGGCCAGCCTGAGTGGACATTTACGTCCCCAACTCATGTAAAATGTGGTGTCTGGAAATACTTTGGGTTGTACACCACAGATGGTAAAGTAACCGTTATAGAGAATGTAGTCTGCGGATCCACGACATCCAATCTTCGCGCTCACCTGTCGAGTTACCAAATGAGGCAGCGGAGTCAGAGGCACAGTAGACGGCCAGAGCATCGCCAGGCGTCCAACATCGTATGATTGCACACTTTCCGTAAATCCTAAATTATGTCCAGGGTCTGCTATTTACTTAGGCTGCAAAGCACAGGTATTTATTTTGGGCAGGCTTATTCGAGGCAGACCTTTATTTCTTACATTGTGCGTTTTATTGTGAGACATGCGTTTCGTTTGGAGCGGCATACCAGGCTATCAAAAGCAGACGATTTTCAGTTTGGTATGGGATTTAATTTACTTTTGTACTTTTATTATACAGTCAAATGTTGAGACTAATGGGCACTTAAAGCTAGGGGGTATTTAATGATCACTGTAAAGTTTCGTGTAGTTGAAAAAGTGTTGGCTGTTTATTGCGAGACAAGGCCCATTCTTTGAACGTGTGCTATGCTCTAATGGAAACCTTATTGCGTAGCCAAGTAGCCTAAATTGAGTTATTTTTTTAATTATGCTTATTTTTTATTCTGGAATGCCTCGCGGCAACAATTATGTTTTAATGTAGTAGCCTACTGCTTCAGCCTCTGGCAAGCTCAAAAGGGGGCGGCTATGGGTTGAGAGCAACGTGTTGGAGACCCATGGTGTATAACGAGACAAGGGCTTTATGCCGCTGTTGTGTAATTTATTGTCTTTAATCATGTTTAGGCTATTTTTGTTCGGAACAAACAACAACGAAACAAGTGTGTTTTTTTGGAAATGATGTCATGAGTGTGTGTTTTTGGTGTGTCACACATCTTCTGCAGATCACCTTGACAACCATCGGCTACGGCGATAAGACACCCAAGACGTGGGCAGGGCGACTGCTGGCCGGAACCTTCTGCCTCATAGGAGTGTCCTTCTTCGCCCTGCCCGCAGTGAGTGAGTGTGTGTGTGTTGTGTGTGTGTGTGTGTGTGTGTGTTGTGTGAATGAGTGTGTGTGTTGTGTGAATGAGTGTGTGTGTGTGTGTATCGTGTATCACAATAAACAGCAGAACTTACCGAACACAAAGGTGTAAAGCATTCCCTTATACAATTAGTTGTTCCAGAGTAATCCGGTTTTGAAATTGAAGCAAATGTCTACAAGGTCTCCAACTTTGGACTTTTGTAATACACGATAAGGCCAAATACAAAATAAATGTTAACAATATCGCCTAGATAACTGTAAATATTAAAACCAGAGTTTTTCCAATGTAGTTTCACAAAATGCTAAGTATTAAGTTTCTTAAAGCTGAGCTTGCATGATTTCATAACAGGCCAAATAGAAAATAAATGCTAAATGTTAAATATAGCCTTGATACCTGTAAATATTTATATCAGATTATGTACGTAATATATATATATCAGATTATGTACAGTATAGTTAGATCAATTTGGAGAGTTGGATTATAGGATGCTCCAGAACGCACACAAACGGAGTCTTAAAGGAGCCACTGTAGTGGCATAATTCACCTTTGTTATTAAGTGTGGTGCTACACACTGTTCATATTAAACGCAGCACTTTGTTCTGTCTGTAGTTACTTCATGTAAGTATAACTGTTCAGGGATCGCGGTCCCTTTAAATGTTATGAATGTGTGATGACGTGTAGCCCCATGCCTGTTTTGTTGCT
>NW_027468680.1:686701-739201 GCF_046254945.1 Alosa pseudoharengus | reverse complement strand
GTGTGTGTGTGTGTACCTGTCGTGTGGTGGTGAGGTATGTGTGTGTGTGTGTGTGTGTGTGTGTGTACCTGTCGTGTGGTGGTGAGGTGTGTGTGTGTGTGTGTGTGTGTACCTGTCGTGTGGTGGTGAGGTGTGTGTGTGTGTGTACCTGTCGTGTGGTGGTGAGGTAAGGGTGTGTGTGTGTGTGTGTGTACCTGTCGTGTGGTGGTGAGGTGTGTGTGTGTGTGTGTGTGTACCGGTCGTGTGGTGGTGGGGTGAGGTGTGTGTGTGTGTGTGTACCTGTCATGTGGTGGTGAGGTGTGTGTGTGTGTGTGTACCTGTTGTGTGGTGGTGAGGTGAGGTGTGTGTACCTGTCGTGTGGTGGTGAGGTGTGTGTGTGTGTGTACCTGTCGTGTGGAGGTGAGGTGTGTGTGTGTGTGTGTGTGTACCGGTCTTGTGGTGGTGAGGTGTGTGTGTGTGTGTGTGTACCTGTCGTGTGGTGGTGAGGTGTGTGTGTGTGTACCGGTCGTGTGGTGGTGAGGTGAGGTGAGGTGTGTGTGTGTGCCGGTCGTGTGGTGGTGAGGTGTGTGTGTGTACCGGTCGTATGGTGGTGAGGTGTGTGTGTGTGTGTGTGTGTACCGGTCGTTTGGTGGTGAGGTGAGGTGTGTGTGTGTGTGTGTGTACCGGTCGTGTGGTGGTGTGGTGAGGTGAGGTGTGTGTGTGGAGGTGAGGTGTGTGTGTGTGTACCGGTCGTGTGGTGGTGTGGTGAGGTGAGGTGTGTGTGTGTGTACCGGTCGTGTGGTGGTGAGGTGTGTGTGTGTGTGTACCGGTCGTGTGGTGGTGAGGTGAGGTGTGTGTGTGTGTGTGTGTGTGTGTGTGTGGTGTGTGCTCCTTCTGTACGATGTTATCGTGCAGGTGCTGGCACAGTACGCGGAAGGCGGGGGGGGGGGATTGAGGAACAGTCACTCCTCCAGCGGATTAGAACAAAAAAGTTCATATTCCTCTGTACTTTTCAAACAGTTCACGTCTAAAAGCATCCACTCCATCACAACATCAGTGACACGGTTGATTTGATCGAGATTTGATCGAGAACCTCAAACAAGAACTGACAAACATTATCTCTGGTGACTGCGTTCTCAAAGATGTTGGCAACAACAAATAAGATGATGGAGGATCATGATGTTGAAAACTGGGATGTCTGTCCCCCCACAGATTCTTACAACATCTACTTTTCACTTTTAAAATGACTCTTGTTAAATGATCCCTTTTAATGTTTACTCTGCTGTGCTTGATTTAAAATGACTCTTTTTAATGTTGACTCTGCTGGGCTTCATTTGAACCACATTTGAAATGTGTGTGTTCTGCAGCAAGAGAGCTCGTGTTCCTGCACGACTTGGGTCTGTTAGAGAACGCCTGATGTCCTCCAGCACCGCAATGCATTCTGGGAGCTCCGAAGCAAACAAACCAGCCGGCTTCAGCAACCGAGATCGCTTCCGCACAGCGTTCCGCATGAAGGCATATACACTTCGTCAGAGCTCAGAAGGTACACACACGCACGCACACACACACACATAAACATACAATATTTGTAGTCTTAGTATGTGTGTGTGTGTGTGTGTGTGTGTGTGTGTGTCTTTGTGTTTGTGTATGAGTCTGTTTATGTATGTGTATGTATTTGTGCGTGAGTCTGTTTGTGTATGCATGTGTATTTGTGTGTGTGTGTGTGTTTGTGTGTATGTATTTGTGTCTGTTTGTGTATGCGTGTGTATTTGTGTGTGTGTGTGTGTGTGTGTCGGGGAATCTTCTATTCACATGCGTTCCGGTTCTGCCCACACAGACGCTGGTGGTCTGGTTGACTCCGCCCCTGAGGAGAAAGGCTTCCCTCCAGACATCCTGAGAGAAGACATGATCCCCATCCTGAAACTAGTCATCAGAGCAGTCAGGTACACACACACACACACACACACACACATACACACATGATCCCCATCCTGAAACTAGTCATCAGAGCAGTCAGGTACACACACACACACACACACACACATACACACATGATCCCCATCCTGAAACTAGTCATCAGAGCAGTCAGGTACACACACACACACACACACACATACACACATGATCCCCATCCTGAAACTAGTCATCAGAGCAGTCAGGTACACACACACACACACACACACACACACACACACACACATACACACATGATCCCCATCCTGAAACTAGTCATCAGAGCAGTCAGGTACACACACACACACACACACACACACACACACATACACACATGATCCCCATCCTGAAACTAGTCATCAGAGCAGTCAGGTACACACACACACACACACACACACACACACACACACATACACACATGATCCCCATCCTGAAACTAGTCATCAGAGCAGTCAGGTACACACACACACACACACACACACACACACACATACACACATGATCCCCATCCTGAAACTAGTCATCAGAGCAGTCAGGTACACACACACACACACACACACACACACACATACACACATGATCCCCATCCTGAAACTAGTCATCAGAGCAGTCAGGTACACACACACACACACACACACACACACACACATGATCCCCATCCTGAAACTAGTCATCAGAGCAGTCAGGTACACACACACACACACACACACACACACACACGATCCCCATCCTGAAACTAGTCATCAGAGCAGTCAGGTACACACACACACACACACACACACACACACACACACACACACATGATACCCATCCTGAAACTAGTCATCAGAGCAGTCAGGTACACACACACACACACACACACACACACACGATCCCCATCCTGAAACTAGTCATCAGAGCAGTCAGGTACACACACACACACACACACACACACACACACACGATCCCCATCCTGAAACTAGTCATCAGAGCAGTCAGGTACACACACACACACACACACACACACACACACACACACACACATACACACATGATCCCCATCCTGAAACTAGTCATCAGAGCAGTCAGGTACACACACACACACACACACACACACACACACACAGACATACACACATGATCCCCATCCTGAAACTAGTCATCAGAGCAGTCAGGTACACACACACTCACACACACACACACACACACACACACACACACACGATCCCCATCCTGAAACTAGTCATCAGAGCAGTCAGGTACACACACACACACACACACACACACGATCCCCATCCTGAAACTAGTCATCAGAGCAGTCAGGTACACACACACACACACACACACACACACACACACACACACATACACACATGATCCCCATCCTGAAACTAGTCATCAGAGCAGTCAGGTACACACACACACACACACACACACACACACACACACGATCCCCATCCTGAAACTAGTCATCAGAGCAGTCAGGTACACACACACACACACACACACACACACACACACACACACACACATACACACATGATCCCTATCCTGAAACTAGTCATCAGAGCAGTCAGGTACACACACACACACACACACACACACACACACACATACACACATGATCCCTATCCTGAAACTAGTCATCAGAGCAGTCAGGTACACACACACACACACACACACACACACACATACACACATGATCCCCATCCTGAAACTAGTCATCAGAGCAGTCAGGTACACACACACACACACACATACACACACATGATCCCTATCCTGAAACTAGTCATCAGAGCAGTCAGGTACACACACACACACACACACACACACACACACACACACACACATACACACATGATCCCTATCCTGAAACTAGTCATCAGAGCAGTCAGGTACACACACACACACACACACACACACACACACACACACACACACATGATCCCTATCCTGAAACTAGTCATCAGAGCAGTCAGGTACACACACACTCACACACACACACACACACACACACATGATCCCCATCCTGAAACTAGTCATCAGAGCAGTCAGGTACACACACACACATAGGCTTGGGAATCGGTTCCAGTTTCCGGTTTGGAACCGGTTCCAAACGTTCCGATCCATCGGAATCGTACACGTACACATGTTAACGATTTCACTAACGATTCCGAACATCCATTCCCATGTCGCGGCACGACATCACAGTATGCGAAATGTAAAAATTTTAAAGCATTCAACTTCTGCAGTGTTTCCCCTACAATGTAGGCTAGTCAGCAGCGCCACTCCTAGAATTCAAGCGCTGCTGCAAAAAATTGCCTAATTAAAAAAACGCACGCAAGTGAACTTAGGGAACAGCTGCCGTTTGTTCAGGTTCGATGTCAACAAATAATAGTAGGCTAACGTTGAAGGAGCAGTCAGGGATTCCACAGGAGATCACGTTTGTTTGTGTTTATGTTTTAACTTTATTAGCAGACGCAATTTTGTGCAAAAAAACGTAGCCTACATTATGTTAACCAAGGAACCAAATTAAACACGCCAGCGAGGTAGCTCGCCCCTACCTTCAGTAGCCTATTCCCAGATAAATTCCATGCTTTGTTTCGTTTTTGTTTGTTATACAGTCAATGCTTTCAAGCCCTGTGTTGCTAACATACCTAGGCTGTGAAACTAAGGTCTAGCCTATTGGTGGGTTTAATTGAATTTCGGTAATAGTAGGCTATATGCAACCATTTACATCTGGAGATAGTTTGTAATTTCCTGTAGGGTCATTCCGTGTGAAATCACCCAATTTCAGCGCAATTTGGCAGGTGACCCTCTCTGAAAAAATCTGAAAAAAATCACAGGTGTTTGTAGACCAAATCCATGCATAGATCTTAAATAGTATATCTGTATAACTAATCGTTGCAAAACTACAGCCCTTTGAAACTTCAAGTAATTTTAAGCATTGTGGTGAACAATCCTTTTTGTTCAACTTCCAGCATTATTGGCTCTTTTGGTATTTCACACACATTAGTGAAACTATGTGATTAGAAGTACATTTTCCTGTTGAATTAAAAAATCCAATCGGATCAGACGTATCTTGTATACTTTCCCCTCTGCAAAGCTCTGAAAATGGCTATAAATTCATAATGTGAAAAGACATCATCACCTTTGAGGGCTTCTCATTCAAAAAGTATGTGACACAAATTCATCAGATTTTTTTCCTACACATATATGTATTATAAGGTCCTGTCCATGCATTAACTTTGGTTGTTATCATTTTCATATTTTCAGAGCATTTTTTTAAAATTGGGCTTGATTTTCAAAAAGCCTGTTTTCATCTTCTCATTTCACCACGTGGACAGTTAACAGGATTTTTTTTAATTGTACCATATATCATTCTGTATGTGAGGATCATCTGCCCAAAATGTGGGCTTGTTGCTGAGTTTCTTCATTGAGATAAGATTTTTTTTAAATATTGTCTATAAATCCACAGAATTTGTACTGGATCTGCAGTACCACTTTGCACCACATGTGGTGCTCTTTTAATACAATGGAAGTCAATCGAAGATTAAGAGAGTCACTTGTTTGCTGCACATATCCAATCTAAACACACAGTTTATGGTTCATAGTTGAATTGGTCCAAATAATTATTGCAACATGAACAACATACTACTCATACATAAATCTTATTTAGAGAAAATAAACTGATCAAGTAAATTATACACACATAAGACTGACTGACATTATACATGCAGCAAGAGGATTTAGCATAATTACCATCTTTGTAATGAGTTTTCTATACCAGCTTCAACCTATCAGTGCCTATGTGAGCACTTTAATAATTTTTAGCCAGCTGGTTAGGCAAAGTCTATATTCATCGTCATATGCTTGGGATGCAGTCCTCTGTGATACATAGACAAAGAGCATCAAGATGGAGATCAGTGCTTTAACAAACAATCAAACAATGGGTTTCTAAAATTCAGTTCATCAAGGTATTTCACTTGATGAAGATGACCATGTGTGTTTCCATCACAAGTATTCATAACAAGGTTTGAGGACTCGTGGATCCAAGAGGCATTTGTAAAAAGATGATAAATCTTTAGTATTGATTTTTCTGCATCTGACAATGCACTGAATTTTAGAAACCCCTTTTTACTTGAAACATATGAACCATAAACTGTGTGTTTAGATTGGATATGTGCAGCAAACAAGTGACTCTCTTACTCTTCCATTGACTTCCATTGTATTAAAAGAGCACCACATGTGGTGCAAAGTGGTACTGCAGATAAAGTACAAATTCAGTGGATTTATAGACAATATTTGTAAAAAATCTTATCTCAATGAAGAAACTCAGCAACAAGCCGAAATGTTGGGCAGATGATCCTCACATACAGAATGAATTAAAAAAATCCTGTTAACTGTCCACGTGGTGAAATGAGAAGATGAAAACAGGCTTTTTGAAAATCAAGCCCAATTTAATAAAAATGCTCTGACAATATGATAATGTTAACAACCAAAGTTAATGCATGGACATGACCTTATAATCCATACATGAGTGTATTTTTTGTGTCACATACTTTTTGAATGACAAGCCCTCAAAGGTGGTGATGTTTTTTCACATAATGAATTTATAGCCATTTTCAGAGCTTTGCAGAGGGGAAATTACACAAGATACACCTGATTTGATTGGATTGTTTAATTCAACAGGAAAATGTACTTCTATTCACATAGTTTCACTAATGTGTGTGAAATACCAAAAGAGCCAATAATGTTGGAAGTTGAACAAAACGCTACTAAGTTAGCTTAAAACCGTGAGAATCAAGCCAGCCTCACGGGCATCACGGCCTTAAAGTGACAGGCACTCAATTTGACCTGCACCGCACCAATACATTGTAATGACATGAAAGAGAAGTCTATATAGTTGATACAGTGCTGTGCAAAAGTTAAGACACCATGCTAAAATTGACTAAAAGGAGGAATACAAATAATCTTTTGGAAATTGATCTTAATGGCTTAATTTTAAAAAAAAGAGGAAAAATCAAGCCTTTACTTTTTTGTGAATGTATCATGTATCGTAAATAAATAAATGTTATTATATAAATAAATGTCTTAACTTGTGCACAGCACTGTACATTCGAAATAGTAATAGTTTGTACAGTGGCCTGTGATTAAGCTTTATTTTTTGTCATAATTTGTAACTCAATCTGTCAATTTCTTTCGACAAAATCCACCAGAAGTCATCATTTAAGGAGTCATTTTTTCAAAATCTTCTGGGGGGGGCTTTCTACGATCAACAGCACCGCTGCTGGAAAAAATTCTAGGGGAAACACTGTTCTGTATTGATATTGCAGCCTTGGTATTCATTTTCTAAAACCACTTTAAATTAGACATTCAAAGCCAACAACTCTCAAACCAATCCTATAAGTGTTCAGCAAATGGTACAGGAATCGATATGGGAATCGACAAGGAATCGCATCGATAAGCAGGTTCGACAACGGCATCGATATCGATAATTTCTTAACGATGCCCATCCCTACACACACACACACACACACACACACACACGATCCCCATCCTAAAAACTAGTCATCAGAGCAGTCAGGTACACACACACACACAAACACATGATCCCCATCCTGAAACTAGTCATCAGAGCAGTCAGGTAGACACACACACACACACACACACACATGATCCCCATCCTGAAACTAGTCATCAGAGCAGTCAGGTAAACACACACACACACACACATATCAGTACCTGTAGTATAGTAGTATACTAGGTATAGGTACTTATTGCTGCACTAACTGTAGTATAGTAGTATACTAGGTAGAGGCACTTATTGCTGCACTAACTGTAGTATAGTAGTATACTAGTATATTAGGTACTTATTGCTGCACTAACTGTAGTATACTAGGTATAGGTACTTATTGCTGCACTAACTGCAGTATAGTAGTATACTAGTATATTAGGTACTTATTGCTGCACTAACTGTCTAACTCTGTATGATTGTGTGTGTGTGTGTGTGTGTAATGTGTGTGTGTGTGTGTGTGTGTGTGTGTGTGTGTGTGTGTGTGTGTGTGTGTGTGTGTAATGTGTGTGCGTGTGTGTGCGTGCGTGCGTGCGTGTGTGTGTGTGTGATGTGTGTGGGTGTCAGGATCATGAGGTTCCTGCTGAATAAGAAGCATTTTAAGGAGTCTCTGAGGCCGTACGATGTGAAGGACGTCATAGAGCAGTACTCCGCTGGACACCTGGACATGCTGACCAGGATTAAATACCTCCAGTCACGGTGAACACACACACACACACACACACAGTGAACACACACACACACACGGTGAACACACACACACACACACACACACATACACACACACGGTGAACACACACACACACACGGTGAACACACACACACACACACACACACACGGTGAACACACACACACACACACACACACACACACACACACGGGGAACACACACACACACACACACACGGTGAACACACACACACACACGGTGAACACACACACACACACACACACGGTGAACACATACACACACACGGTGAACACACACACACACACACGGTGAACACACACACACACACACACACACACGGTGAACACACACACACACACACACACGGTGAACACACACACACGGTGAACACACACACACACACACACACACGGTGAACACACACACACACACACGGTGAACACACACACGGTGAACACACACACACACACTAGCTCTCTCTCTCACACACACACTCACGAGAATGAAAAACCTCCAGTCACGGTGAAAACACACACTGTGAACACACACACACACACATTACAATTACACTAGAAGTACCAACAAGTCACAACTAAGAGTCACACACACACATTTGATTTTTTTATTTGAATCCACCAATCAAATTTCTTACAGAAAGGATGTGTCGTTATATTTTATGTGTGTTTTGTGTATTTTATATGTGTGTGTGTGTGTGTGTGTGTGTCTTGTGTGTGTCCACAGCCTGGATATGATCTTAGCTCCTGGTGCTCTACTCACCCCCAAGCACAAGAAACCTCAGAAGCCTTTTACATATGCCCTACAACAGTCACCAAGGTAACATACACACACACACACCTCAGAAGCCTTTTACATATGCCCTACAACAGTCACCAAGGTAACATACACACACACACACACACACACGCACACACACACACACACACACCTCAGAAGCCTTTTACATATGCCCTACAACAGTCACCAAGGTAACATACACACACACACACACACACACACACACCTCAGAAGCCTTTTACATATGCCCTACAGCAGTCACCAAGGTAACACACACACACACCTCAGAAGCCTTTTACATATGCCCTACAACAGTCACCAAGGTAACACACACACACACACCTCAGAAGCCTTTTACATATGCCCTACAACAGTCACCAAGGTAACACACACACACACACCTCAGAAGCCTTTTACATATGCCCTACAACAGTCACCAAGGTAACACACACACACACACACCTCAGAAGCCTTTTACTAGGGGTGTAAAGATTAACCGATACGTATCGGTATCTGTTTTTAACATGTAAGATACGGCTACATCGATACGTGAAGCCCCGTATCGGAAAAAAACTGAAATGAACCGGTCGTTATATCGATTTACTTGTTATGTATCGGTTCACAACCTTTTCTGCCCGCTCAGACTCTCATTTACGTTCCAAGCAGCGCGTTCGTCCCACTTCCGGTTTTGAAACTATACGTGGCACGGAATTGTGGGTAATGCAGTTCGTTTTTGGTTACATTCATTGCCCAAAGTTGTCAAATGACATCATTACCCATACATCTATTGCAACTTAACCATCTGACAACTTGCACTCGGTCGGCTTTTGTTTTTCAAAATCCAGCGCGAAATTAAACACTTATAGCATTCCTAAACAGCAACGATAGTCTGTAGAGTAGCCTTACCTTTGATGAAGGGATTTCCTTAATGTTAAATAATAATTTGGCCCTTGCTGCTAAAACGATGCACAAATTATTAGCCAATGATTTTGTTCATATTCACTCAGACTTGTGGCATTATAGGTTTCTGCATTAAGTCTACTGTTGGAACAAAATAAGCCCAGAGAGTTTATTGATTTGTAGGCCTATTTTATTCTTGTAGGGTAGGCTAGGCTATATGAGAAAAGGCCAAGAGTTTCTTAAGCACTTTTATTTTGGTATTGTCTTACCCCAACAAGGCTACAGCTCCATGAAAACAATCAGATATAACTCTATCAAATCTGTGAAAGATCTATAAAGTCTATAAAAATGTATTTTTATGTTGTATTTGGCTGCTGTGTTTGACTGAAATGTAGACTATTCTTTTTTCATTTCAATACAGTATATGAAACAAACCTCAGTTTAGATAATCATATTCTCAAATTTTTTTTGCCTAATTGACAACCATGACCATGATAATTGATAATATAAAATGAATGTGCACCATGAGCAAATAATAAAAAATCTTTCAGAATGCTTTCCATTCTTGAGCTGCATCGAATTGCATCGAATCGCATCGAATCGTTTTTTTATAAACATGTATCTTTTCTTGTATCGAATCGTGCCCATGTATCTAGATGCGAATCGTATCGTCTTTTACATGAGAGATTCACACCCCTACCTTTTACATATGCCCTACAACAGTCACCAAGGTAACACACACACACACACACCTCAAAAGCCTTTTACATATGCCCTACAACAGTCATCAAGGTAACACACACACACACACACCTCAGACGCCTTTTACATATGCCCTACAACCAGTGTTGGGAGTAACGGTGTTTAAGTATAACGGCGTTACTAACGGCGTTAATTTGTCAATAACGGAGTAATCTAATTAATTACTTTTTACAACATTACAACGCCGTTAACGTTACTGGACGTTAAATGCGGTGCACTTACTTTGCATTGATTGAATAAACCGTGTAATCCGAACGCACCCCTGGCTCACAGCTAGTGAGGAGGTGGATTAATAACGACGTAAGCGATTAGGATTGGCTAAGGCAGAGTCATATTTCATGATAGCCAATCAGAGCCAGTGTTTTTACACACTTGCCAGCACACGCGCCACACACACGCAACAGCTAAAGTAGAGATTCGATGAAACAGCAGAGGTCAGGAGCAATCCGATGAAAAGTTGGCATTTTCAAGGTGGAGATATAAGCACTACTTCAAATTCATTGTGGTCAAAGGCAAGAACGTGCATGTAATGTGTACATTATGTCCAGGAGCGAAGACTTTGTCGACATCCGTTGTAAGCAACTCTAATTTAATGAGGCATCTCACACGCTAGTGGCCAAAAACACCGATAGCCCCCCTCCACCAGAGATGATAGCTCGCCATCCACTAGCAAAGAAGGACTCGGAGCAATGTCCTCCAAGCAGCAAAAGCTAGATCTTTCTGCCTCACAACAAAAACCTATGACACAGGCTGAAGTCAACCGTAGGTCTGTCGATGTACAATTTCCCCTTGGGGATCAATAAAGTATCTATCTATCTATTAATCTAATAAATATTGAAAGTTATGTAGCCTACAAACACCTGTCTGTTATACTAATTTCAACTGGCTTTTCAAAACTGCTCAAAAAAAATCCAAATTCTTTGACATATAGCAACTTTTTTTTTAACAGTAACGCAAATAGTTACTTTCCCTGGTAACGAGTTACTCTTATCATAGAGTAATTCAGTTACTAACTCAGTTACTTTTTGGAACAAGTAGTGAGTAACTATAACTAATTACTTTTTTAAAGTAACGTTCCCAACACTGCCTACAACAGTCACCAAGGTAACACATACACACACACACACCTCAGAAGCCTTTTTTGCCCTTGTTGAGGGTAGATGTGAGAGAGAAGTCATGAGCAGATGTAAACACTCGGGAGAAGTCAGAGATGATGTTGAAAAGATGGGAATTTAATTTTTTCTCCCAATTAAGGCCAAAAAGACAATAAAAATAAAAAAAAAAATTAAAGAAAAAAAATACTGTTAGCTAAATAAAGTAAATTGACATGAGGGTCAAAGAAAATCAAAATATACAATTACGCAGCTGCTTTTCACTAGAGCATACAACAGACTTATGTCCTCGACTCTAACTTCCTAGACAGACTGAAGCGGTAAGTCTATATAGGCCTGCAGCGCACCCCTGAAATTGGCACATACCAACTCAACAATACAATACGGGGGTGGCTCAGGTGAGTAGACAATAAAAGCTTAAAAACAGCAAAAATGCACATATCTACAACACTAGAAATTGAATAATATTAATTATATTGTTCTAGCTAATATTTGGCAAAGCCACAATATAAATTAGCAGCTAATAAATTAATAAATCAAACTAAATCAAAAATCAAAGTCACTTCCTATTGACCCGGAAGTCACAGCGTCATTTAAATTGCACAATCGCGGCAAACATTCCTTTACACAAACAAACAGGAGACGCCGGTAAGACACAGAGGTGTTGCGTGATTATTGTAACCGGGCATGATTGTGAAGTAAATGGTATGGTTTTAAACAGAAAGAGATGTATTGATGGTTGTAGCTGTAGCATATTAATCACCGTAGTATTGGATGTTAATATTGTGCACAAGTAAGCTACGGGATTACTGTGGGGGTTTTGAGGAATGGCTACAGTAGGTTAACAGATGATATGAAAACAGCATGAGGACAAACGGAACACATTGACACACTAGACAAACATATAAAGGCAACATTTGCACTCAGTCTTAGAGAACTGGCATAGGTAGCACATCGCTACCAAGTCACCAAGGTAACACACACGCATAGCTGCCAACTCTCACGCATTGGCCGTGAGACACACACATTTGATTAGTTTCACACACTCACACGCCACACCCCCGATTTCTCACGCTGAAGTGTCAACCCGGTCGGTCAGATGCCTGAAAAATGAGTTTAGCCTATCTATAGATCTACCTGTTGAGCCACGGTTATGCTTTCAGAGACGGTGAGAGGGTTCAAGAGCACCCCCTGTCTGTGGAATTTTCTAAATTTTCTCTCATTTGCGATGCTACTTCAGAAGCCATCCCAGGCGCATCCCCCCCACATTTCCCCGGCTTCAGGTATGCTTTGAGTATTATTGAGTATTTTTCACGCTGAAGTGTCAACCTGGTAGGTCAAATACCTGGCAGATGAGGTTCAACTAAACTAAACCTATACATATGATAGCACACATCAGGTGAACGTGCGGAATCTAAGCTTTCTAGTGATATTAGCGCCAAGTTGCTGTGGTGGTTCGCGAGAAAATGATCATTGAACCGACGTGCAATTTAGGCTAATCATATTTGCATTTTGCACACAGTGCACACCCATTACTCTCGGTTTAATATCTCACTAACCCTTCACACAACACGTGGCAAACCCAATATTACAATAAACAGCAAACCATACCGAATACGAGGATATAAAGCATGCCTCTGTGCAATAAGTGGTTCCTGAGTAATCCGGTTTTGAAATTAGTGAGTCTTCATAATTTGTTGGCCTTAAGCATTGCTAATTCGAACGCATTCCACTCTGCTAGGTGGCTAGGTTGTAGCCTTAAACTTTGCTAATTCAAACATATTCCACTCTGCTAGGTTAAGCTTTGCTAATTCAAACGTATTCCACTCTGCTAGGTTAAGCTTTGTTAATTCAAACATATTCCACTCTGCTAAGCGGCTAGGCTGTAGCCTTAAGCTTGGCTAATTAAAGCGTATTCCACTCTGCTAGGTTAAGCGTTGCTAATTTAAACATATTCCACTCTGCTAGGTTAAGCTTTGCTATTTCAAACATATTCAACTCTGCTAGGTGGCTAGGCTGTAGCCTAAAGCTTTGCTAATTAAAGCGTATTCCACTCTGCTAGATTAAGCATTCCTAATTGAAACGTATTCCACTCTGCTAGGTGGCTAGACTGTAGTCTTAAGCGTTGCTAATTCAAACGTATTCACTCTGCTAGGTGGCTAGACTGTAGCCTTAAGCGTTGCAGGTCAAGCATTGCTAATTCAAACGTATTCCACTCTGCTAGGTGGCTAGACTGTAGCCTTAAGCGTTGCTAATTCAAATGTATTCCACTCTGCTAGGTTAAGCATTGCTAATGCCACTTTGCTAGGTGGCTAGGCTGTAGCCTTAAGCGTTGCTAATTCCACTCTGCTAGGTGGCTAGAGTGTAGCCATAAGCGTTGCTAATTCCACTCTGCTAGGTGGCTAGAGTGTAGCCATAAGCGTTGCTAATTCCACTCTGCTAGGTGGCTAGACTGTAGCCTTAAGCGTTGCTAATTCCACTCTGCTAGGTGGCTAGACTGTAGCCTTAAGCGTTGCTAATTCCACTCTGCTAGGTGGCTAGACTGTAGCCATAAGCGTTGCTAATTACACTCTGCTAGGTGGCTAGACTGTAGCCTTTAGTTCGTTTGTAATAGCAAACAGAAATATCAAGATAGCAACCGGTCATTACATCCTTTCATTTTCAAAGCAAAATGACAAATTGCCAGACCTGGGCACTGTTTTAGGCATGTGTGATAATATGTGTTTGAAGAATATTTCACTCTTTCACCTTTCTCCGTGTGTGTGTACTTTCCTCTGTGTGTGTGTGTGTTTCACAGACATGATCCGTTTCCAGCTGCTATTTTACCAGCAGACTCAGACGATCCCAGCATGATGGGAAGATTCCAGCGAGTGGAAAGACAGGTGTGTGTGCGTGTATGTGTGTGTGTGCATGATGTGTGTGTGTATGAGTGTGTGTGTGCGTGTGGGTGTGTGTGTATGAGTGTGTGTATGTGTGCGCGCGTGTGTGTGTGTGCGCGCGTGTGTTTGTGCATGTGTGCGCACAGCCTGATGTGATGCTGGCCCTTTGAGACTTAAGTCTCTCTAATCCATCAGAGTAGGTAGACTAGAGGATACAGGGATGCTGATGCTGTTTGTGTTGCTATGGTAACAGGGATAGGTAAGCTGGGGGATACAGGGATGCTGATGCTGTTTGTGTTGCTATGGTAACAGGTGGAGGACATGGACAAGAAACTGGACTTCCTGGTGGACATGCACATGCAGCACCAGGAGACGCTGCAGGTTACCACGGGCAATGACCCCTCTGTGACCCTCACCGTCACTGACGGCGACCCTCTCCTCTGCTGCTATGGCCAACCACTTCCTTATTACCCAGTGCAGCACACACACAGCACACTCACACACACACTCACACACACTCCGCTGCCACGCCCCAATGTCCTGCCCATCAGTAGCCTGCCAGGCCACACCCACACACAGACTGACCTATCAGATACTGCATTGGGTAGGCAGGGGGCGGGGTCACAGTTGTCTCTGCTGTCAGTCACACAGCTGGGGGAGGAGCTAGAACGATCACCCAGCGGGTTCAGCGTGTCATCGGAGAGGGAGGAGTCTCAGGGGTCACGGAGAGGTCAATCACACTGCTGCCTCGCTGAGGGGGAGACCGACACCGACAGTGACCTACACACACCCAGCACAGCACCATAGCACACACATGCACACACACACACCCAGCACAGCACCATAGCACACACATGCACACACACACACCCAGCACAGCACCATAGCACACACATGCACACACACACCCAGCACAGCACCATAGCACACACATGCACACACACACACCCAGCACAGCACCATAGCACACACATGCACACACACACCCAGCACAGCACCATAGCACACACATGCACACACACACACCCAGCACAGCACCATAGCACACACATGCACACACACACACACCCAGCACAGCACCATAGCACACACACGCACACACACAGCACAGCACCATAGCACACACACGCACACCCAGCACAGCACCATAGCACACACACGCACACACACACACCCAGCACAGCACCATAGCACACACACGCACACACAAACACCCAGCACAGCACCATAGCACACACACGCACACACACACACCCAGCACAGCACCATAGCACAGGGGCACACACACAGATACACACATCACCACACACAAACACACACACCCTAACACACAGATACACACACACACACACACCCTAACACACAGATACACACACACACACACCCTAACACACACCACACACACACACCACACACACACATGGGCTGGTGTATAGTCCACAAAAGCTGCATAGACACAGTTCTATAATAAGCGCAAGGCTCATGCACACGCAGTAAAGGCCCTTCATAGTCTACGCGTGCAGTAGTGTGTGTGTGTGTGTGCAGTAAAGGCCTTTTATAGTCTATCTATGCAACCTCTGCGGCTGATGCGCCCCAATCGGAGATAGCACCTGCGCTTGCATTGCGTCATTGAACTTTGACCCCTAAATGTTTTAACTCTGCTGCTGCAGACCAGGAAACAGCCCTAGCAGACACTCATGGCAGTCATCTCTCTCTCACACACACACAATCAGGCTCACCTTTAGCAAGAGGCTAACCTTTAGCAAGAGGCTAACCTTTAGCATGCATCATGGTTAAGATTGTAGTAACTGTTATCTAATCTCTCAGTATGTTCAGTTAGTGTGATGCTAATCTTTACTTTAGCAGTCACTCTGGAAAAATGACAGACTCTAAAACCAACTGAACTAATTGTTTATGACTATAGTGTATAGTATTTACTCAGGCTAATTTCAGCAGACATCTCTAAACATCAGACAAATCTAAACCTCAATTTAGCATCATAGTGATGAACTTTTAGCCATCCTTTTGGTCAGTCCATTAATTCTTTGCCAGTATTAGCAAAGAGCAAGTGCTAGTTACAAGAGCTGGTTATAATGCCACTTGCACGTTAGCCAGCATTAGCAGCAACAATGCTAGTAGATGCTAGGCACACGGAACAGAGAATGAGCCAGTGATGAGATTGCCGTGTCATAGTGAGCTATGCACAGAATTCAGTTAGCACAGCACGTGCTCATTTAACCTGATAGAGTTGCTGTCACAAGAAAACACAGAATCTCTCAATGTGCCTACAGCTGTTTCTGCCGATCATCTAAACGTTAAACTCTTTTAAACTCTCTCTCTCTCACACACACACACACACACACTTAGACCTTACATATTACATCTTGGCCTAAGAGTTCATGTTTAGGTCAGAGTTATGATGAGCTGCCTTGAGGAATCTCTGCTGGACTGCAAGTGTGACATGGAAGAGTTGTTTAACAAGCACTTTCAGAAAAGGCATCCCAGATTGGATGTGGAATAGAGAGCATGTGATTGGATGGGCATCCATACAAGCCCCGCCCAGTCCCTCCCTCATCTGTGACCCCGCCCCTAAAATCTGCCAATGGCTGCCTGAGTTGGAACTCGGCCCTGCCCCCATCTGGAGATGGAACTCTGTGATTAGAACGCTATTGAAGAAACCCTGGAACAGTAGAACTCTTCAAAAGGAACCCTGGAACAGTAGAACTTTTCAAAAGGAACTTTGTGACTGTAGAACTCTTCAGAAAGAACTCTGTGACTGCTGAACTCTCCCGGCAGAATCCTGTGACTCTAAACATCTTCTGAAGGAACCCTGTGACTACAGAACACTTCTGAAGGAACCCTGTGACTACAGAACACTTCTGAAGGAACCCTGTGACTACAGAACACTTCTGAACTGCTTCTGAGCTGTAGCCCCTGTGCTGTAGCCCTGCATGTGCATGAGTAGTAGTGCAGGAGGGCGCCCCCAGTGGATGCTTTTATATTGCTCTTTTCTAAGTCTGCATGCTGCATGAACCCAGGCTTGGCCCAGCCAAGAGCTCTCTCACATGTCTCTGTGCATCGCATGGAGGGATTTGAGCACGTTTATGCGTGATCACTTATTTAAACATGGAGGGTGGATTTGAGCACGTTTATGCGTGATCACTTATTTAAACGTTCATCTAAACAGAAGGCTCCTATACTGCCATTCATTTTCAATGGTGAATTCACCATTATTATTATACACACGTCATACACACCATTATTATTATACACACGTCATACACACCATTATTATTATACACACACAAGTCAAGGACAAGCTTTTATTCATGTACACACTCAGTGATATGTTCTGTTTCTCTCTCACACACACACACACTCAAACAGACACACACACTCAAACACGCACACTCAGTGATATGCTCTTTTTCTCTCTCTCACACACACACACACACACACACACAGTGATATGTTCTCTTTCTCACGCTCAAACACTAACCTGCACTTCATAGTTACGTGGTGCAATTGCAGAATGGACCAAACAGACTCTTAATCATTTACACAAGAGACACATTATCATACCTGAACACATACACACACACATACACACAGCACACACACACATATATACATACAGGCACACACTCACACACACACAGTCACATCTCCCCACCAGAGGTATCGATGGTCAAATCTGCAGAAAGGTCACACCCCATCCTTAATCTGCAGAAAGGTCACACCCCATCCTTAATCTGCAGAAAGGTCACACCCCATCCTTAATCTGCAGAAAGGTCACACTCCAAGGTCATGTTTCTGCAGAAAGGTCACACTTCATCCCTAATCGTTTCAATCACTCATCACACACTCTCCCACTCTAAGCATCCCATGTTCTCATTGGCAGCATTGCTTACTTGTAGTGTGTGTCTGTGGGTTTGGTTATAACTGTTGCTTGTGTTTGCAGATGAGTAGTGTGTGAGTGTGTATGTAGTGGTGTAATTGTCTAACTGCAAGTCTTTATGTGTTATGTGTGACTGTGTGTTTTGTGTATTTTATGTGTTGTCTCTGTTATGTGTGTGTGTGTGTCTGTATGTTTGTGTGTGTTAGGATTAGCCCCCCATAGTGACCTCCATAACCACCATCACACCTGACCTTAATCACCATAAACACCTGACCTCCTTAATCACCATAAACACCTGACCTCCTTAATCACCATAAACACCTGACCATCATACAGTGGGTCCCAGTTAAGTTTGGACGGGTTCCTTCAGGAATCACGCACCCCATTTTCTCAGCAGAAATGGCACAAACTGAAGTTGACACAAACAACCACAAGGTGTCACTTTGGAGTTCTGCCACTACTATTTTTGATGCGACTTGACTTACTGCTTCCATGATGCATTTTCCAAGTCAGTAGAACAATCAGAGAAAGCTGAGCCATTACCAAACATATATGATAATACAATAGCGTGAGTTTATATATCTTATACCCTATTTGTCACGGTTACTTATAGATTTGATAGTGTAACGATAAGCGCATGAGACTTTCAGCGGGGGCACAGGAACTTAAATTGATCACGGTAGTTTAAGCTTACACTTGACAAAACATTCTAATATGAAAATGTAGATACAATTGTTGTAAGATGGTGCAGCTCCTTTAAGAAAGCACCGTGCGCAGGGATGGAGAGAGAAAATGAGAGGGGATATGTGTGTTAGAACTTAAATGCGTGTGGAAAAGACGTGCTGTTGAGACTGGAGCAAGTCATATTCAAAATAATGCAAAAAATAAATCCGCAGATAAAAACAATTATCCTCATTCATTGCAACCGCAGCATGCCTGCTTGCCGACGTTCAAACGAAAAAGATATCAAAGCACCTTTTGCGTTTGAATGTAGCACGAATTTAAACAGCTTGACAAATTATTTAGCTAATTGATTATAGCCTGTACACCAGCAATTGTTGAACATTTACCTGTACAAGTACATTGACAGTAGCCCAGCCTAACAAGCATGTTGCATGTTGTAGGCCTACTGTAGAAATTTCACTTAAATTGCAACCGCAACATGCCTGCTTGCCGACGTTCAAATGACAACGAAAAAGATATCAAAGCAACAAGAGGGTTGAGTCTGAATGACACGGAGTTCAGACTCATATTGCTCCTCATAACCGTCTATAAAAAAAAGTGTTTTTATTTTCTTTTTAAGCACGTCCGAATCCCAGGACATAACGCACTGGACCTTATAATAGGCTCGAGATATAATTCCAAAGGGGGCAGATAGGGCCTACTGCACTTAAAACTTAAAAAGATTGAACGAAGCTTCCCGAAATTTGAAATTGCGATCAGTGACTGGCATCGGGTGAACGAAGCTTTTCGAAGTTGAACAGGCTATTAAAAACTATTTGCGCACCTCAATGTCACAGGAGAGACTGGGCTCTCCCTTCTATGAATTGAAAAAGACGTTATGCTACCTGCAAACTGGCCTATGATTTCATTGCTGAGTTTGTGGCAAAGCAAGATATGGCGAGTCAGTGTCATTTATTTGTCCAATGTTAGCCTACAGACCAATTTCCATAGTGCACATCTTATCAACAGTTTGAATGTCGTGTGTGTTTCTGCTCATTGACAAATACCGTTCAGCACAATGATTCATGCCCAATTAATTTCCCCTGTTAAAGTGTTCGCCTTTGTTACACTATTTGGTTTCGTGATGTAGCCTATGATAAACACCATATGGCCAAATATGTGACTCAGCTAATGTTATAGGCCAGTGTTTCCCAAAGTCTGGGTCGCGACCCACGGGTGGGTCGCAGGAGATTTTATTTGGGTCGCCAGCACAATTTATGTTGTGTTATAGGCCTAACTGATACCATTTGTCATTTGATACCAGGAAAGCTAAAAGTTTTCTATTAGGATGTAGATTGTTAACTACCACAGTCACGGTTTTGTCATAAAAGCTCATGAAACTTGCGCATGAAACTGGGGGACGAACGCATCGCAGAGGGGGTGCCAGAGCATGGATATCTACCTCTCAAAAGGGACATGAATCCGCCTATTTGCACGAACATTAACAGATACCAGCTCCTCAACTTTACCGATTCAAATCTAGTGACCGCGCTGTCAACTAAAGCAGACATCCATAGACCGGACATAAGGCCATTCAATTTGCATACAGTTTCTGATTTAAAATGCACAACAGTGCATTATAGTCTACAATTTAAATGGGCATTTTAAACACTATTCCTCTCGTTTTCTACCTCGCTAACTCCAAAGTAAAGGCGCATTCGTCCGGCTATTGCGCAAACGCCTCTTGTTCTGATATAACGACTATACAATATAATATAATACAACAATACAATATAACGACTTGAGTTATTTGCTGTTTACATTGGAATTGACGTCCACAGTGTTATGGACCCATTTGTCTGCAACGCAACGTAGCCTACAACATTTTTTTTAGAAATACAGGAACAGCTTACTATGCTGACGAATGACGACTGCACAACATGCGAAAATTTCCCCTACTCTCGGATGCGCATTAAAACATATCTTTTCAGTAGTCATTTCCAACTTTTCACGCTGATGGTGCTCAACACAACCGTGTTCAAAGCAGGGATCCTATAGCAATGTATGGTTGGGGGAGGCATAGAAAAGTTGGAGAACCTGTGGCCTAAAACAATATTGGTGGTTGCAGGGTAGATTTGAAGTGAAATGGGTCGCGATGGTCTGTCATTTTTAAAAAGTGGGCCGCCATAAAAAAAGTTTGGGAAACACTGTTATAGGCTATACAATTTCCTCTCTTAAAGACAAGCTGGTGTAGCTTATTAGACTAGGCTACTATTAAAATGCACCGACGGTAGCCTTGGCTATGTGTAAAGTAAGCTATCGCATGATTTCATGCACGTAAGTTCATGCATCCATCTGTCAAGTTCGCACAGGGTCTCGCACCCCCTTGCGACGGCCCTGCAGCTCCTCCTAAGACAGCGAGGAAAAAGTTAAAATACGCGATAAACCCGGGAAAAGTTGACAGGTTTGTTTCGGTCCCCGTGATTATTTGTGAAATTGTGCAAACGACAGCCTTTTCAAGGCATTTCAAGGAAGGAGTCGTAGCATGCAAGCTCCCAAATTGACCCAGTAGACAGAAGGCATCAATAGCCTAAATTGTTGGGACTGGGGAGGGTCATGCGTTTTTTCTCAATCACTTTGGAGGGTCATAGAAAAATGTCTTGCTGGCGAAGGAGGGTCACGTCTTTTTTGACTAACGCTCCCAAAACTCCTCCGGTAGCCCCTTAAATAAATAACGAACAGTCCCTAATTGATTATAGCCTGTATGCCTACACCAGCAATTGTTGAACATTTACCTGTACAGGACATTGACAGTAGCCCAGCCTAACAAGCAGATGTTGCAAAAAAGACGTTGCAAAAAAGTAATCTGCATCGCTTTATTTAACAAACTGCAAGCAACAAGAGGGTTGAGTTCGCTGTGAGGCCAAACCCAAGAGCAGAGCCTATCTGTTAAGGCAGTCGATAGGCTATGGTAACGAGCTGTGTGCGCCTGGAAAGACAAGATGCTTTCTGAATAGCACAGCGAAGACGGCTCTGGTCATCCCATACCCTCCCCCCACTTCCTGTAGCCTACCATTATGACTTTGCCGTTTTGGGACATTAAGCTTTTTCACGTTAAGCCCCCCTCCCCCACCCCCTTCTTTCACAAGCAGTGGGGGAGCGCGCGGCACAAAGTAACACTTTTTGGTAGACAAAGGAGGGTTCTCCGCGCTTCTGTCGTTTGGCCACAATCCGGTGCAACCAGGCCAGGACAGATATTTTAGAGCAGGGGTGTTAAACTCATTTTCATAGAGGGCCACATCATTGAATTTATAGGTTACTGAGGGCCACATAATCGGCGAACATGTGCATGGTGCAACCATGAAATCAGTATTGCAGTATGGCTTATTCAAAATTGGTGTGTAATGGTCCTAACCACTTTAAAACAGTGTGGCTGAAATAAAAAACAAACAGCCTACAACAGTAACATTTTCAAATGCAACTTCTAGGCCTACAGTATTAGTTAACAACTGATCAATATGCATTCATGGACTGACATTGATGAGAATAAACTGCAGTCAATAATGTGCATAACAATGTCCATAACACATATCACCACTAAAATTAACTGTGGCTAAGAAAGGTACTGTGTGTGTGTGTGTGTGAGAGAGAGAGCTATGGTACGTACACCCACCCACCCCCGCAAAAACAAATTCACGCGTGTACAATATTTGTTCGTTTCCCGGTTTTAGGTCTGTGCATTGCAAAAAAAGTAGCCTACATAGCATAACAATATCCACATGCAATAATACAACAACGTCTACGATGACCTATTCATTTGGACAAATTGATACAGCCCTATAGCTAAAGTTACCTTTAGTTTTGTTCTAGCGTACCGTGACGTCTGGCTTTAAACAGCTGTAATCTAACGTTCTGACAAGCACACTAATTGCCTACCTTGTTCTTGCCCATCTGGAATAACTCCTCTAGCTTTGCTGTCTCCATCCTTTCTGTTTTCGTTGTTTAAACTTGTGATATCCATAACTTGTGAATTAGCCCAAAATTGTGTGCTGATAACCATATATAGATAGCAGAGTAAAAGAAAACAACAAGTAGCCTAGTTGTGCCTGCACCAGCGTCTCTCCTTCTCTCTAACACTTTTTGGCTTTGGCTAAATATTTCTAAAATCATGAGTTTCACTAGTCACATGTTTTAACAAGCAACACTTATTACAATGATTGCAATATTTTTGTATTGCAATCATTGTAGCCTACAGTTGTAACAGCGCGTAACAGTCGTTTTACTCCCCATATGTGCTCATTATAAAGAACGTTTAACGTGTCCCAAAAACAGCTATCATTTCATCACCAAACGTCTTATAAACAAGTATTGCTAGGACTGTAGCCTATACTGGTTGCTGTGGCATAGTCTTGAGTGACCGAATTCGTTTTCCTTTGTCATATGAATGCTGTCATTTTGTTAACATTACTGTTAAGGAGATGCTGTAGGCAAAGGCTATATTTCAACCTCGTTAGTGTAGTAAAACAAATCAGAACTATTCACAAGGTTTCTGGGCAGCATATTTATGTTCTGTTAGCAAGCGAACTTCTCATGACTATCGACAAAGTAGCCTACTGCCAGCTGACGAAGCTCTCATTTTAAAACATTACTGAGACAGGCACTGTATAATCAAGAAATCTTGCCACTGAATCCAAAACTATGTTTAACATTATGTACAAAGCTTAGGCTACAGTGGACTAGCATGTTGCAGGGGCTGCTAAAAACACAGAGAAACGCACTGAAAACTCGGCCAATCACAGCCCTTGCTGTCGAATGTGCCGTCCGGTTCGACCGTGAAATGCCACAGCAGGCTATGCTGCCCCCAAGCGGCTGCAGTTGTACTTACATTTCACCCAGCTGCGTGAATCACCTTGATCGTGAATGAAGTGTCAATTTTTAACTGGGACCCACTGTAATCACCATAAACACCTGACCACCATAAACACCTGACCATCATAATCACCATAAACACCTGACCTTAATTACCATCACACCTGACCATCATAAACACCATCACACATGATCTCCATCACACCTGACCTTAATCACCATAAACACCTGACCATCATAATCACCATAAACACCTGACCTCCTTAATCACCATCACACCTGACCTTAATTGCCATCACATCTGACCATCATAATCACCATAAACACCTGACCATAATCACCATAAACACCTGACCTCCTTAATCACCATCATAACCACCATTAACACCTGACCTTTATTACCATCACACCTGACCATCATAAACACCATCACACCTGATCTCCATCACACCTGACCTTAATCACCATAAACACCTGACCATCATAACCACCATAAACACCTGACCTCCCCAGGACCTCACCTGTAGTGACCTGTGCCTTTCCCAGTGTGCTGTACACATATGCTGGTCCACAGGTTCTGTGTGCTGGTTCTCCTGCAGTGCGATGGTCCGCCTCGTGTGACTCAGCACTGCCCCTGGTGGTAGACTGGGCAGAGTGGATGATCTGCCTGTCACTGTACTGCCTTGAACACTCCACAATAAAAACACGTTCAGATGACAAACATCCCAGTCTCAGTGTGTGTGTGTGTGTGTAATGTGCCTGTGTGTTCCATCTCTAAGCCTGTAGAGGTGTGCTTGCATCAGTGAGACTAGAGCAAATTCTGGCTTGATCTGGGGCTGGTTTCCTGAAGCCTTCTTAAGGCCACGTAATTCTGCCTTAAGCTCTACCTTAACATTTTCACATATTTCCCGAAAGGTACTTTGCTATGAATGTCTTTCGTACCCTGGTCTGGAGCACTCTTAGAACCCTAGTAGCTGCACCTTAGAGATGTTCCGTTCATTGGTGAGAGTGGTCTGGAGCACTCTTAGAACCCTAGTAGCTGCACCTTAGAGATGTTCCATTCATTGGTGAGAGTGGTCTGGAGCACTCTTAGAACCCTAGTAGCTGCACCTTAAAGATGTTCCGTTCATTGGTGGGAGTGGTCGGGAACACTCTTAGAAGCCTCTTAGCTGCAACTTATGACGGCCTTACATTGTACGATTTTGACTATGTTGTTGTTGAAGTTGTAAGTAGCCTACTTTTGGGTGAACTTTTTGTAATGTGATTTGATAGTCTCTTGAACAATGTGTTTGCTCGACCGTTTTATTGTGAGCCCTGTATGTGTTTAGCTTGGTTTCTTGATGGCTAGCTCGCTAGCTAGTGGGGGTTTAGCGTAGCAGTCACTTGCTACCGAAGCTGCAGGGGGAGCTATGTTGTGAATAATGCGAGCCCAAATCAGTAGAAAACCCAGAAACAGCGAAGGAATAACCAGACTTGCATAGGGCTTCTTTAAAAAAAAGCACGCTAACCACAAATCTGCCAACAAATGGTCACAAACACAAGACAAATGGCCCATCCAACAGCAGTATATAGTATGCGGCATGTCATTGGGGTTATCAAGTGGGCACCCTCATTCACCTCATTCATTAACGATTTTTCGTTAAGTTAGGCCCACGACACCTCATGAAGGCTTAACAGTGAAACCAGTGAGACACTCCCCTCCATGTTGCCACCATATTACCACATTCCGTCACAAACACAAAACAAATGAGCCAGTTAGCTTACCTTAGCTTGCGCTCCAGGAAGGGTAACTTCTCCTTACCCACAACCATTCGCTTGCCCGTACTGCTGCCAAGGACATGTTACTAACCACCTGCCTTAGACTTCGACCACAAATGCCCAATTCAGACAGCAAGCCAATAGCAGATCTGGCCACAAACCCTCGTGCACCAATTTCAATAGGCCTTAATCGTGCACTCCAACCTCTCTTGGCTGCCTCCTCTGCTATTTCAGTGTATTTCAATCTCTTCAGCTCATTGGCCTCTTCCACTCTGTCTTCCCAAAGAAACAGTAAGTTCAATGAAATAAACTATCTTCTCTGAATCCGACCACAGAAGTAAGTCGGGTCTTACTTTAGTACTCACTATATGTGGAGGTACCGCCATCTGCTGGCCAAGATCAACCTTAATTTCCCAACCCGCTCCATTTTCCAACTGGCCGGTTTTACACCTGGCCTTCGTGGAACGAGGTTTATCCCCCTGACGTACAAAGTTAATTTGCCTTACCCCTTTACTAGCTGCTAATGAATTGACTTCTCTCCTTTTATCCTCAATTGCCGCTGCCACATAGCCTAGAAATCTAGACGTGCCCCTAGCCCTAGTGCCCCAAATCTAGGGTGCCCACTTGATAACCCCAATGACATGCCGCATACTATATACTGCTGTTGGATGGGCCATTTGTCTTGTGTTTGTGACCATTTGTTGGCAGATTTGTGGTTAGCGTGCTTTTTTTTAAAGAAGCCCTATGCAAGTCTGGTTATTCCTTCGCTGTTTCTGGGTTTTCGCCTGATTTGGGCTTGCATTTTTCACAACATAGCTCCCCCTGCAGCTTCGGTAGCAAGTGACTGCTACGCTAAACCCCCACTAGCTAGCAAGCTAGGGGCACGTCTAGTCTAGCAACTCTCCGTTGGCTTGTGAGCTCCAGAAATCGAAACTTAATCAGGCCAATGAAATCATGTATAGAGTCGATATAGGTGGGCTTAACATAATGATTGATGGCAGAGTTGCAACGGTTTGGCTTGAATTCCCTGCTACTTGAAAACAAATAAGATGGATGTTGCTGCTGGCGAACAGTGTGACACGAGTTAAAGCCTGTGTTGCAGGTTAAAAACCACTGTTGATTAATGGGTACATAAAGCACTCAATATATGTATATCATTTTTAAAAATGTCTCCAAATGGTGTTAAAATGCCAGTTTTTGTTGTTTTTTAGCCTTAGCGGGTTTTTTTACGCAATTCGGTGATGACGTCACTTTGGGGACTACATGATCTGCGCTTCATTCATTTCAATGCATTTCAATGGACATCGTAGTTACACTTTCAACATAAAGTTTGTATATTTACACTTCGAATTTCGTCACAGCATTTATATCACAGCTACCCTATGATCTACCAATGGTAATAACGGTGCCTGATATCAATTTAGTAATTTTTTCTGAATTTCGGGAGGTCTCGTTTTGGAGGGTATGTTTTACATTTATTCCTATGGGAAACGGTCGCTGTTACACTTTCAACATAAAGTTTGTATATTTAGACTTTGAATTTCGTTACAGCATTTATATGACAACGACCCTATGGTCTAACAAACATAATAATGTCTTCCGATTTTAGTTTAATGCAATTTTCTGAATGTGAGAGGCCTCGTTATGAGGCTACATAATGCACCTATTCAGTTCAATGCATTATGCTTATAACGTTATTGTTACTGTCAGTGAACAGCACCGAGTGAAAGTCAACATTTTCTTTATATCTAGTGATAGTGATCATGTCGTTAGTTCAGATAAGTAGGCTACCGGGCAAACTTAGTCAGAAGATCAGAATATAAAGCATCATGATAGCTAGCTATGGGCTAACTTTCCAGTCCCACCTGTGAGCCACCCCTGTTGTTGCAAACTTAGCTTCTAGCCGCCGCCGATTAGGCTGGTCGTGTCTTCAGCATGAATATTTTCTATAACTACTGCTCGTGATTGATTGCCATTGACATCGTCAGGGTACGGCTTACCAAAGAGGGATATAATATGGGCAAGTCGCAGTTTTGCAGGTGCTTGTGTGGGCTGTGCCGTCCCGATGGAAACTGTGGTGGAGAGCTGCAGTAACTAGGGAAGCGAGTGCATTTTGACCGCTGGTCGAGGAGCTCCCCCGTGACCAGCATATGACATGATCTATCTAGCTATCTATCTACCTGTCTATATACATATCTAGGCTATCTATAGCCTATCTATTTATCTATAATCTTATCTACTGCTGAACAATCCCTTACTCGTCTCTCTTTACTCCTCTCTCGTTACTCTCAAGGGTCTCAAGGTGGGCTTTGGTCTGTAGCCTCCCCAAGGTGACGTAATGCAATGCATTGTGGGGGAAAGGAGAATCACTTCAAACGCTGTGAAATAGTACCTGCTTTTTAGTATTATATTCTGTTTTGTGATACCCAAAAACATCAAATACAATGGATAACAGTTTAAATGTTTATTACCAACAAGCAAATTGTGCAAATTCGTTGGTAAATGAACCCTGCAACACAGCCTTTAAGCTTTTATTAAGTGGGCAAACGTTTGAACTAGCCAACTAGCTCCGCTGGTGGGAAACGCATGGGACTCATATCGCTGCCGCTGTCCTATTGCGTGCAGAGGGAATTTGAAAGAAAACTGATTATCCCGCCCCTCGGACTGAGCACTGCGAACGGTGAGTTTCCAGACCCTACATTTTAATGTGGGTCTGGCTCGTCAGGCTAGCTGCCACACATTTCAATACCTGGTTGTGACGCCACGTATATAGCCCCTGGTACTTGGAAAAAGTAATTAGTTACTGATAACTTATCCAAGAAAGTAATACAGTTTCTTTACTGATTACTTATTTTCAAAAGTAATTAGTTACTTTACTAATTACTAGGGCTGTCACTTTTGTGAAAAAATCCCGTTTGACTTTTAAGACAGTGTTCATTGAATCGATTGTAAAATCGATTTTCTATGTCTAAAGACGTTTCCATTTTCAACGCCAAATAGGCCTATAGGCCCATCCACGGACAACTACAGGCATTAGGACAAACTTAAAGAGGGCGCTTGAAGACGCACAAGTCAGCAATATATCTGATGATTTATTGGTGTGAAGTCTCGTGCACAATGACAAACAGGAGTGCAACATTCTCGAAAAACAATAAGCAGAGTGGACTGCCATAACACGCTGATTGAGCTTGCTTAAAGCAACACCAAAGAGTTTTTTGTACCTTAAAATAATGTTTCCAAAATTGTTTCCGTGCTTCATCAACTAGTAACAGGGTGAACGGCACTTCTGCATTCGCTTCGCGGCCCTCTATCGGCTATAACCGCACTATGTAAGTTTGCCAGATCGGGTAGCGGGTTTGTAGTTCGATGGAATGAGACATAAGAAACTACAAATTTGACTTGCATGATGTCGCAATACATCGTACTTTCATAAAAATCATGCAACATATTCTACCTTGTCTATGGACATCGTTATTTGCAAAGCCGTTGCTGGATAAACAAATAGCGTGGTGCGACAGAGGAAAAGTTCTTTGGTGTTGCTTTAACTGCCTGTTCTGGGTTCCACTTCCTCCCTGCATTAACTGTGGGTGCAACTCTCTTCACCACTGGGTCCTTGGACTGAGTAAGAGTAATTTCCAATCTAGCCTTAGCACAGTTAAATATCTGTTAGACTAGATATTGGCAACTCTACAATGCCCTTCCCATACAAGACTACACTGCTTAAGCAGCGTGGGACTCCGAGCCATTTTCTGACAAAGGAGTTGATAATTTTTTCCAACCTTTCTACCTTTGACAGAGGAACTTCATAGACTGTCAATGGCCACATTAGCCGAGGCAATATATCAAACTGCAGACACCACAGCTTAAGCTTAGCTGGCAGCCTTGACTTGTCCATTTTTGCAATACCTTGCCTAGTGTCCTGTCAAGTCTTCAGCCTGTGACTGAGGCTTGCATCATACCAACTTTCCAGAATCTTCACCACTGATTTCTCCAGAACTGTGGAGAAATTTCTATTACCTTCCCTTTAACAATTGAGAGACTCCTAGACTTACTTGGCTTCACCTTCATTCTGGCCCATTGCAGATTGCTATTTAACTTATCCAACAACCTGTTGGTGCATGGAACGGTTGATGTCAAGGTTGTCATGTCGTCCATCGTTGCCCTCCCTGCAACTTCTCCCCACCCACTACCCATTTTGAGGCCCTAATAATGAGGCCATTGCCATTGTAAAAGCAAGTGGGGAGATGGTATATCCCGCCATGATTCTTATCTCGAGTTGTTGCCACCCTGTGGTGTACTCAGCTGTAGTAAAACATAATTGAATATCCAGAAAATATGCTTTTACTAGGCTTTTAATGCTACCTGGGATTCTGAAATAATCAAAGGCCTCCCACAACAACTATGCGGCACTGACCCAAAAGCATTAGCCAAATCCAAGAACACAACGTGCAGGTCTCTCTTCTCACGCTTTGCTAATTAAATTTGGTGCCAAATCATGCTGTTATGCTCTAAGCACCCGGAGAAATCAGAGATTCCAGCTTTTTGCACCGTGGTATCAATTAGTTTATTCCTTTCAAGGTAACTTATCAGTCTCCGTGCCACCACACTGAAGAAAACCTTCCCTCTGTTAGTGATGCACAGACTTTGGTTCACTCCTTCATTTCTTCCTGTCGCTGAACTTCAACCGACTGACTTGATGCACTTCTTAAGAAATAGCTATCAATGCGGGGACCCTGTGTTCCCTCTACCAAGCACTTCTTTTTCCCTTGATGGATTTTCAGGCCCTTTAGACTTGTAACCTTCTGCCAACCACACACGCACATCGGCAGCTTCTTTTCAGTTTTCTCTAAACTAGTGGCTTCCACAGACATGTTTTCCTTACTCGTAATCAAATTTGTTCCAGGGTCGGTATAAACTTTGTACAATAATTCAATTCAATTTCAATTTATTGTGCTTATAGAGCGCCAAAACATAACACATGTATCATGGCGCTTTACAGAATGTAGGCAATCAGAGAAAAAAGAAAATAAAGGCAAAAGCAAGAGAGAGGCCCATGGGTAACCGGGGTAACAGGGGTAACAGGGGCGAGGAAAAACTCGGAGATATATATAGGAAGAAACCTCGAGCAGATCCACGACTCAAGGGCCTGACCCATCTGCCTAGGGTCAGTACATGACAGTAAGGTCTGTATACATGAGAAATGCATATGATAGTCGGGTGTAGAGAATAAGACATGGTGTTAAAAGCACTTGAGCTGAAAGTTACAAGAGGTGGAAAGATTACGTATCCGGTATGGTAATTCATTATTCCTGATTTAGTGACAGAAAGTTCAATAGTCCAGCGTTGGAATTGTCCAGGGGAAGGGAGTTGTCAAGGGGCATGTGGTGGGTTGGCAGACGGGCCAGTAGAATAACCTCTACCATCATCAAACATGTTCTGCCTTTTTTAAAAATCCGATACCGCATGGCGCAGTCCACCTCACCGAGATCGCAGAATTCATAGTTCACCCACCTCTTATTTTACCACTACATCCCTGGCGCAAATGTACTTTTCCTCTCCTAAATGAGGGCAATTGGAATTTTATGGTCAATATTAGATTGATGAGAACACTAAATATACTAGATCACCTGTAAGAATGTTTCAATCACTCTATCATAGGTCTTCGTGTTGTTTTTTTTAGATATTTTGAAATAAGTAAGCTATACGTTTTTTCTAGTGCTGTCAAACGATTCAAATTTTTAATCACGATTAATCGCAGAATTCCTATAGTTAGGGATTGTTCGTTATTTATTTAAGGGGCCACTGGAGGAGTTTTGGGAGCGTTAGTCAAAAAAGACGTGACTAGGGCTGGGATAAACTATTCGTTTTTAAACGATTAATCTAGCAATTTTTTTCCCGATGCATCGATTAATCTAACGATTCATTTTTTCAGTCCGATTCGATTATTGATTATCTCCCCATTAATTGACTAATAGCAACTTATACATGCTGATTTACATATCTGAATGAAAAAACATGAATTCTTTAACATTGCAATATATGTTTATTGCTCTTAAGATTCCAAAATAAAAGACTATACAAGTGCAAAGTAATGCATTCTTAGTCAGAGGTAGCATTCAATAAAGTTCAGTAGTGTATAGGTCTAATTGAGTGCCTGTCACTTTAAAACGTTCTTGAGGGAATCCTTGCAGTTAACCTCAACACAGTTAACTCATTGAATGCCAAGCTGTTTTCGGGAGCTTTGTCCTAGAGTGCCAGCAATCTAGACCATTGTTGATGATTTTTGTACAGCCATAGCATATTCTGTGTTATAGCTATGAACACATACAATAGCTCGACTAAAAGGTGAGACTTTAAGCTCTCGGTGGGTGCAAACCGTGTATTTCTACACACCTCTGTTCCTGAGAAATCCCAAGCTAAACAGTGGCTAGTTTTCATCAAAATCGCTGTTTTTTTCTAGAAATGGAGATATAACGTCTTTCATGAAATATGAAGTGTTGCCTGTTACTTACTTGTATAAACTTTCCGGGAAGTGATCAGCGAGACTGCCACCTAGTGATAGACCCACGAAAATGGCCTGGTTTTGACCTGACGTGCATGCATCACTGATTCGACCCAAAGCGGCAACCGAGTTATGATAAAAAGTCCAGATAAAATGTCCAGATTGTGCGTTTTCATGAGTTTTCGATCGTCATATATTTCATTTCCATTCATCACAAAGTTCCCAAAATCACATGTAAGGTGTGTTAGAGTGTCTAGTTTCGTAATTAAAAAAAAAAGCTAAAAACTTAATTTTACGTTTTTGGCACTCAACGCATTGGCACTCAATAAGTTAAAAGGCTGCTGATGTGTGGATGTAATTCATAATGTAGTTAGTTCAAATAATGATTCGTAGGCCTACTTCTCCTTAGGACAAGCACTTCTGAGTCTTGGAAAAAACTTTTCCATTTACATTGAGATTTTGCAAACATTCAGAGTCAATAAAATGAGCCCTGCATGAGTAATGAAATACAAGCAAGCAGCTGTAAGTAAGCATGCTAAACTTGACATCCAAACAGTATTCTAACGGTTTTGAGATATTGCTTGATGGCATAACGTAACTTAGTGTAGTCTCCTCAATGTACTCTCCTCAATGTACTATGTTGTGATAAGACCTTAGCAGAGTTAACTTCAATGCAGCAGTTTTGAACAAATTTGCGCAGCATGGTCACGATGCTAAGCGGATTTAATAGCAATTTAGCCTGCCGTGTTGTGGCAACAACAATCCTTCAACAATCGTGAATATTTTGTTAAATGCACATGCAGAGGAGGAGCAGCGGGCTCGTTACGAGAGAGAGCGGGCGGGGCGAGGAAAGGCTGCGTGAGTAAAAAGTGCAGCTCAATGAAATTATTTTATCTTATCTTTAATACAACATAGAACATCAATGTGCGGTGGCCGATTTCGATTTCGTTGTGCCCAGTCACAGATTAGTCAACGTATGGGAAACACTGAAGGTGTAAAATTAAAAATATTTAGCAGCACACGTTATGTTTGACGAATCGACGCACATATTTTGCGTCAACGTATTTTTTGCGTCGACGTCATCGATTACGTCGACACGTTGTCCCAGCCCTAGACCTGACCCTCCCTCGCTAGCAAGACATTTTTCTATGACCCTCCAAAGTGATTGAGAAAAAACGCATGACCCTCCCCAACAAATTATTGATGCCTTCTGTACTGGGTCAATTTGGGAGCTTGCATGCTACCACTCCTTCCTTGAAATGCATTGAAAAGGCTGTCGTTTGCACAATAATATAATGCACAAATAATCGAATTTCACAAACCGAAACATACCTGTCAACTTTTTCCGGGTTTATCACGTAGGCTATTTTAACTTTTTCCCCCGCAGTCTTAGGAGGAGCTGCAGGGCCGTCGCAAGGGGGTGCGAGGCCCTGTGCGAACTTGACAGGTGCGAGGCCCTTTTTACGTGCATGAAATCATGCGATAGCCTACTTTACACGTAGCCTACTGTCAGTGCATTTTAATAGTAGGTTAATAGGCTACACCAGCTTGTCTTTAAGAGGGGAAATTGTATAGCCTATAACATTAGCTGAGTCACATATTTGGTCATAAGCCGTTTATCATAGGGTAGGCTTCATCACGAAACCAAGTGTAACAAAGGCGAACACTGTGCTGAACGCTATTTGTCAATGAGTAGAAACACACGACATTCAAACTATTGATAAGATGTGCACTATGGAAACTGGTCTGTAGGTAACATTGGACAAATAAATGACATTGACTCGCCATATCCTGACTCAGAAAAAAAAAAATTCTTGCTTAACGTTACCTTGCCGCAAACTCAGCAATCATAGGCCAGCTTGAAGGTAGCCTACAACGTCTTTTTCAATTCATAGAAGGGCGAGCCCACTATCTCTCCTGTGACATGGAGGAGCGCAAATAGTTTTTAATAGCCCATTCAACTTCAAAAAGCTTCGTTCACCCGATGCCAGTCACTGATCGCAATTTCAAAGATCGGGAAGGTTTGTTCAATCTTGTTAAGTTTTATATGCAGTAGCCTATCTGTCCCCTTTGGAATTATATCTCGAGCCTATTAGGCTATGGCGTTATGTCCTGGGATTCGGACCTGCCAGGTTGTTATGAGGAGCAATATGGGAGAGAAATTTAATGATCATCGTTGTTTTGGGACGTTAAGCTTTAGGCTACAATAGGCGGTAATAAAGAATAAACGCTTAATGTCATCTTTGGCCAGGTGCGAGGGCCATCAGACACAAGGCCCAGTGGGCAACGGCCCACATGTTGCTGTTTTCATGAATACAAAAGTTGGGTGACCCTCCCCCCTAGACTAAAAAAAGTTGGATGACCCTCCCCTTAACAAAGAATAAAAAGACATGACCCTCCCCTATTTTCCTCCAGTGGTCCATTCCATAAATACGGTCCCTTAATCATGATTAATCACATATTTTATCATATGATTAAAATTCTATTATTTTGCATTTCTGAACTTTCCAGGAGTCCATATTAACAATAAAGCAATTATTGTGTATCTTGATTGGGATTCAAATGAAAGCAAAGCAAGTTACTTTATTAACTGAACTTTAAGACGTAGGTCTATTTGATTATTTCAAATAAAAATTTCAAAAGATGTGCAGCAGACCTAGTTATTAATTCACAGGACATTCAATCATTTTACTAACACGGCAGTTATGAAGAATTATGTTTATGTAACTTACTCATGTTGAAACTATGTACATTACCAACCTTATTCGTTTGCAATACCCCATGTATTGTACAAATTTAGCATTAAGCTACACTTACCATAATATCCCATTAAAAACGGTTAGCTTGCTAGCTAGCTAACTGTGGAACTTCAGTATAACATAGCCAATTACCTAGTTGTAAGAAATAGGCTACGTTCATATTACAAGTGATAGAATGAATGTGTGACTTATGTTTAGTTGATGTTATGACATGTAAAGTTAAGCTTGCTGAATAGAGACTTTCTAATGTGGAGACACAGCACTCCAAAAATCCTCCATAGAAATGCATGGGGCTAGTTTGTCACGCCAATATGGCCGTTGTCTACACATATCTCACCCCTTCCTCGGCAAAACGTCGACATGTGAATACATTGAGCCAATCATGTGGTGTGTTGTGAAGACATCGTGCCAATCATGTGTTGTGATCTCGCTGCTGGAGCAAGATTGGTGTCGTGAAGCCTTGCGCACACGCATTTCTGCCGAAATGGATGCCCGATGAGTGCCCAAAAAGCGTTGTCAAATGGCCGCCGAGTGGAGGGACTTGCCTAAAAGGACTTTGATTATAGTCAGCCACGGGACTGTGGCTATTGAATCATTCGTGACACTCCTGTTACTAAACTGGAAAGAGCAAAACAGGAACATGGTCACATTAATCCCATAAACACACAGATAACTCTTACACCTTAGCTAATCATTTTTAGCAGTTTTGTTAAAAATGCTAACTAGCATGCTAGCATGCTAACTATGTGACTTAGCTAACTTAGCTAATCATTTTTAGCAGTTATGCTAACTAGCATGCTAACTATGCTAACCATGTTACTTAGCTAACCTAGCTAATACTTGTTTGCAGTTTTGCTTAAAATGCTAACCATGTGACTTAGCTAACCTAGCTAATCATTTTTAACAGTTTTGTTAAAAATGCTAACATGCTAACTTTGTTAACCATGCTAACTAGCTACAGTAGGTAGGAGACATAGTTGATGGAAAGTGTTGACATAGTTGATGACAAGTTAAAAGTTGTTGATAGACAGCTAGTGAATGTATATAGTTTAAAAGTTTAAAAGTTGAATGTAGATAGTTTAAAAGTTGTTGATAGACAGCTAGTTTAATAGATAGATAGTTTAATGATAGTTTAAAAGTAGACCGTTTAAAAATTGAATGTAAAAAGTTCAGTAGATTAATGGGTTACATTGTTTAACAGTGGATTATTGTAGTGAGGACTTTTATTTTGAAACAGTTTTGGGCAGAGGAAACAGTTGAATAGGATGTGTAGTCTTAATTGACCCAGATTGTATGCTTAAAGCCTGAGGCTGCAGGTGGCCTGAACACCTGCCATAGGATTCTACTTGCTTAATGGCCGTATTATGATGTCATAATCGGCAATGTTAAGTCTATGGGGATTTTTAAAAAGTTGTTTAAAAAGTATAAAAGTTTCAAAGTTGAAAAGACATAGCAACCCGATCTGTTTGAAGACCTACGTTACAAAGTTTGAATGAAGTTTCTAAGTTAAACTGTTCAAGAGAAATTACGTATAGAAAAAGTGGTAAGCGGAATAATAATAACTAGAAATGCAATTCCAAGGAATTACCAGTGCATGAAAATGCTAAAGTTGTGATGTAAAATATCATTGTGAGGGACCGGAGCGTCACCCTAAGTATTGGGGAAGTGTAGGCTCACTGGCTTTAGATGGTGGAGGTGGAAAACACGGAAACCCGATCTCAAGGTTGTATCCAAAACAAATCAAATTTCATTTATACTTAACTCATAATTTCAAGAAAGAAAAATAATAAAAAATAAATCAAAATAGCACAATGCTTTTAGCTCCAAACAGTAGCACAGCAAACAACATACAATTGCACCTAGCCTCACAGCAAGCTAGTACTCACCCTCTCTCCCTCAATGCAGAATGAGGCTCTCTTAAATAGGCCAAAGTATTAGGCCAAATTGGCCCCTTCAGGACTGATTGGACCATACCAACAATGAGGGTATTATTTTTAGCCTAAGGCAATAAATAAGCCATTAACTAAATACAAAATAAACATTACCTGAAAACAAACTATTCTTATTATAACAACCGTGTTATACAACATTTACACCACCTATTTCCAACACATATATACATACAAAACATTACTCCCAACCAAACACCCCTGTGTACAATGCTTTGCCCCCTCTGCCCTGGGACGGGGAGAAATACTGCCCCTACTGCGGCGCGCGCATCCGCATAGGCACAGTCAAACTGGACTGCGAACCAGGAAATGTGTGAGTAACCGTATGTATGAGTTAACCAGGATTTTAGACAGAAACAGGGAGTAAATGGGACATGAAATAGTGGGTACCGCACTACATGTCATGGAGGTGGTAAAGTAGAAAGTTATAAGCAGTGACAAATGAGTTTTAAGTGTTGAATGAAATCGCGGACTAACCGCGTTACAAACAAAATTAACGCGAATGCGTTAATGGTGCATAGCCCCGCGCCGGCCTTCCCTTTAAACACATCACCCCTGTGTTCATAAGCCGTCCATACACCTTCACAAAATAACATTATTTAAGCAGTCAATGTTTATAAGGGAGCGTGCGGGTGTATGTGCGTGCGTGTGCAAATGTCCAAAAACTCCCGCTCTCGCGGGTAACGCAGTTCATAGTGAAATGGGGGAACACGTAACAGTGAGAAGTGAGATTCACTTTCTCACAATCATGTATAGTTAAAACAGATAATAAAGAGATGGTTACTACGGTGATGCTAGGATAGACATGGTGGTTGCATAGCTTAATAAAAGTTGATAGTTTAAAAGTAGACTGTTTAAAAGTTGAATGTAGATAGTTTAAAAGTTGTTGATAGACAGTAGATAGTTTAAAAGTTGTTGATAGACAGCTAGTTTAATAGATAGTTTAATGATAGTTTAAAAGTAGACCGTTTAAAAGTTGAAGGTACATAGTTTAAAAGTTGTTGACAGACTGGAAGTTGAATGAATGTTGATATTCAAATAGTTTAATGAGTGTGCATAGGTAGATATTTGACGATAACTGAAAGTTGGAATGGCTCTAATGTTCGCTAGTAGTTATGCTAAGATTTTTAACTATGCTAACCATGCTACTTAGCTAATGTTTTATAGCAGTGCTAGCAATGCTAACCTGCTAACCATGCTACTTAGCTAACATTTTCTAGCAGTTTAATGAATGTTGATATTCAAATAGTTTAATGGCTGTGCATAGGTAGATATTTGACGATAACTGAAAGTTTGAACGGCTCTAATGTTTGCTAGCAGTTATGCTAAGATTTTTAATTCTGTTAACCCTTAGAACCCGATTGACGCAAAGTGCGTCAAAAAACACACCCTTTCTTCTCTGTTACATTGCTCCGGAACGGTTCATCGCAGCGAGATGAAACCTTTATTGCACGACAGAGCAGAAGTGGGGCTTTCCAACGAGACTACACACTTGTCTGTACGATCAAGTATGAAAATTAAAAAAAATCATGAAATTAAATCAAATTGCATCATATTTACAGTCTATACTTCTCTGCATTCACCTGCACACACATTACTCTAGTTTGAATTACTCGCGAACCCGTGATCGCATCGATATGGCAAGCATATCAGATGAAAGAGGGGGCACAGGGCTATCCATTGGTACCATGTTTATCGATCCTTCTGGCTTATAAAACCAGACGAAGTGACTGCAAAATAATAAGGTCATGTACACAAACCAACGCTGCACACTCATTACTCTCGTTTGAATTACTCGCGGACCCGTGATCGCATAGATATGCCACGCATGTCAGATGAAAGAGGAGACTCAGAGCTATCATTTGATACCAAGTACATCCTTCTGGGTTATAAAACAGACGAAGTGACAGCAAAATAATAACTTCATATAGCTGGACTTACCCCACGTTTTTGTCTGTTCTTGTGGCAAAGCATGTTTATAATCCAATGCTATCATGTGTTTCTCTATGGCAAAGCATGTTCATATTCCGGTTTTGAGATCCTAGCAAATTCCTGCATGGCATCCAATTCAAGGCTCACATTGCATCCCAATTTCAACAAATAAACACCTTTTTTGCCTTTACTTTGTTCATGGCAATGCAGTAAAGAGTTGAGAATTATTATGACTGCATACACACAGGCACGCAGGCTAACACGCAACCTCGGGTCAAGTCAGGTCAGATCAGTTCGTGTCACAGATATGGAGCGCAGAAAGGTCATTTTTCATCACTAAATAAAAAATGGCATTTATTTCCGTAAATCACACAGCAAATATTTCTGTAAATTGCTCAGCCCCAGAGTATCCCTCCAACATGGCAATTATATTGCCCGATTCAGGACAGTCTGCCCTACACACACATGAAATGCATGTAGCGCTGTGAGCTTGCTGTGGTGAGATACATGTCGAAATATAAGAATTTTTATAATACACTTTTTATATTTTAATTCTTTAAAAATCAAAATAAAATCAATGCTAGTATTAATACATGAAATGATGGCAGATCTGAATAGCCTAAACTCTCCTGAAAAAAACAATATATAATATATGTGTGTGGCACTTACAATGACCAGAATAAATCCTTATGAATAAAGGTAGTGAAAATGCCCTAAAAACAGCTTAGGGTTCTAAGGGTTAACCATGCTACTTAGCTAATGTTTTATAACAGTGCTAGCATGCTAACCATGTTACTTAGCTAACTTAACTAACATTTTCTAGCAGTTTTACTAAACATGCTAACTATGCTAACAATGTTAGCATGCTAACTATGTTAACCATGTTACTTAGCTAACTTAGCTAATAATTTTAGCAGTTATGCTAACTAGCATGCTAACTATGCTAACCATGTTACTTAGTTAACCTAGCTAATCATTTTTAGCAGTTTTGCTAAAAATGATAACTAGATTGCTAACATGCTAGCATGTTAACTATGTAAACCATGTGACTTAGCTAATCATTTTTAGCAGTTTTGCTAAAAATGCTAACTAGCATGCTAACTATGCTAACCATGTGACTTAGCTAATCATTTTTAGTAATTTTGCTAAAAATGCTAACTTACTAGCATGCTAACCATGCTAACTAGCTACAGTGGGTAGGAGTCATAGTTGATGACAAGTAACAGTTACAATGGCTAAACAGTTAAAAAGTTCAGTAGTTTAAGGGGTTAAATTGTTTAACAGTGAAATATTGTAGTGAGGACTTTTATTTTGAAACAGTTTTTGGCAGAGGAAGCAGTTTAACAGGATGTGTAGTCTTAATAGGGCCAGTTTGTATGCTTAAAGCCTGAGACTGGCAGTTGAGATCCAGGTGGCCTGAACACCTGCCATAGGATTCTAATTGCTTAATGGCCGTATTATGATGTCATAATCGGCAATGTTAAGTCTATGGGGATTTTTAAAAAGTTTTTCTTTAATAGTTTAAAAAGTATAAAAGTTTCAAAGTTGAAAAGAGATAGCAACCCGATCTGTTTGAAGACCTACGTTACAAAGTTTGAATGAAGTTTCTAAGTTAAACTGTTCAAGAGAAATTGCGTCTAGAAAAAGTGGTAAGCGGAATAATAATAATAAGAAGAAGTTGCCTAGGAAGAACAGTACAGTGCATTTTCATGCACTGTAATAAGAAGAAGAAGTTGCCTAGGAAGAACAGTACAGTGCATTTTCATGCACTGTAATAAGAAGAAGTTGCCTAGGAAGAACAGTACAGTGCATTTTCATGCACTGTAATAAAACAACAAGAGGGTTGAGTCTGAATGACACTGAGTTTTTAGACACTGAGTTTTTGTAGTTAAGAAATATTTTCGTTTAAAAAAATGGTCATTCTTCAATCTCCTTCACTGACACCTATGGAAAAGGCTTAACGTCCCAAAACAACGATCAATGATCATCAAATTTCTCTCTCACATTGCTCCTCATAACCATCTATAAACAAGTGTTTTTTCTTTTCTTTTTGAGCACATCCGAATCCCAGGACATAACGCACTGGACCTTATAATAGGCTCGAGATATAATTCCAAAGGGGGCAGATAGGGGCCACTGCACTTAAAACTTAAAAAGATGAAGCTTTCCGAACTTTGAAATTGCGATCAGTGACTGGCATCGGGTGAACGAAGCTTTTCGAAGTTGAACAGGCTATTAAAAACTATTTGCGCACCTCCATGTCCCTTCTATGAAAAAGACGTTAGGCTACCTGCAAACTGGCCTATGATTTCATTGCAAGAAAATGTTTTTTTTCCTGAGTCAGGATATGGCGAGTCAGTGTCATTTATTTGTCCAATGTTAGCCTATAGATACAGACCAGTACATCTTATCAATAGTTTGAATGTCGTGTGTGTTTCTGCTCATTGACAAATACCGTTCAGCACAATGATTCATGCCCAATTAATTCCCCCTGTTAAAGTGTTCGCCTTTGTTACACTATTTGGTTTCGTGATGTAGCCTATGATAAACACCATATGGCCAAATATGTGACTCAGCTAATGTTATAGGCTATACAATTGAATTTCCCCTCTTAAAGGCAAGCTGGTGTAGCTTATTAGACTAGGCTACTACGGTAGCCTTGGCTATGTGTAAAGTAAGCTATCGCATGATTTCATGCACGTAAGTGAAAAGGGCCTTGCATCTGTCAAGTTCGCACAGGGCCTCGCATCCCCTTGCGACGGCCCTGCAGCTCCCCCTAAGACAGCGAGGAAAAAGTTAAAATACGCGATAAACCCGGGAAAAGTTGACAGGTTTGTTTCGGTCCCGGTGATTATTTGTGAAATTGTGCAAACGACAGCCTTTTCAAGGCATTTCAAGGAAGGAGTCGTAGCATGCAAGCTCCCAAATTGACCCAGTAGCCTAAGGCATCAATAAATTGTTGGGACTGGGGAGGGTCATGCGTATTTTCTCAATCACTTTGGAGGGTCATAGAAAAAATTCTTGCTGGCGAGGGAGGGTCACGTCTTTTTTGACTAACGCTCCCAAAACTCCTCCGGTAGCCCCTTAATTAAATAAATAACGAACAGTCCGTAATTGATTAATAGCCTAGGCCTACACCAGCAATTGTTGAACATTGACCTGTACAGGACATTGAGAGTAGCCCAGCCTAACAAGCAAATGTTGCAAAATACATCAAAAGACGCAATTAATCAGAAATAAATAATGTAATCTGCATCGCTTTATTTAACAAACTGCAAGCAACAAGAGCATTGAGTTCGCTGTAAGGCCAAACCCAAGAGCAAAGCCTATCTGTTAAGGCAGTCAATAGGCTATATAACGAGCTGTGTGCCTGGAAAGACGATAGATGACGGCTCTGGTCATCCCATACCCTCCCCCCACTTCCTGTAGCCTACCATTATGAAGGCCTGTAGCCTAAAACGACTCGTTGCCGTTTTGTGACATTAAGCTTTTTCACGTTAAGCCCCCCTCCCCCATCCCCTTCTTTCACAAGCAGTGGGGGAGCGCGGGGCACAAAGTAACACTTTTTCGTAGACAAAGGAGGGTTCTCCGCGCTTCTGTCGTTTGGCCACAATCCGTTGCAACCAGGCCAGGACAGATATTTTAGAGAGAAGGAGAGACGCCGGTGCAGCTCAGATGTCTTCTTAATTTTCTTTATTCTTTAGTAAAAGGTGCAGAACATTATTAAACTTTGACTAACATTTCGATGTGTCGATGTTTTTGACTAACGAACATCGAAACGTTAGTCAAAGTTTAATAATGTTCTGCACCTTTTACTAAAGAATAAAGAAAATTAAGACATCTGAGCTGCACCGGCGTCTCTCCTTCTCTAACACTTTTTGGCCTTGGCTAAATATTTCTAAAATCATTTGAGTTTCACTAGTCACATGTTTTAACAAGCAACACTTGTTATTCAACTAATAACAGACGTGTGTCGAAAATTGACTTTATTTTCCATACGGAGAAATAACATATGCAGAGTCTAACCAATGTCAATCTTGCCAAAAAAAGCCCTCAAACCTGAAAAACAATGAGGCAAAAGTGCAAAACATCACAAAACGAACTAAACTAACACGCGCATATTTTTGTATTGCAATCATTGTAGCCTACAGTTGTAACAGCGCGTAACAGTCGTTTTACTCCCCGGATGCGCTCATTATAAAGAACGTTTAACGTGTCCCAAAAACAGCTATCAATTAATCACCAAACGTCTTATAAACAAGTATTGCCAGGAGCAACACCTTGCAAAAAATGATAACAATAGGCCTAGGCCTTTATATGGCTCTGCTCCTGCCTAGATTGGAACTCAGAACTGCCTGAAAGTTGCAGACCTGTTCTGGAAATACGTGCATTAACTCACTCGACCGTCAGACAACGCTATCTGCTTCGAGTAGGCCTATTGGGTAGGACTGTAGCCTACACTGGTTGCTGTGGCACAGTCTTGAGTGACCGAATTCGTTTTTCTTTGTCATATGAATGCTGTCATTTTGTTAACGTTAAGGAGATGCTGTAGGCAAAGTCTATATTTCAACCTCATTAGTGTAGTAAAAAAAATCTGAACTATTCACAAGGTTTCTGGGCAGCATATTTATGTTCTGTTAGCAAGCGAACTTCTCATGACAACCGACAAAGTAGCCTACTGCCAGCTGACGAAGCTCTCATTTTAAAACATTACTGAGAGACAGACACTGTACAATCAAGAAATCTTGCCACTGAATCCAAAACTATGTTTAACATTATGTACAAGGCTTAGGCTACAGTGGACTAGCATGTTGCAGGGGCTGCTAAAAACACAGAGAAACGCACTGAAAACTCGGCCAATCACAGCCCTTGCTGTCGAATGCGCCGTCTGGTTCGACCGTGAAACGCCACAGCGGACTATGCTGCCCCCAAGCGGCTGCAGTTGTACTTACATTTCACCATTCACCATGATCGTGAATGAAGTGTCAATTTTTAACTGGGACCCACTGTATAGTATATATACTTTTTTGATCCCGTGGAAATTTGGTCTCTGCATTTAACCCAATCGGTGAATTAGTGAAACACAAACAGCACACAGTGAAGTGAAGCACACACTAATCCCGGCGCAGTGAGCTGCCTGCTACAACGGCGGCGCTCGGGGAGCAGTGAGGGGTTAGGTGCCTTGCTCAAGGGCACTTCAGCCGCGGCCCACTGGTCGGGGCTCAAACCGGCAACCCTCCGGTTACAAGTCCGGAGTGCTAACCAGTGGGCCACGGCTGCCCCAATATATCAGTCATCTTTCCCCTAAAAGGGGGCGTGTACGTGCAGCACATACAACGCTCCATTCCATTCGTCAGTGCGTATTGTTTAGTTTCCGGTCTAGCTAGATACGGTGTGGTGTTGTAGTTGTTCTAACGTTACTAGTTGTTGCAACAGCATGTGAAAAAACGACAAAGTTTGTTACACCAAAAAGAACATTAATCTCGCGATAAAAAAATTGACGCTGTTAAAATAGGTTTACGTTAATGCCGTTAATAACGCGTTTAACTGACAGCACTAGTTTTTTCACTTTCTTAAGTGGGCTAGTACTCATTAGCAGTTCTATGTCAAACCATGAAACATTAAGCTGCGTCCAGTCTTAAAAAACGACTTCAAAAATCTTCTGCTGATACTGATCATGCATATGGCAAAGAAAGACATGAGATCATTGGTCTTGGAATTTTGAAAATGCATCGCACTTGGACCTCAGATTACTTGCAGTACCCCGGCATTACCACAAGGAAATGGTCGTACGTCAAGTTTGAACCTGACGTGGAGATAAGCACTTTTCCATGTCAAAGACGTTTTTTAGAAATCTGGTCTAAGATCAAATATGTACGTAACACATGGTCTAAGATCAAATATGTACGTAAGAACACTTTATAAATGAGGCCCCTGGACTCTTTCTCTATGGAGAAATGCTGTTTAAATATGTGCAGAATTCATTTTGCCATTGTTTTACTGAAATAGGTCTTCCCTGAAAAGACATTGTCTGAATGACAGTATATGTTGCTCAAAACCTGTGTATAATTCAGAATTGATTGTGCCTCACACACACACACACACACAAGTGATTAAGGGTGTATGAGACATGGCGTGGGAGTGTGTGTGTGTGTGTACATGGCGTGGGATTGTGTGTGTGTGTGTACATGGCGTGGGATTGTGTGTGTGTGTGTACATGGCGTGGGATTGTGTGTGTGTGTGTGTGTACATGGCGTGGGATTGTGTGTGTGTGTGTGTGTGTACATGGCGTGGGATTGTGGGTGTGTGTGTGCCTTCTGTTAAAGACCTCATTCACTGAACTGTCGTCTCAGGTGACTCACTGGAGAGCTATTACAGGGCCGCCCAGACTGCAGGGACCAGCTTTAGTGTGTGTATGTGTTTGTGTCCAGCTCTTAGTGTGTGTGTGTGTGTGTGTGTGAGTGACCAGCTCTTAGTGTGTGTGTGTCCAGCTCTTAGTGTGTGTGTGTGTGAGTGACCAGCTCTTAGTGTGTGTGTGTGTGTGTGTGTGTGTGTGTGTGTGTGTGAGTGACCAGCTCTTAGTGTGTGTGTGTGTCCAGTTCTTAGTGTGTGTGTGTGTCTGTACTGTAAGTGTGTGTGAGAGAGAAAGGTGGATGAGTTTGGCTGAGTATGGTCCCGGCTGTTGTACTGGATGAGCAATGCTTTATACTGTGTGTGTGTGTGTGTGTGTCTGGATGAGCAATTCTTTATACTGTATGTGTGTGTGTGTCTGGATGAGCAATGCTTTATACTGTGTGTGTGTGTGTGTGTGTGTGTGGATGAGCAAGGCTTTATATTGTGTGTGTGTGTGTGTGTGTGTGTGTGGATGAGCAATGCTTTATACTGTGTGTGTGTGTGTGTGTGTCTGGATGAGCAATGCTTTATACTGTGTGTGTGTGTGTGTGTGTCTGGATGAGCAATGCTTTATACTGTGTGTGTGTGTGTGTGTGTGTCTGGGAGCTTATAGACGGGCATCAGTGGAAACCCTCTCTCTCTCACACACACACACACACACACAACACACACACAGATAGATACACTGAATGTGCCAGAGTCGGACACACACACACACACACACAGATACACATCCAGACGCTGAGCCAGCCAGACGTGTCGGACACAGATGCATGATGGTAAGCTCTGGCCAGTACTTCATCCGTATGAGTGTGTGTGTGTGTATATATGTGTGTGTGTGTGCATGTGTGTCGGACACAGATGCACGATGGTAAGCTCTGGCCAGTACTTCATCCGTATGAGTGTGTGTGTGCATGTGTGTCGGACACAGATGCACGATGGTAAGCTCTGGCCAGTACTTCATCCATATGAGTGTGTGTGTGTGTATGTATATGTGTACACCTGTGTGTGTGTATGTATATATGTGTGTACTCTGGCTGGTAGTTCAGCCATAAGACTGTATTGCATTGATTATCTATGATTGATTAAGTTATATATTGATTAGGATTATTATATAATTATGTTATTGACTATATATGGTTATATTATACTGATTATTGCTCAGTATGTGTGGGGGAGAAAGGAGTGACGTGTGTGTTTCTATGTGTGACAACGATATAACACTGTCGGCGATCAGGTATGCGTGTGTGTAAAACAGAGAGGAGAGTGATGGTGTGTGTGTCGTGTGTGTGTGTGTGTAGCCTCTACATATGGAGCTGGATATTGCATTATGGGATATTGGCTGCTGTTGTACACCTTTCTGTCAAAGTTAGATTATGCTATGATATGCTTATCTTCTAATCCAAATAAAGAATTTAAATGTGTGTGAATGAGTGTGTGGGCACGCGTCTGTATGTGTGTGAGTGTGTGCAAACGTGAGTGTGCATGTGTGTGTGAGAGAGAGAGAGTGTGTGTGTGTGTGTGTGTGTGAGTTCGGAACGTTCATGTGCATGTTTTAGACAATACCATTGATTAGTCCTTATCCCACTGTGATTGGTTACTGATATCAGATTGATTAGTCCTTATCCCACTGTGATTGGTTACTGATATCAGATTGATTAGTCCTTATCCCACTGTGATTGGTTACTGATATCAGATTGATTGATTGTTAGATGGGTGGAGTATTTGGAGGAAATGCCATGTTTGGTCGTATGACACTAACCGTTGCCATAGGAGCATTCCTACTCTTCTACACACTAGGTAGGTATGCACACACACACTCACATACACACACATACACACACACTCACATACACACTCACACACACACACACACATACACACTACTTGCAAACATACTCAAATGTACACTACTCATACGTACACTACTTACACACGTTTTGGTGGATGTGAACATGTTCAGGTATATACTGTACTGTGTGTGTGTTTGGGGAGAAGTTTAGATGTTTGGGTGGATATTTGTGTGATTTTGTGTGGAAGGGTGTGTGTCTGGGTTAGTGGTGTGTTCGGGTAAGGGGTGTGTTTGGGTGGAGGTGTGTGTCTGGGTGGGTGTGGAGGTGTGTGTTTGGGTTAGCGGTGTGTTTGGGTGGAAGTCTGTGTGTTTGAGTGGAGGTGTGTATATTTGGGTGGAGGAGTGTTTGTTTGGGTGTGAGGTGTGTAGGTATATGTGTTTGGGTGGATGTGTGTGTGTTTGAGTGTGCTCAGATAGTCGAATAATTGGTCCGAGATATGTGACCCTGCAAGGCGAAACCAGTCGTTTTGATAAAATTTACAAAATTAACTTAATGTGCTCACATGAACGGCCATTGACTAAGCTTTCCAACGATATGTATATCGAGGGTATTGCAAAAAGTATCGCTAAGATAACCGCATCCAAATTTGGCATGGTTCTCCTGTCACGATATGATATTAGCCTTACGGTAGCGTGACTTTGAAGCGGATGACTGACTATGTCCAGTTTTATCAACCGAGTGAGTGTCTTTTTCTGCCCCCTAGTTAATACCTGGGACGGTCATAAGGTGTCACTATAGAATATAATTAATGTATTTCGGGGGAAGTAAGCGGAGAAGAAGTTCTATGTACACAGATTGTGTAGGCTATAGGCCCACTTTTAAAATGTGCTACTGCTACGTCAATGGAAAACTTCTCCTGGTCCGTAAAATGACGTCAGGATATTTCTAAAAGTTCGTGCTTTTGACCGTTCGTGCCCTGAAAGGCAAGTCTTTCACATTCATATTCGGTTACATCTGCCAAGAACGATAGAGAGCTTACACATTGAGTAACGAGTAGCCTAATGAGTAGGCTACATTTTAGCTCTACCGTAAAAACCTTATAGCGGTGTGGACAAATGTTAATGTTAATGTGTTTAATCTTCACCTAAATAAAGTCAGGCTTTAACAGGTCAAAACGTATGTTTATCCGTGAATTTTGTTCACAATATGAAAGTGTAGACTGTATACTGTCGAATTGTGCAAAAACATGAAATTCAACATTTTAACCCGTACGTTTGTTTATCGTGGATTTTCTCAAAATAACACTGTGCGCAAGATGGTTTCCCCTTGCAGGGTCACATATACTGTACTATTTGAACATTAGTATCCCTACTTGGTTACTCTAAATGCACAGAATCAGCATTGCATGTGACATAGCATAGCAAAGCATAGTACAGAAGCCATGTGTACGATCACGGCCGAGATGTCAAATTTCAGGAATTCCACTCAGCTGGCATGCAGCTGTATGCTTGATATCATATTAACTCTTTACTAGTCATACATTTCATAACCACGCCCTTAACTGGTCATACATTATATATCTACACGCCCTTAACTAGTCCTACATTATATATCTACATTAACTAGTCATACATTATATATCTACATGCCCTTTACTAGTCATACATTATATATCTACACACCCTTTACTAGTAACTAGTCATACATTATATATCTACACGCCCTTTACTAGTCATACATTATATATCTACACACCCTTTACTAGTCATACATTATATATCTACACGCCCTTAACTAGTCATACATTATATATCTACACGCCCTTAACTAGTCATACATTATATATCTACCCGCCCTTTACTAGTCTACACGCCCTTAACTAGTCGTACATTATATATCTACACAACCTTAACTAGTCATACATTATATATCTACATTAACTAGTCATACATTATATGTAGATCTACACACGATCTAAACCAACAAGTTAGAAAAAAAATGCACCCCCCTCACAGTGGTCAGGCACTCGGAAACTACAGAAAAATACAATAAAATCCCATGGGACCAACTTGTAAAAACATGAATTTGTGTAAACAGGCATTTTAACATGGGGGTCTATGGGCATTAACATGGGGGGTCTATGGGCATTTTAACATGAGGGGTCTATGGACATTAGCTTGCTTCTGGGACCTGCCCCTACGGATTTTAGGTATATTGCAGTTTTTCGAACTTCCGGGTTGGCGTCATTGTTCAGATTAGAATGTTGCCGCTGGTCCAGCCTGGTCCGGTCTACGGGGTCACAAAAAACAGTGTGTAGAAACGGGACACAACTATGGTGTGTAGTATGACATCACAACTATGGTGTGTAGTATGAAATCACAACTATGGTGTGTAGTATGACATCACAACTATGGTGTGTAGTATGACATCACAACTATGGTGTGTAGTATGACATCAAAAAGTTAAACTGTGCTCTTGCCTGACCACTACATTCTCTCAGCATTTAATAGGCTTGTCCAGATGTTAAAGGTGGAGTGGAATGCATTACCATTACTCTGTAATGATTGTACCTGCTGCCTCTTTCTGGAGCTTTCTCTGAGTGGTCCTTGGCTCTCAGGCAACTCTTCTGACTATCCGTATGACTTCCTGGTCAGAAATCTTGCAAGGAGATCTTGTGCCTAGCCAGTTCATCAGGTCTGATCACCTTTTGTTGTTCTGCATGATAAGTAGCTCTCCTGGGAGGGCTCTCAGTGGTCTACATCCAAACCCAATTCTACCTCACTTTGTTTCCTGACTCCATGTGGTCTGAGTGCCAGAGCAGGAACAATAAGAAATACACACGTTCTGATTCACATTAAACAAACAGTGCACTGAGGGCGGCACTTGGGTCTATTAATGAGGCGTTCCTCCACCATCTTATACCCACAGCAGGTCCACTGCTCTAAAGTAATCCGGTGTTCTGGGATGGGAAACCCTAACCCTAACACTTCCAAACCTCTCCCAAGGTCACAGTGAAGTTCTCCCAAGGTCACAGTGAAGTGTGACGGCTCTCCCAAGGTCATGCTGAAGTGTGTTGGAGTCTTCAGTGGTGTGTGTGTGTGTGTGTGTGTACACGGTGAAGTGTGTTGGAGTCTTCAGTGGTGTGTGTGTGTGTGTGTGTGTACACGGTGAAGTGTGTTGGAGTCTTCAGTGGTGTTGTTTGAGTTTGAAGGGTTCCTTGTCGTCTCCCTTAACCCTTTCGTGCCCGTGACGAACATTCCATTTTTGGTGCTGGATGACCTTCTCACACAAAAAAACGTATTTCGTGAGTATAATACATACCATCAATGGGATATACATACCATTGTAATCAGAGGAACAGCTCTATGAAATGATGTAAAATACATATGGTAATGTTGATATAGTAATGAACAGTATTTGAAAATCCTCTCCAAATGTATATCCGGAATTTGTCAAAATTTAATTTCATTCACATAAAAATGAATTTTCATCATATTTCTCTACAAGATAGAGAACAATATAGAGTGTGTGAAATGTTCAGCAAGTTGTGGGCTATTTAACAAAAAAGACTGAATTGGAATATCATTAACCTTTCAAAAGTTATGATAATTTTAGTGATCAGTGTAAAAAAAATGCAGGAAACGGGATTTAGAATGTTGACAGAATTCACATTCACTTTCTCACCAACAACATAAAAGTATGCATAAAAACTAATAATCAAGTCAGACACAATGGTTTAGATGTATTTGGTCTATAAGAATAAACCATTTATTTGTATATAAGCAAATGCTACAGTCAATAAGAATGACATTAAAATAAAAAAACACTGTACATTACCAGTAATACAGGAAGTAAGTATACTCTATTCATTGAAGACCATTTCGGAAAAGAGACATAAAATACATTTGCTTCAACAAATACAACTTCCTTATATAAATCAGTATAATATGAAAATTATATACATATATAAAATGTATTATTATTCATGAAATCTAGGAATACAATCAACATCACTCAAAACTCAATGTGTTCTAAACATTTGAAAGTGGATTACATACTTAGAACAAGCCTGTGGAGAATAAACACATACACACATATACACACAAACTCATACCCACACACACACACTTACAGAGGAGGATAGGGAAAGGTGGGGTGGGGAACCTGAAGGTTGAACACAGAAGAGCTATGACTCATTACTAAACGCATCCCCTTTTGCAGAATGCCAAATCTGACAGCAATTTGTTTATCAATAAATCAAATTCGCCTACCGTTACACTCCAGGGCCATACAAGCTACTTTAGTTTTATTATGTACGTTTTTTATAACAAGCTCCTGCTGTACAGGAATATGTACTTGATGGGAAGACGACAGAGTAGTAGTTGGAGCAGCTGAAGGTGAGGCTGAAATTTCAACCGAAATGCCTGCCGGCTGTTGTGATAGATTTCCTCCAAAGTCTTTCTGGCTGTAGCTACCAAACCTAGGTTCAACACCAGATTCTGCATTGCATTGTCAAACTTGAAATAACAAGAAACTACTGACAACGGCAATGTCAATGGAGAAAAAGTGCTTTCTGGTATTCTGCGTTTTTTGGAGTACACAATATGTATTCATCATTTGGTCAACGTGCCCTGATCCCTGCCAAGACTTGGTTCCCCAGTAGCAATGGATATTAGGGAGGGAAGTGAACCCCATGTAAATGATCAATCCCAGAAACCTGTGAAACTCTTCTGGGGTCTTTGTCCCATGCCCCTGCACTGTTTGCATACGACGGCCTACTAAGCACAAGCTCCCATTCCTTCCGGTTGGTAAAACCACATATGCCTGGGACAACAATGTGAGTAAAAAAGAACAAAACAAGTCTATTTCACACAGTGTTTTAGTCTGCACCATCCTACGCACGGCACATAAATCTATACCTTCTTCCTCCATCCCCTCATGGTCTTCAGCATTGTGAGCGCAAGCTCATGAGCAGTCAGCTACCTCTTCAGGCTTGCGAGGAGGTCTGTGTAGGTCTTGTCATCCTCCATCTGAAACAAGAGTGAAATCATACAAATACCTTTATTAATGTAAAAAATAAAATCTATATAAATACTAATAAAAACTACAGATGTATGCACACAAAAGAAGAGGTAGCCTAAACTATTGAAGCATCCTCAGAATATACTCGAAATATTTCTAAGTATGAAAAGTCATTTTATTACACATGGGTTTAGCTACCCTAAATCTGATTGCCTGGCTGGCATCAAGATAAAGACAGATTACATTTCACCTAGTAACAAACTGCTGAAATGCAATAATGATATTTCTGACAGAATATGTGATTTCACATAATGTTTTCTATAACTACATATTGAG
>NW_027468680.1:654201-684201 GCF_046254945.1 Alosa pseudoharengus | reverse complement strand
ATTTTTTTGAGCAGTATATTTAAAGTTTTTTTTCATTCTGCTTGCTGCAAACATACACTGTAGGGTTGGGGGGGGGGGGGGGTAAATGTATAGGCTAATTACAGAAATAAATGTATAATTTTTAAATAATATAAAATATAATGTAGCCTATATGGCCTGATGAAAGTGGACAGCTAAGAGACCTACTGACTAGGCTATCGAAGTTGTGTGGAAGATCTGCTCCTAATCCTCATAAAAGACGGGTGGACAGCCAATCTGAACACTTGTGCACCAACCAGCGGAATATTCCACATTGCCAGCCTTCGATGGGCCTAGCAAAGAAGCTAGGCCTACTTAAGCTATATCGCGGCAATCATCTCAGTCTGTAACCTCATACAGTACGCTGCGCATCCCACGTTATTAGGCTACCGGCATGCCGACTACGAGGGCAGCGGAAAGTGAAAGTAATTGGGCTGCAATCGCACAGTCCAGAAGTAGGTTAAACAACTTTTACAAATAACGAATCCTGATTACCTCTGTGCTGCTGTCTGGGGCTTTTGCTAAATGCAAATCATGAAATACAAGCCTTACCGACAGTGAAAGACAACTTCTGATATAACGATAACGAAAGAAATTGTTTATTTTAACACGGTGGAGAAGGACGCATTTGCGCTGTGTTTGTAACACGGCATTCTTCATAAAACCAAAATATTCCCATATAACAGACGTGCTTTTCCTTTTAGTCACTAATTCCTCTTCACCCAAGTGTAGCCTACCTCGCTCGACTCACTATCTTCAGCCATCACGACTTAGCTCCCGCTTTAACACCTAAAACACCACACACCTAAACTGGTAGGGGACGGGCTTCTTGGGCTGCATGACCGCATCAGTTTGGTAAAATATGTTGACATTCAGAATGTGAATACACCATAGACTGTATGGAATGCGCACGGCTCAGAAAATGTATCGAATTTATCGAAAATTAAGTAATCTTTGCGGTATGTCCATCGCAAGTGTTGATATCGCGATAACGATAGATTTTAGATATATCGTGCAGCCCTATAAACAAACATAATAAACATAATAATACACAAACATAGTAAACAAAGTTGTTTACAAGTCAGCTACTGCACGTCCGAGACGATCCCTACTCCTGACATAGTGGCTCTGAGCAAAACACACACACACACACACACACATACACATCAGAATTGAGATATATCCATAATCAAATTCATATATTTAAACTACAAAACACTATTGTGTGACTTCATATAGCCTGTATTTAAATGTGTTTATTTTATGTGTGTGTGTGTGTGTGTGTGTGTGTTGTATCTCTCTCTCTCTCTGTGTGTGTGAGTTAGGATCCCAACATCTCTTCTCGCTGCTGACTGTGACATCTCATAGTTCACTGGCTTTACACAAACTCACACTGCTACTGTACAACAGTAAATATCTTTACACAAACTCACCCAGTAAATATCTTTACACAAACTCACACAGTAAATATCTTTACACAAACTCACACTGCTACTGTACAACAGTACATTTCTTTACTAAATATCTCTCTACCACTCTCTCTCCATCACTTCATCTTTATCACTCTCTCTCTCCATCACTTCATCTCTCTAACACTCTCTCTCTCTATCATTTCATCTCTATCACTCCACCTCTCTATCCCTCCATCCCTCTCTCTATCCCTCCATTAATCTCTCTATTGCTCCATCTATCTCTCCCCCTCTCTTCTCTCCCTCTCTTCTCTCCCTCCATCCATATTTTCCTTTCTCTTTCATCCCTCTCTCTATCCCGTGTCACTTCCTGTTCCCTCTCTCTATCCCGTGTCACTTCCTGTTCCCTGGCTCCCAAACTAAAACCTCTTCTGCTTCATGCACACAGATGGCTGATGGGAATTGATGTGTGAGTCTCTGCATATGTGTGTGTGTGTGAGTCTCTAATTTTAGGGACATTGCAGACCAATTTCCCATGAGGTACTGTTACTGCGTGACCAATCAAACGAATGACCTCACAGGTAGGATGAACACCCTCTTCATACACACACCATGTTCAGCCCTCTTCATACACACACCATGTTCAGCCCTGTTTATACACACACCATGTTCAGCCCTGTTTATACACACACCATGTTCAGCCCTCTTCATACACACACCATGTTCAGCCCTGTTTATACACACACCATGTTCAGCCCTGTTTATACACACACCATGTTCAGCCCTCTTCATACACACACCATGTTCAGCCCTCTTCATACACACACCATGTTCAGCCCTGTTTATACACACACCATGTTCAGCCCTCTTCATACACACACCATGTTCAGCCCTGTTTATACACACACCATGTTCAGCCCTGTTTATACACACACCATGTTCAGCCCTGTTTATACACACACCATGTTCAGCCCTGTTTATACACAGTGACATGACAGCCATGTTCAGCCCTGTTTATACACAGCGATATGGCAGCCATGTTCAATTATGAGAGTCTCTGATTTATTGCAGTTGAGTTGGAGAAAGTTTTCTTGCATCCATGATTTTATGTCAGAGAGGCAGGTTGTAAGGGTGGAGTGGGTGGAGGCTGTGATGGTCTTTCAGGAGAGGTAGAGTTGGTGTCATCCGCATAGCAGTGGAGAGGTAGAGTTGGGTGTCCAAGGGGGAGCATTTACAGGATAAAGAGGAGGGGGCTAAGAACTGATCCCTGGGGGACACCATGAGTGCCTGGGGTGGTGGAGGACTTGCAGTTGTTTAGAGATGTAATGGAGTCTGTCACAAAGACAGGAAGTGAAACAGGTGAGGGTGGAGCCAGGTGTTCCAATTAGGTGCTGATGGAGTGAGAGGAGGATGGAATGTCTGATGGAGTGAGAGGTGGATGGGATGTCTGATGGAGTGAGAGGAGGATGGAATGTCTGATGGAGTGAGAGGAGGATGGGATGTCTGATGGAGTGAGAGGAGGATGGAATGTCTGAAGGAGTGAGAGGAGGATGGAATGTCTGAAGGAGTGAGAGGTGGATGGAATGTCTGATGGTGTCCAAGACTGAGACAAAGTGGAACTGTTCTGAAAAATCATGGACTCTGCATCCCTTGGGCAGAACAACTTGTTATTAGTGCACAGTGGAAAAGCTAGCCTCTGATGATGTGAGGGTGTATTAGTGCACAGTGGAAAAGCTAGCCTCTGATGATGTGGGGGTGCATTTGTGCATAAAAGCTAACTAGCCTCTGATGATGTGGCGGTGCATTTGTGCATAAAAGCTAGCCTCTGATGATGTGGGGGTGCATTTGTGCATAAAAGCTAGCCTCTGATGATGTGGGGGTGCATTTGTGCCTATGGCACAGTGCTGGAAATTAAAATTTGGAAAATGTGTACAAACATCTACCAGCCACTTTGGCCAAATTCACCAGCCACTCAATATTACATTATTACTTTAACAATAAAATGTCTTTCAACAGTTGCTATATTGTCTTGAACTATTCTCAAATGATAATAGGGTTTACTTAATTCCGCATCTCACAGTGTTCTGTGTTTGTGTCTGTATGTGTGAGTGTATGTGTGTGTCTGTATGTGTGTGTGTGTGTGTGTGTCTGTATGTGTGTGTGTGTTTGTGTGTATGCGTGAATGTGTGCGTGTGTGTGTGTGTGTGTGTGTGTGTGTATGTGTGTGTGTGTGTTTGTGTGTATGCGTGTTTGTGTGTGTGTGTGTGTGTGTGTATGCGTGTATGTGTGTGTGTGTGTGTCTGTATGTGTGTGTGTGTGTGTGTGTCTGTATGTGTGTGTGTGTGTGTTTGTGTGTATGCGTGTATGTGTGCGTGTGTGTGTGTGTGTGTCTGTGTGTGTGTGTGTATGCGTGTATGTGTGTGTGTGTCTGTGTGTGTTTGTGTGTGTGTGCGTGTGCGTGTATGTGTGTGTGTATGTGTGTGTGTGTGTGTGCGTGTGTTAGACTTCACGGCCGTGTTGTTGGATGTGATGGGCAACTCCACCAGCTACCTTCAGGAACTCTTCAAATCCAGCTCCATTCTCTCAGGTAGGCTCACACACACACACACACACACGCACTCACGCACGCACGCACACACAGACGTGCACACACACACGCACGCACACACACACATATACACACACACACGCACACACACACACGCACACACACACATATATACAGTATATACAGTACCCTCCAGCATTATTGGCACTCTGGGTAAAGTTGACTACAAACAGGTATAAAAAATAATGTTTTGATGATTCATTGTATTCTCACAATGAAAACAATGAGGAAAAATCCATCCTTGAAGGGAAGAACATTTTTTCGGAGAAAAAGGAAAATCTCATAAAGAAATAAATATTTTTAACGAAAACACGTTGCTCACAATTATTTCAATTCAATTTAATTTCAATTTATTGTGCTTATATAGCAGCAAAACATTACACATGTATCATGGCGCTTTACAGAATGTAGGCAGTCAGAGAAAAAGAAAAGAGGGAGAAAAGAAAAGGAAGAAAGAAAGGAAGGAAGGCCCATGGGTAACAGGGGTAACAGGGAAAAACTCCCTAGAATTGGAGATACATATAGGAAGAAACCTTGAGCAGATCCACGACTCAAGGGCCTGACCCATCTGCCTAGGGTCAATACGGACAGTAAGGTCTGTAAACAATGACAAATGCATATGACAGTCAGGTGTGGAGAATAGGACATGGTGTTTAAAGCACCTGAGGTGAAAGTTACAAGAGGTGGGATGATTACGTATCCGGTATGATAAAGCATTAATCATGATTTAGTGAGAGAAAGTGCAATAGTCCGGCATCGGAAATGTCCAGGAAAGAAAGTTGTCAGGGGGCAAGTGGTGGGTCAGCAGACAGGCCAGAATCCGGGCAGAGTTGTGATAGGCAGGTGATGGGGCTGTACGGGCCAGGAATCCAGGTAGGGGGACAGAAATACAGCAGTCAAGGATGGGACTTCAGGTGGGATGGGTAAGAGGAGGGCCAGGCACACGGATGGTTGATGACTGGTGATGATATACCTCACAAGTGAGGTACAGTAAGGGAGAAGAAAGAGAAATGTAGAATGGGTTAGTATTACTTGAAATCAATGTGGTTAATGTCAAGAAGTGATCAGTGGTGCTATATATTGTTACAGTAAATCATAGTGAGAATGGGCAAGAGAGGGAGAGTTGAGAGAAAGAGGGTAGGAGAGAGAGGAGAGGGGAGGGGAGGGGGTTGTACGGCATGGCACATGAGAAGTCCATGACAGCACTATGCTATAGCAGCATAACTAAGGCATGGTGAGGGGTAGTCAACACCAGCGCAGGTATGGTCAGTGACCACCATCGCACGCGCGACTGGGGTGCCAGTCACACGAGGACTCAGCAGGGTGGTCCATTCCAAGATCCCCGAGATGGGTGAAGTTCCACACCGCACCATGCCTAACTATGGGAGGTAGTAAAGAGGTATGTTTTAAGTCTAGACTTAAAAATAGGGAGGGTGTCTGCTAATCGAATTGAGGAGGGTAGATTATTCCAGAGGAGGGGTGCGCGATAGCTGAAAGCTCTGCCACCTACTGTCGTTTTTGAGATTCTTGGAATTACAAGAAGGCCAGTATTCTGTGATCGTAACGGTCTGGGCGGGTTATATGAGACTAGGAGATCTTTAATATATTCTGGTCCCTGGCCATTAATGGCTTTGTACGTTAGAAGTAATACTTTGAAGTCAATGCGACTTTTAACAGGCAGCCAGTGTAGAGATGCCAGGATAGGGGAAATATGTTCATATTTTTTAGTTCTAGTGAGTGTGCGAGCAGCTGCATTTTGTATAAGCTGTAAGCTCTTTAGACAGGTGTTATTGCAGCCAGCATACAGAGCGTTGCAATAATCAATCCTTGAGGTTACAAAAGCATGGATTAATTTTTCAGCGTCTGGTAAGGATAAGGACTTCCTTATCTTTGAAATGTTCCTTAAGTGATAGAATGAAGTTTTGGTAATCTGTTTTATGTGATTACTTAGTGATAGGTCTTGGTCAATTGTAACTCCTAAATTTTTAACACTTGTGGATGAGGATAGTCGAAGATCAGTAAATGTAGCCTGTGATGAGGATAGGATATCCCTCATCTTTTTAGGACCTACAACGATGACTTCTGTTTTATCGGAGTTCAAAAGCAGGAAATGATTTGTCATCCATGTCTTTATATCTCTTATACATGTGTCAAGTTTGGCTAACGGAGTTAATTCGTCAGGTTTTACGGAAAGGTATAGTTGTGTATCGTCTGCATAAGAATGAAATTTAATGCCATGTTTCCTAATTTCAGAGCCTAGGGGAAGCATATAGAGAGAAAATAACAGGCACCCCTTATATACAAAACCTAACAGAAGCATTTTCCTATCTAATTTCAATTTATTTAAGTTAATCAGAGTGTCTGTGAACTTTCAGTAGTTCATGACTTTCTTCTTCACTAGGGTATGAAAATAAAGTGACACAGAGGCTAAATCCTCTAGTCATTTTCAACATCAAAAAGACAAGAGATTACACTTAAAGAAGCCCTATGCAAGTCTGGTTATTCCTTCGCTGTTTCTGGGTTTTCGCTTGATTTGGGCATCGCATTTTTCACGACATAGCTCCCCCTGCAGCTTCGGTAGCAAGTGACTGCTACGCTAAACACATACAGGGCTCACAATAAAACGGTCGAGCAAACACATTGTTCAAGAGACTATCAAACCACATTACAAAAACGAAGTTCACCCAAGGGGTAGGCTACTTACAATTTCAACAGCAACAAAGCCAAGTCGGAGTACGTTTTGCAGTCTTCTTAGAAACTACAATCTGACTAGATTTTCGAGGCCTTCCGCTGAGTAACATCCGGATTTCTTCGGTCCGCGATCAGAAAGTTGCATATTCGTTTTTTCCGCGGAGAAGCACTAGGGGGAGACGAAGCACCCACCAAACGACCCAAAAAGTGTTGTAGAACCATCAGAATGACTCTCAATCTGCATAATTAGTATTATTTATAGTATGTTAATTTTTGCTAAAATTGTTGCATAGGGCTTCTTTAATTTAAATAAAAAGAAAGTGTGTTGACATTTGTAAGTCAGAGAATGTCTAAACAAACTAGGTACTTTGATGAAAATGCCTATATTTACAGTTTAAACAATGATTAAATGGTTCAAATCAACTGGAAATGTGACAAACATGCTTGGACAAAGACGCATGGTTATCTTGCCCCCGCATACACTATGGAGGATGGTAAGATAGGCACACAATTCCATAAGAACCACTATTGGAGAGTTACAGCCAAAGGTGTCATCTTGGGGTCACCAAGTCCCCCCAAAAATCTTCAAAAGTGACCTCATTGCTAATAGCTTATTTAGAGGGCATGCTAGATAACAGCCTGTCTAGTCATTTAATTACCAATGTAAATGGCAGGAGTTACTAAATGGTACAGTGACTCTGTCTGGAAGTGTGGTCTATTGTCAGATGAAATGAAAATTAAGTATAAGTATATATACTCTTTTGATCCCGTGAGGGAAATTTGGTCTCTGCATTTATCCCAATCCGTGAATTAGTGAAACACACTCAGCACACAGTGAACACACAGTGAGGTGAAGCACACACTAATCCCGGCGCAGTGACAGCAGCACTCGGGGAGCAGTGAGGGGTGAGGTGCCTTGCTCAAGGGGAGCAGTGAGGGGTTAGGTGCCTTGCTCAAGGGGAGCAGTGAGGGGTTAGGTGCCTTGCTCAAGGGGAGCAGTGAGGGGTGAGGTGCCTTGCTCAAGGGGAGCAGTGAGGGGTTAGGTGCCTTGCTCAAGGGGAGCAGTGAGGGGTGAGGTGCCTTGCTCAAGGGGAGCAGTGAGGGGTTAGGTGCCTTGCTCAAGGGGAGCAGTGAGGGGTGAGGTGCCTTGCTCAAGGGGAGCAGTGAGGGGTTAGGTGCCTTGCTCAAGGGGAGCAGTGAGGGGTGAGGTGCCTTGCTCAAGGGGAGCAGTGAGGGGTTAGGTGCCTTGCTCAAGGGGAGCAGTGAGGGGTTAGGTGCCTTGCTCAAGGGCACTTCAGCCGCGCCTACTGGTCGGGGTTCGAACCGGCAACCCTCCAGTTACAAGTCCGAAGCACTAACCAGTAGGCCAAGGCTGCCCCCATTGCGGTCTTTGGCTAGAAACACGTTAGGTGTGTTTGGCATATATGGAAGAATGACTATACTGAAAAGTATTCCATTCCTAATGAGAATTATGGTGGAGGCGCTGTGCTAATGTAGGGCTGTTTTTATTCCCAAAGGCCTTGGGAATCTAAATAAGGTGCATGGTATCCTGAACAACAAGAAAAAACTGAACATTTTTCAAAGGAAATCTGTCAGTCTCTAAAAAGACACTAAAAGTTGGTCATGATTGGATCATTCATCAGGTCAATGAACCAAAACAATCGTCCAGATCGAAACAAATATGGTTTACTGAACACAAAATCAAGCTTCGGCCATTGCCATCTCAGTCCCCTGATCTAAACTCCATAGAAAAATAGTGGGGTGAGTCAAAGAGGAGAATGCACAAGTGTGGACCTAGGAATCTGGACAATCTGGGAAGATTTTGTAAATAGGAATGGTCTTAAATCTCTTGCTTTGTATTCTCCAACTTAATGGGGTGTCATAGGTAAATATTACAAGCTGTCTGTTTTATTGGCAAAGGGAGGCTTAAGAAGGTATTTGTTAAAAATATTTTTTTTAATAAATACATTTTCATAAAAATATTTATTTCTTTATGAGATTTTCCTTTTTCTCAAAATAAATTAGCTTCACTTTAAGAGATTTTCCTTTTTCTCAAAATAAATTTGCTTCACTTCAAGGTTGGATTTTTCCTATTTTTTTCATTGTGAGATTACAATAAATCACCAACAGATTATTTTTTATACCCGTTTTTAAATCAACTTTAGCAGAGGTGCCAATAATTCTGGAGGGTACTGTATGTATATGTTCTGAGTTTGTGTTCTGAGTTCTGTCTTGTTCATGTCTGAGTTCTGTTCTGAGTTTTGTATTGATATATACATATGTGTGTGTGTGTGTATTTGATATATATGTGTGTATTTGATATGTGTGTGTGTGTGTGTGTGTGTGTGTGTGTACTGTATGTGTGTGTGTCGCAGTGAACCAAAAGAACAGCTCTGACTGCATCTATATCTGTGTGATGGCGGGAAAATCAGGTAAGACTTGTGAGGTGTGTGTGGGTGTGTGTGTGATAACGATCCTATGAGGTGTGTCTCTGTGTGTGTGATGGCAGAGTTAGTCAAGTGCAACAGTGTGTGTTGGATCATTTCAGGCCATCAAGGGCAACAGTGTGTGTGTGTGTGTGTGTGTGTGTGCATATCTCATATTAAGATAACAAATCAAGTGCAACAGTGTGTGCTAATCTCATATTAAGATAACAAATCTAGTTGCTAAGTTTTAAGTACAAACAGACTTACCTAGCCTTTTCTCATAACATAATTCTGACTTGATTTAACCCTTAGAACCCGACTGACGCAAAGTGCGTCAAAAAAACACACCCTTTTTTCTCTGTTGCATTGCTCTGGAACAAGATCAAGTACGCAAATTGTAAAAAATCATGAAATTAAATCAAATTGCATCATATACAGTCTATACTTCTCTGCGTTCACCTGCGCACCCATTACTCTCGTTTGAATTACTCGCGAACCCGTGATCGCATAGATGTCGCAACCATGTCAGATGAAGGAGGAGGATCATTATCCTTTAAAAGCTGAGAAAAAGCTCTTTCATGTGATGTGATACTTGTGATGTCTGTGTGATGACTAGGCTACTTCGCGAGTAGTTCAACAGAGAAGAATGGGTGAATTTGGACACACTTTCTTTCTTGCAGTGCGCTGTCACTTTCTCCACTGCGTAAAAGACTAAATTAATTTGCGCTGTGAATGCTAAGATTATTTTGAAAGGACATAGGCTAAATAGAAACCGCTATTAGTCGGACGCAAAACAGAATATTGAAATAAGGGGGCACCAAGGCCACCGTAGCCTCTAAACCTCTGATTTTCAAAGGGGCATCATGACCAACGCAAGGGGCAACGACGGCCCCTTGTGTTGGTCGTGAATTATACGAAATTATAGTGTTTTGTATAGGTATTCTGTATTGAATTTTATATTTATCATTGTTTATTTTGAATCGTTTTAATCATTTATTAACTTGCTGTGAATTATTACACAATGTTCATTAAATGCATGAAGAAGTATGATTGATATGACTTATACAGTATGAAGGCTACAGTAATTCAATTCAATTTATTGTGCTTATAGAGCGCCAAAACATTACACATGTATCATGGCGCTTTACAGAATGTAGGCAATCAGAGAAAAAGGAAAGAAAGGAAGAAAAGAAAAGAGAGAGAGAGGCCCATGGGTAACAGGGGCCAAGAATAACTCCCTAGAATTGGAGATACATATAGGAAGAAACCTCGAGCAGATCCACGACTCAAGGGCCTGACCCATCTGCCTAGGGTCAATACAGGACAGTGAGGTCTGTATACATGACAAATGCATATGATAGTCAGGTGTAGAGAATAAGACATGGTGTTAAAAAGCACTTGAGTTGAAAGTTACAAGAGGTTGGGTGATTGATGATACAGTAGCCTAGCTAAAGTTAACTAATGTTAGCTAGCATTACCAGCTGATGATAATACCTCCCTGTAAAACTCACCACAACTTTGTAGGTCTTGTCCCTCATGCTGGTCCTTACAAAACCCACAAGCTGACTCTCGGACACTACACTCAATAATGTGACCCGATTTAAAATGGTTTTCACTAGGGCTGTAACGATATACAATTCGAAACCGAAATCGCGACATTCATATCAACGATACTGTGTCGCGGTGTGAAAAGGCAGAATCGCGACACACCATTCTAGTGTTTCATGCAGTGCTTTGCATCTTACGTGGCCGCAAAAGCAACCCACATCTCCCGCTTTACTTATCGGTAGCCTACGTTGTCCAAAAACAAACAAATAAATAAATAATAATTTCATACCTCTCCTTGCTTTCATTGTAGACTATGTGTGCAACTTTACCAAACATTATTGAAGTAAACCCCCTCTCCTTGCCCCGCTCTCTCCCGCTCTCCCTCCCTCTCCCTCTCCCTCCCTCTCCTGCAATGAACACGCGCGACTTAAATAAAACATTCACAATCGTGAAAGCAAGGACGCATAGAAGACGACTAGCTAAATTACTATTAAATCCGCTTAGCATCATTAGCATGCTGCACATATTTGTTTAAAACTCTTGCATTGAAGTTGACTGATCATCTCAATACCAACGTTTCCCAAAAGGGCCTGTCCCAAGGAGAACAAGTATTACCTTGAAACTTAGGGCTCTATCTTCCGTGCCGGCGCAATTGACTTTGTATAGTCGCGCGTTTGTCTTTCCTATTTTGCAGTCAGCGCATGTTGGAATTTTCCCTCCACAGGTACATGCCTGTAAATTAGGGAATTCGATTGCGCCCACGGGGGCGGTTCAGCGAAAAGACGGGGCGTGTTCCGGCGCAAACGTTCACTGTTGATATTTTGCAGTTTCAGAAAACAATTCCGCCACAGACCAGGAACTCCCTGGTCTAAAGTCTGTGGCGAAAATGCAGATGCTATTTTAAGGGCGCATGCATGACCACAGGCCTGCATGAATGAATGCGTTGCACACCAATCTACAGACACCTCCGTGCACAGACGGAAACATTCAAAGCCTTGATAATATTTGTCCATTTCCCGGTTTTGTTTGTGCATTGGTGACCTAAATATTTAGTAGCCTATATAGTACAACATCTACATGCAATATCTTTACAACAACGCCTAATTACGACCTATTAATCTGGACAACTTTATAGGCTACAGCCCTATAAAGGCTAAAGTTACTTTTAGTTTTGTTCCAATTTACCGTTGTGTAAGGTTTTAAGCACCATAATTTTGCCTACCTTGTTGTAGCCCATCTGAAATAACTCCAAGCTTTGCTATGTTCCCTCCATCCTTTCGTTATTTTCAAAAAACGTTTTATATCCATGATGGCCTTGAAGTCTTGAGTTAGTGAATTAGCTTAAATCAGCTTTTCATGTGCTGTTAACCAGCAACAGATAGTACAAGAAAGCAGCAAGTATGGTTACAATTTCTGTACAATTTCTGTAGTTGCTGCATCCATTCATTGTTATTCTCTCTCCTGCTCAGTTAATGGGATACTGTGCAGAGTTGAAAGTTAGGTCAACTTAAACGAAGCCCTTGCTTGGCCGCCTGTGCTGCGCAACGCACACTTAGCTCCTCTCATCTATACAATGTAGTTCCCATTTCTGTAAACCATACATAATGTCAAAGAAAAATATTACCACTCGAGGGAAATCAGTGTGGTGTCCATGTGAAAAAATAGGCATAAATCTAGCGTACACATTTTCACGAATCACTGATGTGTTGATGACATAAATTAGGAAATGTTAGAGGACTTAAGGAGACGTGATGTTGAACTGCATGCCGATGCCATTTAACCCAAATGCCCCAGCGGCAGCACGGGAGAGAAGAGATTAACTGACAGAAGATATGCATTGTCTATAGAGAGGTAATGTTAGATTACATTGTACATTGCAAATATATCACCATGCATTCATAACCTCGTGATTCAGTGAGAATGATCGATCCCAAAACATCGGAAAGTATGTCTTTGTGACAATTCTGTATTACATTTTGTGAAGATGAAAAATCAATAGCTAACTGTTTCCAACTGAACAGTGATTATAGCGCTGTGAATGCTCCTGGCTGCGCCTGGCAAATACGCCACCATAATAGCAATCAGCTATGGAACAAGCGTGCCTGTTGTTAAAGGGAATGTGAGGTGACGCTCTGATTGGTTTATTGCACGTTACGCCCAAACCACACCCATGATTGATGTAGCTACTTCAGACAACCCCATTTTAGATTAGCGTCGGGCGCAACAGTCAAATATCCCGCCAGTAAAATAGCATCAGCGCCCGAGATCCGCCCACAAAGTGAATTGCGTTTTGCGCAAAGACACTTCCGTTTTAGACCATTAAAATAGGGCCCTTAAACACACATGGGAAAACTGAACAGTCCAATCAGTAGACTATGATAGGCTAAGCTAGCCAACTATGCTACTTTGTTTACAATATTTCCAGGCTTCAACCAGACAGCTGAATTAAAGAGGTAGAGTTGTAATAAAAAATAGCAGGCCTAGGCTATAGGCTAATCTGCATAAAGTGTGCTGTCATAAATATCAGTCATTCAGAAAAATATTTTTATATCAGGATATAAAATAATAGATATATTATATTGTAATCCTCTGGTGTTCTAGGGGAGGCTATTAAAATGTTATTTAATAACATGTCTAGCCCCCCCCCCAAAAAAAAAAAAAAAGAAAAATCGAGATTCGTATCGAACCGTGGGTCAAAAATCGTGATACAAACCGAATCGTGAGGTTGGTGTATCGTTACAGCCCTAGTTTTCACCCCTTTGGACACTCTTGTTCTCGCCCTTGAACAGTGAAATGTTGCCTCGGGGGCATGGACGGCCAAACTGCTAACCTGCAGTGTCTACAAAACGAGCTAAATGGGCTATGCTAGTTCAAAAGTTTAAGTACTTAAAGGGGTGGTTCAGGATTTTGGACACAGGACCTCATTTCCAAGTTAGCAAGTGTGATATTTATCAGTGGAGCCCGTTTTCAACACGTTTCATCCAGTCCTTCTAATTGCAGGGTTCGCAGGTGCTAGGCTAGCTTAAGTCATCGGTATGTGTTAGCCTGCTACTAAAAACAGTCTTACCCACTCCAAAGTACACCCGAGGCAAATTCCAGACAATCGATGTAAATGTCTGTGTTAAAAGAATAGTGTAAGAAATACAACTACCCTCGCATCGCGTTGCAATAGTTTGTTCCCTGAAGTTGGTAGTAGGCATTTAAGCAACGCAGCGGCGGACTGATATTACCAAGGCTACTACTAGGTATCCCTATTGTTTACTTTTCAGCGCAGTACTATTAACCGGAGCAAGTATAATTCCGCCGCTGCTAAGAAACTAGTCCCTCAAAATGTAATGCGATCATTGAAATGCAAGGATAGAATAATGTTAGAATTAAAACTATCAACACAGACATTTGTAGTGAAGTGAATAGTATTATACATTTCACCAAACGTGTTCCAGGAATCTGGGAAGAAGGATTTGCCATCCTGATTATGAAAGGGGTGTTAGAATACATACAGGGGTTATACAAAGAATGCACACACAACCAATTAGTCTTGGTTTCATTTTTCATGTTTTGTTTTTATTGTTATGGCAATTGAGATATCTCTTATTACATAATCCTGTAAGGTTTATTGCAAGAATATGTTAGTGTCTTGTTCAAAAGTCATTGGTAGCGTCCACCCCTGTTAGCCACTTGGTAGGTGCCACACACTCGATGCTCTCAGTGTACCAGAAGCATCTGTTGAAGGTATGTGTGTGAATAATAGCTGTCGTGAATATAAATATGTAATGTGCTTAGAACGGTTGGAAAGTTACTCTTAACCAAAGTAGTAATGCTTAATGTTAACCTGTGTCGATTTGCTGTGTGTTCAAGTTGCCTAATTTGTCCGTGTGAACTTTGTATACAGGTGTTAGCATGATGAGTAAGTTTAGCATCATAACTAGCGCCAATGAAGTGTATATCGTCTTGTGGATCCGCTAGGTGAACGAGTGAGGGGGCTGTTGTTTTAATGATGCGTGCTCTTTTAACAGATTGTGAAGAATCCTGATTTTGATATGTTCCTCTCACTTTAAATCATCACAGGTACGGAACTGTTAATTTGTTGCATTGTATAATTCCTATTCCTGTTTGGATAGGCATTTGTCATGTAAGCTAATAACTAAATGTGGTTACTTAGAACTCTTTGTTGACTTAAATTCCACTATACGATCAGACGCTTTGAATGTATAACAGATGTAATTTTATTTTTACTTTCATTTGTATTAAGTTGAATAATTTATATTATTTGTGGATGGTCTTCATATGTATTTCAGATGTAATGTAAATTTCATCTTCATGTGCTTATTTAGTTAAGTGATCTATGCTCTCAGTGTACGAGAAGCATCTGTTGAAGATTGTGAAGAATCCTGATTTTGATATGTCCCTCTCACTTTAAATCTTCCTAGTAAACCATCTGAAGGCCACGGTGTTGCTTGGTTATTTCCTGTGCGTGTAGAAAACCGCTACACATTTACTGTACATCGATAGTCTGGCGTTATAATTTATTTGCCTCGGGTGTACTGTGGAGTGGGTAAGACTGTTTTTAGTGGCAGGCTAACACATACTGATGACTTGCGCTAGCTTAGCACCTGCGAACTCTGCGACTAGAAGGACGGGAGGTAATGTGTTGAAAACGGTCTCCACTGATAAATATCACACTTGCTAACTTGGAAATGAGGTTCTATGTCCAAAATCCTGAACCAACCCTTTAATGAAGATATACAGGGGTCTTTCTAACTCGACTAATTCGATGTTGCCATGAATTCAACAATTCATGTTCATAGAAAAAACAAGGTAATTAAAACATAATATATTTCATCCAGGTTCAAGAATGATAATAAATTCTCTGACTAAGGCACTCCAACTTAAAATGTCTTTATTAATTTGACAAGTCCTACATGGACATATTAAAAACAAGGCCCACGCGTAGTGGCATTAGTGCCTTCTTCAGGGCAGTAACACAAAAGGACAGAGTAGTGTATTTGTTAAGGATGTGGGTAAGGACAGGTGCAGACAACTAGACAATTAGTGCTGAGCTTCTCCCCACTGCTGAGCCCGCCTCTCACACAGCTCTCAGCAGCAGAGAGCTGTCAATCAAAATAGCAAAACAAACTTTGTGCCACCTCTCACACGGGTCCCTGCATAAGATGGCAAACATTCACAAAATCAAGAAAACCTACATATTTTACTTGTTGTGAGACTACACAATCTACATACATACATAGAGTAGCCTATAAATAGATCCTATATTTTCTTACAAGACCATGAAAAGCTGAAAACAGTTACAAAAACGGTGCATAATCTATTTCCTCATTCAAGCCTGGAAATTCCATTGCTTTTAGTTTCCAAATCCAATAAGTTTCTCGTTGCAGTAATAACTTGAGTTTATCTCCACCACGTATTGATGTTTTTACAATTTCCACCCTTTGAATTTTCAGGCTTGAAGGGTCACTGTGGTGTACATCCTTATAGTGCTTGGCCATAGGATAATCTTCATTCTGTACTCTAATCGCATACTTGTGTTCTCTTTAAGTTTTCTTTTCGTCCTGCCAACATAAAAACATCCACACGGGCATTTCAGACAATACACCACATATTCAGAATTGCAATTGATAAAATCATTCGTCTTGTATTCTCTCTGTGTTCTCGGGTCATGCAGACTCTTACTTTGGACAACTCCTCCACAATGTTTACAAGAACCACATTTATATGTTCCTCTTAACTCTGTCTGTAGCCATGTTCTTTGTTTGGGGGCAGGGAGGTAGCTCCTTACAAGTTTATCCTTTACAGATGGTGCTCTCTGGAATACAGTAATGGGTGGATCTGGAAAGACACTTCTTAAAACTGAATCACTCTGTATTATCTTTCAATTAGATTTGATTATTTGTTTCATTCTTTGGGCACAACTGCTATATTGGGTGATGAAACAAGGTCTAGAGAAGTGGTTCTTAACTGGAACAGTCTTGGGACCCACAATTTTCCACTGTCATTAGGTCGCGACCCAATATTTTTTAGCGTTCAAGTCAATTTAAATGTAACTCTCAAATAACCATATATAACCATAACCAAATATATCCATAATAGGCCTGTGTAATAATAACATTATTATTATTATTATTAGGCCTATTATCATCATCATTATATTATCATTGTTGTTATGATAACCATAATATAACCATATATAACCATAATAGGTCTGTGTAATAATAACATTATCATTATCATCATTATTATTATAATTATTATTATTATAGGCCTATTATCATTGTTATTATTATTATTATTATAGGCCTAATTGTGTTTGCATCTGCATGGCCATGGCTATGCTGTATGTCTGATTAATAAACAGGCAAAAACATTTTTAAAATTTTATTCATTTTTAATTAATTTAATCAGGACTTCAACTTTATCCTACATTTAACAAAGTAGGCTATATGAGCATTGCAACAGGAATTTGAGCAACAACTATTTCTTTACATAAAGACATTTAACAAAGTGGGCTGTATGAACATTGCAACAGGAATTTGAGCAACAATTATTACTCAGGTAGGCTTTCAATACAGATTTGGTATATTTAACATTCTGGTTTGTTATGAATAACAAGTAGGCCTATGAATGCAGCAATTAACAAAAACATTGCGACATTGCAAAAACATTGCCTATATTCTCACGCAGGCCCTACGCATGACTACAATAAGGAGCACCTTTAGTGGGAGAGTTGGGGATGTTTCTTGCTAATTACTAGGGCTTCGAAATCTGGTAGGATGGTGGACAGAGCAACTCGTAGATCGTGTTCAGTGTCCAACCTGTTCCTCTGTTTTGATTTGAGTTGGACAAGAGTGGAGAAGCCACTTTCACAAAGATAGGTGGTGCTGAAGTGCAATAAGATTTGAATTGCCTGTCTCGCTAACGTGGAATACTCTGCTGTGACACGGCACCAGAACTGACACAGAGTGACTTTTCCGAATTTTGCTTTCATTGTCTGGTCACACGAAAGTTCGATCAGCTGGTTTTCTTCCTCGCTTGGCAGCGCAGCGCTTTCAACGTCGGCTTCAAAGGGATCACGCGCCCATTCTTCCTCTCTGTTGTGCGCGCTCTCCGGGAAGTAGTAATTAAACCGCGTTTGCAGTTTGTTGAGGTGTGCAGAGATGGTGCTCTTCAGGGCATTTTTGTCCGTGACACTATCCAGCTGAAGTGCCTCTTGACAGGCGTTGGGGAACATGTCAAGCCTGTCTTTGATTACTCTGCTTTCCCACAATGCGAGCTTCCTTTTGAACGCACTGACTTTTTCGTACTGCTCGAACTTACTATGCCCCTTCCCTTGCAAAGACAAATTCAGTGTGTTCAGGTGCTCGAACACATCGGCAAGATACGCAACTTTGGCGAGCCATAGTTCGCTGTCAAACAGCTCAGCATAGGCTGAGTTGGTCTGAGAGAGGAATGCCGCTAGCTCTGCTTTAAGTTCGTAAAATCTGGTCAAAACCTTTCCTCTCGACAGCCAGCGAATTTGCGTGTGGTACAGCACCTGTAGGTGCTCAGCACCCAAGTCCATGCAAAGTGTTTTGAAACACCGGCTATTCTTCCCACTGCGCTTAATGTGATTGACCACTTTAACCACATCCTTCAGTGTGCAATCAAGCTCTGGCACCATGTCTTTTGCTGCTAGGGCCTCCCGATGGAGAAAACAGTGGTTCCAGATTGCATTCGGTGCCCTCTCAAGTATTCTCTTCACCACTCCTGAATGTCTGCCTGTCATACAGGCTGCACCATCAGTCGTGATCCCAACGCAGTTGCCCCAGGTCAAACCCACGGAGCCCAAGTACAAATCCACTCAGTTGAAGATTTCATCTGCCGTTGTGGTGGTGGGCAGATCTCTGCTGCAGAGAAACTGTTCTTGCAAGTCTCCTTCCCAAACGTGTCTCACATAAACGAGCAGCACTGCATGATTGGCGATATCTGTGGATTCGTCTATTTGCATTGCGAATTGGGTGCTTGTCTGGACACGACTTGTCACCTGTTCTTTTATGTTCTCTGACATGTCTTCAATGCGCTTGCTAATGGTGTCATTGGACAGCGGTATTGTTTTTAACTTATTTGCGGTCGCTTCATCGACCATCTCCCTCACCATATCCACAGTTGCAGGTAAGATGAGGTCTTCTGCTATGGTGTGAGGTTTCTTGGCCTTAGCGATCCGGTGAGCTACGTGGTAAGATGCGCGGAGTGCCTGCACTTGTGTGGAGCATGTTGCCGTTAGCAGTCTCTGTGAAGCCCTCAGTTCTTGGCGCCGTCTTTGAAAGTACTCCACTGGTTTATCTTTGACCGTCGGGTGTTTTGTGTCCAGGTGCTGTTTCATTTTCGACGGCTTCATGCTCTCATGTGCGAGTGTCTCACCACATACCACACAGATGGGTTTCTGAACCATTTTGTCCTCGACACAACTAAATCCATATTTCAAATATTCGGGATCGTACCTTCGTTTCGACATCTTGTTCATCCAAATGACTGCACGTTATCTCGCATAAACACTCCGACAGTATCTATGGCAACAGATGATATGGACCTGAAATCTTCTGTCAAAATAAGAGTGGACATTTTTGCCGGGAAAAGTTTTTTTTTTTTTTTTTTTTTTTTTTAACCGTATCAATGAATTAGCATTTTTTTCACCACAGCTCCGCGACCCACCAAGGACCCACCAGTTAAGAAACACTGGTCTAGAGTAAGTCTTGGCTCGGTCAGTTTTCTTATTTTTCTTTTTTAATAGATCAGACCGAGGTATGGAGCGAGCCTTCACTATGGCATTGTCAATTAGCTCAGGAGAATAACCTCTTGTGCAAAACCTTGATTTCATGTCTTGAGCTTGCTCTTCAAAGTCAGTATCTTTGTCACAAATGCGTCTGAGACGCTGAAACTGGCCAAAGGGAATATTATTTTTGAGACTTTTTGTATGAAAACTATCAGCCCTCAATAGTGTATTTCTGTCAGTGCTCTTCCTATATATAGAAGTGTGTAAAACATTGTCATCATCCATGGAAATCAACAAATCCAAGAAACTGATTGATGTTCTTGAGTATTCAATGGACAATTTTAGGTTTGGATTCGTAAGATTTAAATACTCATGAAACTGTAGTAGTTCACTCTTAGTCCCAGACCAAATCAACAGGATATCGTCGATAAAGCGTGACCAGGACACCATCTTATCACAGAAAAGGTGTAATTCGGTGCAAAACATGCACCCATGGCAGTGCCCTTAAGTTGCCTGTACAAGGAGTCTTGGAAAAGAAACACATTATTGTGTAAAGTCCATTCTGTGAGAAGGAGTACAAATTGATTAGGTGGCAAAACATCAGAGCTGTTTGACAAATAATGTTGGAGAGCTACAAGCCCCTCCTGGTGGTCAATATTGGTATATAAGGCAGCTACATCAAGTGTCACCATATAGCAATTTGTAACATCTGTGATGTCTCTGAGTTTGCATAACACATCAGTTGTGTCTTCGATGAAAGACGGCAGATCTCGTACCAAAGGCTTAATGAAGTAATCCACAAATTGTGAGCAAGGCTCAGTTAAAGACCAATTGCCTGAAATGATAGGCCTCCCTTCAGGATTCTTCAAGTTCTTATGAACCTTTGGGAGCATGTAAAAGCATGGAATCTGAGGGTTTTCATTTAATAAAAAGGCAAAATGATTATCTGAAATCCAATTCGGGTCTTTAGCATGGAGCAAAATGTCCTTCAGTTCCTTTTTTATGTTTTTAATAGGGTTCCTCCGTAATTGTTCATAATAAACATTGTCCCCTAGTTGTCTCAAGGCTTCAGTAATGTAGTAACCCTTATCCATAACAACAACGGCACCACCTTTGTCAGCTGGTTTCACAATAATGTCATCATTTTTTGCCAAATCATTGAGTGCATTTCTCTCACTTTTTGAAAGATTGTCTGTTCGTCTGTTTTGTTTATTTTCCAACATTTTGTCCATATCATGTGAGACCTTTTTAGTAAAGGCAATCAAGGTGGGATTGGAACACATTGGCATGAATTTGGACTTAGGTTTAAAAAGTCTCTTGGCACCATGAGTGGAGTCAGAAGTCGATGGGGGTGTGCTATTTAAGTGTGCATTATTCTGATGGTACCACACCTTTAGGTGGAGATTCCTATATAATCTAAAAAGGTCCACCTTGGTTTTAAAAGCATCAGAGTCACATGTAGGGGCAAAAGTCAAACCTTTTGATAGTAGACTGACTGAGTCTTTTGTTAATGCACATTGAGAGATGTTAATTACCGTGCTCTACTGGTTAATGCACATTGAGAGATGCTAATTACCGTGCTCTACTGGTTAATGCACATTGAGAGATGCTAATTACCGTGCTCTACTGGTTAATGCACATTGAGAGATGGTAATTACCGTGCTCTACTGGTTAATGCACATTGAGAGATGTTAATTACCATGCTCTACTGGTTAATGCACATTGAGAGATGTTAATTACCGTGCTCTACTGGCTCTATCCATGGCCATTTGATCGTTGTCTCCCCCGTCTGGTCTTCTTGTTTCTCCTGATTGTTTTATCCACTGTTTGCCACGGCCACGCTCGCTCCATACCTCGGTCTGATCTATTAAAAAAGAAAAAAAAAAAACTGGCCGAGCCAAGACTTACTCTAGACCTTGTTTCATCACCCAATATAGCAGTTGTGCCCAAAGAATGAAACAAATAATAAAATCTAATTGAAAGATAATACAGAGTGATTCAGTTTTAAGAAGTGTCTTTCCAGATCCACCCATTACTGTATTCCAGAGAGCACCATCTGTAAAGGATAAACTTGTAAGGAGCTACCTCCCTGCCCCCAAACAAAAAACATGGCTACAGACAGAGTTGAGAGGAACATATAAATGTGGTTCTTGTAAACATTGTGGAGGAGTTGTCCAAAGTAAGAGTCTGCATGACCCGAGAACACAGAGAGAATACAAGACAAATTATTTTATCAATTGCAATTCTGAATATGTGGTGTATTGTCTGAAATGCCCGTGTGGAATTCTGGAATTTCCAGGCTTGAATGAGGAAATAGATTATGCACCGTTTTTGTAACTGTTTTCAGCTTTTCATGGTCTTGTAAGAAAATATAGGATCTATTTATAGGCTACTCTATGTGTGTATGTAGATTGTGTAGTCTCACAACAAGTAAAATATGTAGGTTTTCTTGATTTTGTGAATGTTTGCCATCTTATGCAGGGACCCGTGAGAGAGGTGGCACAAAGTTTGTTTTGCTATTTTGATTGACAGCTCTCTAGCTGTGTGAGAGGCGGGCTCAGCAGTGGGGAGAAGCTCAGCACTAATTGTCTAGTTGTCTGCACCTGTCCTTACCCACATCCTTAACAAATACACTACTCTGTCCTTTTGTGTTACTGCCCTGAAGAAGGCACTAATGCCGCTACGCGTGGGCCTTGTTTTTAATATGTCCATGTAGGACTTGTCAAATTAATAAAGACATTTTAAGTTGGAGTGCCTTAGTCAGAGAATGTATTCTCATTCTTGAACCTGGATGTACAATACCTTGGACTGAAGACCCAATCCCAAGAAACCAACAAACTATCTGGATAAGAGCACGCCATACTCTACAAACCTTATAATATATTTCATATTGCAGCATGTAGCCTCGTTCGTTGCCTGGCTAGTTTTACAATGAAACGGCATGTCTGACAGACTAATGGTTAGCCTATCGCCATGTCTGACAAGCTAATGGTTAAGGTTAGCCTATCGCCATGTCTGACAAGCTAATGGTTAGCCTATCGCCATGTCTGACAAGCTAATGGTTAGCCTATCGCCATGTCTGACAGACTAATGGTTAGCCTATCGCCATATCTGACAAGCTAATGGTTAGCCTATCGCCATGTCTGACAGGCTAATGGTTAGCCTATCGGCTACTTAAAAAGTGAAGTGGATAGTGTTTAAACTAACATTTACAGTGGTCTATTTGATGGTGTATTGGCCCTGACTTTGTGTGTTCGTGTGATATATAAACCACAATCCTTGTTGATACAAGTACCAATGTTTGTCTAGAAAGTTTTTGATCACATTAAGATTTTCGCCATAGGCAGTAAAAGACTGCCATCTTGGTCAGCAATTTTTGCTGAGAAACTTTCAAAATTTACCATAACAGACTTTCCACCAATCACTGTGATTGTGGGATTGTTCAGGATTATGGGTAATGAAGTACTTATCCAAGACATCGCAAATAAAATACATTTATCTCAAAACAAGGTTGATGCGTCTTTATGAGCATTTACAATCACTTAGCCGTAGCTGGTTTTTAAAGCTACCGTGTACGGTTACATTTTTATTGCTTATATACCCCATGTATGGTTACGTTTTTATGGCTTATTTACCCCATGTATGGTTACGTTTTTATGGCTTATATACCCCATGTACGGTTACGATTTTATGGCTTATATACCCCATGTACGGTTCCTTTTATATTGCTTATATACCCCATGTACGGTTACGTTTTTATGGCTTATATACCCCAATTGTCAATGGAGAAATTGTATTGGATTTTTACTTATGGAACAGGCTGTGGGCGTGACTGTCGAGGTCTATTGCTGTTTGAAAATGTGCTTTTCTGTGCTCTCCAGCAGCTTCACTTCTCACTCCCTGCGTCAGAGTCCTGCACGGGTCCACTGTTTTAGACCCGCCCCGCCCGCACCCGAGAAGTTCAGCACCAGATCCGACCCGTCACCTGTGGTCCGCACCCGCACGGACCGGTTAATATTTTGCCCGTTACCCGACCCGTGCCCGCGATAAATCACACACAAGCTAAAATCATTCAAATGAATCTGCTTTATTTTTTTCTCTCGCACAATTGAAGCACGTAAAGGGTGAACTTTTTTTTTTACATTTTGCGTCAGGGATAAACCTTACAACAACGACACATAGCCCAAACCTTGCTGCATCAGAACATTATTCTACATAAAATGGACCTGTTAATGAAACAAAGAGAACAAGAAAAAAACAACCTGAGCCTGCCACTAGCCAACTTTACATTGACTACATCCATTGTAGCCTACTCTCTTGCGCTCCAACTACGAGACGGTTTAAATATTGTTTAATGTTTTCACACATAGATGCATCAAACAAATAATTCAAAAGTCGCAGTACTGATGTGATGGGTCAAGTGTCGTATCGTTGACTACAACACATATTTGCAATGTGGTAATGGTAATTTAGATATACAAATATTTCACATATTTTTCAATGATGTTTTATTTCTATACTGTTTTGGTTCTCATCGTATCCGCCCGCAAGGAGTTATTTTCTCGCCCGCATACCCGCCTGTACATTTTAGGGACGTCATAATTTACCCGTTTTAGCAACTTTTCTTCGGGTACCCACGGATACCCGACCCGTTGCAGGACTTCCGCACACCCCTGGGTATGACAGCGATGACCTGACGTGCAGGCTACCGAGCCAGAGCGCTCTATACATTCACCCACACTGCGTGAAGATTCACATATTTATCGAAGCCCTTTCTCCCTCTTGCGTCAAGTTAGCACACGTTGTATTTATTGTGTGTGTGTGTGTGTATGTGAGTTTGTGTGTGTGTGTGTGTGTGTGTTAGCACACGTTGTATTTATTGTGTGTGTGTGTGTGTGTGTTAGCTGACGTTATATTTATTGTGTTGATAAGAAGATGAAGCAGAACTATCAGGCTGTGTGAGCAGACTACTCCTGCACAGAACACACACACACACACACACCAAACAGTACAGTCCCAAAGAATAAAGGACTCGGGCCATTGGGTAGATAGGGAGAGTTGTGTGATCTACAGAGGTGTGTAGACACACACGCACGCACACACACACACACACACTCACGCACACACACACACACACAGAGCACGCACACTGACACACACAGACACGCACACACACTCACGCACGCACACACACTTACACACACACAGAGCACGCACACACACACACACACTCACGCACCTGTTCTGCAGTGCCCCCCCCCTTCAATGGGAAGAGAGAGAATGAATAGAAGAGAGAGGGGGAGGGGGAGAGATGAAAGAAAGTCTCTCATTCTTCTGTTTCTCTTCGCTCTTTCGTTCATCCGTGTCTTGTAAAGGAGATTCAATCCTGCAAGAGTGTGTGTGTGTGTGTGAGGGTTTTCAGTGTAGTGTGTGTGTGATGGGGTTTTGGCAGTGTGTGTGTGTGTGTGAGGGCTTTCAGTGTAGTGTGTGCGGGAGGGCTTTCAGTGTAGTGTGTGTGTGTGTGTGTGTGTGTCAGTTTGATAATGGGATCCAGATCAAAACTAAGATTGGATTACGTGACCTAATCTGATTTCAGAATCCATTTTCAAAATATAGATCTAATCCTTTACCTGAAATCCGATCAGATCGCTTTTGAACTACTAGCCACATAATGCCCCTATTCTAATCTTGGTTTTGAATTGTTTTATTGTGCTGTTTTCTGTTTTATTAAATTATTTAATTGCCTTTACTTTGATATAAATTGTGATATATAATCCTAGTTAAAGGCATTGGTAATCCAGAGTACATAATCCTGAATATCTGTACCTGGTTCATGATGATCAACTCCAAATGCAGAAAAGATGCTAAAACGGCTGGATCGTGACGTCGCTACATTTCACGTATAATGACACACACACACACACACACACACATCCCTGTAGATCACACACACACACACACACACACACACACACACACACACACACACACATCCCTGTAGATCACACACACACACACACACACATCCCTGTAGATCACACACACACACACACACACACACACATCCCTGTAGATCACACACACACACACACACACATCCCTGTAGATCACACACACACGTCCCTACAGTTCACGCATAATAACGTCCTTGTGGAAGAATAGCGGGTCAGAAGCAAAACAGCTGAAATAAAACATAACTTAAGAATATGTGCAATATTTGTATGTCTAAATTACCGTTACCACATCGCAAATATGTGTTTTAGTCGACTATTGTATATATTATTTATATTTATTATATACTATTTTATAGTTGTATCAGGTGGCTCCTATGTGGGCCTAGAACATTCAGCCATTTGGAACAGAAGGACACACACATGCACACCAGAATAGGCCTTTTTAGTAAGCAGGACACACCAGAATAGGCCTTTTTAGTAAGCAGGACACACCAGAATGTGGATTTAATGGCCACATTCCCACACTTATGAAATGCAATTCAATGTGGAAGTAATCCAAGTATTCAGAATACTTTACTCAGACTGAGTAACGTAACGGAATATGTTACAAATTTATTTTAAATACATTTTTGTGTGTGTGTGCATGTGTGTGCGTGTGTGTGTGTTTGTGTGTGCATGTGCGTTTGTGTGTGTGTGTGTGTGTGTGTGGTTGTGTGTGTGTGTGTGTGTGTGTGCATGTATGTGCGTGTGTGTGTGTGTGTGCATGTGTGTGTGTGTGTACATGTGTGTGTGTGTGTGTGTGTGTGTGTGCATGTGTGTGTGTGTGCATGTGTGTGGGTGTGTGTGCATGTGTGTGTGTGTGCATGTATGTGTGTGTGTATGTGTGTGTGTGCATGTGTATGTGTGTGTGTGCGTGTGTGTGTGTGTTTGTGTGTGTGTGTGTGTGTGTGTGTGCAGAAAAGGATCTTGGTGAGCTGTGGAACCTGGACTTGATTACTCCCCTGTTCAACCAAACCATCACTGAGGACACTCACAGAGGTAGATATTTACACACACACACACACACACACACACATTTACACACACACACACATACTCACAAAGGTAGATATTTACACACACACACACACAGGTTGACATTTACACACACACACACATACTCACAAAGGTAGATATTTACACACACACACACACACACACACACAAAGGTAGACATTTACACACACACACATACTCACAAAGGTAGACATTTATACACACACACACATACTCACAAAGGTAGATATTTACACACACATGTCTTTAGACCCACCTACTTCACACATATTACAAGGCCCTGCTGAAAAAAACAGCCTGACCAGCAAAAGGTGGTTTGCTGGTTGACCAGCTTGTTGACCAGCTTGTTTGACCACCCTATGATGGTTGACCAGCTAGACCAGCAAATCTCTTGCGAAAACATAGCTTCAGCTGGTTTACCCACCTAACTGGTTTTAGCTGGTCTTTGCTGGTTTTCTTCCAGCTCTTGCTGGTCTTTGCTGGTGTAGCTGGTTAGGCCACCAGCTGGACATGCTGGCGTGACCATCTGAGGAAGCTGGTCATGCTGGTTTGACCAGCCTGTCGTGTGGGATACAGCTGGTGCAAGATGGTTATGCTGGTGACCAGCTTGCCAAGATTTGCTGGTCTAGCTGGTCAACCATCATAGGGTGGTCAAACAAGCTGGTCAACCAGCAAACCACCTTTAGCTGGTCAGGCTGGTTTTTTCAGCAGGGGTATCTCTCTCTCTCTCTCTCACACACACACATGCAGGTATGTACTGTATCTCTCTTTCACACACACACACCTGATGATTTCTATAATTACAGAGGCAACATTGGCTTCTCTTCCCATCATGACGACGACTGCAACTACCACTACCACCAAGTCCTCACACATTGAGAAACCAGGTAGAACACACACACACACTTACACTCACAGACACACACACACACACACACTCACACACACACACACACTCACACACACACTCAGTTTTGAGCCCCACAATAATCCCTCATCCCCCACATTATTCCTTCTTAGAATTAGCGGTAACACTTTAGAATTAGAAACACAATTCCCAAGGAATTACCAGTGCATGAAAATGCAAAAAATATTATGTAAAATATCATACAGAGTAAAAACAAATAATGAAAATATAGTTACAATAGTGTTGCTAGGGTAAAAATGTTGGTTGTTATGCCAAATTAAGTGGTTGCTATGCTGGTTGCTTGGGTAATCCTGTTGGTTGCTATGGTGGTTGCTAGGTTGACATTGTGGTAGTTGCTAGGCTGTTGCTAGGGTATTTGACATGGTTGCTAGGCTGTTGCTAGGGTACTTGAGGTGGTTGCTAGGCTGTTGCTAGGTTAGTTGTGGTGGTTGCTATGCTGGTTGCTAGGTTAAACTCATTGGTTGCGATATTGGTTGCTAGGTTGTAACTGTGGAAGTGGTTGCTAGGCTGTTGCTAGGGTATTTAACATTGTTGCTAGGGTTTTTTACATGGTTGCTAGGCTGTTGCTATGGTACTTCAGGTGGTTGCTAGGCTGTTGCTAGGTTAGTTGTGGTGGTTACTAGGTTAAACTCATTTGTTGCTATATTGCAGTGGTTCTCAAACTTTTTCTTTCATTCCCCACTTTAATCAAGGGGGCATTCTCGAGCCCCACCTGTCCCTCATCGCTCTAAGAAAGTGGTAGGTCAAGCTTAAAATTGTCAAATTTATTGAAATATGACATGGTGAAATATGGTGAATGCAGTAATCTTATTTGCTAGGTGAGGTAGGTGCTTGTCTTTGCCTTGTAACTGGACATTTAACTCAAATGTATTGCTAAGATATATCAAATATATCGCTAAGATAGGCCAGCTTCGTCAAGAAATGTTCATTAGTGAACGTGCTTGCAGATTCAAACATGCGCTCTTCCTCCAAGAAGAGGCGACTCGGAGCTCAAACACCCGCGACAGCACTTTACCTCAGGAAAGCCACCTTGCCTCGCTGTGAAACAATACAGCCTTTTGGTCAGCTGCCATCTCTTCGCAAAGTGTGGAGAATAGACGCGCTTTTAAGGGCCGGGTTTTGATGAAATTCACCACTCTCACAACAACGTTCAAAATCTCATGTAGGTCGGGACTAACTAAGCTGCCTTGACACAAGCGCTTCCCTGTGAATAACAGTGCGTCCATTGCGCATCGGGTGCTACCTGGGCCCAGGTTACAGATATATATATATAAAAAAAAAAAAAAAAACCTCCTGTTTTTCATGTCAGTTCGCGCCCCACCTGGCATGTCTCCGCGACCCACAGTTTGAGAAACGCTGCTATATTGGTTGCTAGGTTGTAACTGTGGAAGTGGTTGCTAGGCTGTTGCTAGGGTATTTGACATGGTTGCTAGGCTGTTGCTAGGGTACTTGAGGTGGTTGCTAGGGTAATTATGGTGGTTGCTATGCTGTTGCTAGGGTACAGGAGGTAGTTGCTAGGCTGTTGCTAGGTTAGCTGTGGTTGCTATATTGGTTGCTAGGTTGTAACTGTGGAAGTGGTTGCTAGGATGTTGCTAGGGTATTTGACATGGTTGCTAGGCTGTTGCTAGGGTACTTGAGGTGGTTGCTATGCTGTTGCTAACTTAGTTGTGGTGGTTGCTATGCTGATTGCTAAGTTAAACTCATTGGTTCCTATATAGGTTGCTTGGTTGTAACTGTGAAAGTGGTTGCTTGGCTGTTGCCAGGGTATTTGATATGGTTGCTAGGCTGTTGCTAGGGTAGTTGAGGTGGTTGCTAGGCTGTTGCTAGGTTTTTTGTGGTGGTGCTCTGCTGGTTTCTAGGTTAAACTCATTGGTTGCTATATTGGTTGCTAGGTTGTAACTGTGGAAGTGGTTGCTAGGCTTTTGCTAGGGTATTTGACATGGTTGCTAGGCTGTTGCTATGGTACTTGAGGTGGTTGCTAGGCTGTTGCTAGGTTAGTTGTGGTGGTTGCTATGCTGGTTGCTAGGTTAAACTCATTGGTTGCTATATTGGTTGCTAGGTCGTAACTGTGGAAGTGGTTGCTAGGCTGTTGCTAGGGTATTTGACATGGTTGCTAGGCTGTTGCTAGGGTATTTGAGGTGGTTGCTATGTTGGTTGCTACGTAGGTGGTGGTGGTCATGCACTGTAATAACATGTGCTTATTAGGTATTAGCAAGTCTAGTTGTCTAGTTGTAGGTAGAGCTGGGTCTTCAGGAGTTTAGCGGTAACGCTTTAGAATAACATGTCCTTATTAGGTATTAGCAAGTCTAGTTGTAGGTAGAGCTGGGTCTTCAGGAGTTTCGAAGGTAGAGAGGGAAGAGGTAGACCTCCTGCTCTAGTAGGAACCGGCTCTAGTAGTTTGGGGCAGCCGTGGCCTACTGGTTAGCGCTTCGGACTTAAAAGGAGGGTTGCCGGTTTGAACCCCGACCAGTAGGAACGGCTGAAGTGCCCTTGAGCAAGGCACCTAACCCCTCACTGCTCCCCGACCGCCGCTGTTGTTGCAGGCAGCTCACTGCGCCGGGATTAGTGTGTGCTTCACCTCACTGTGTGTTCACT
>NW_027468680.1:634201-649201 GCF_046254945.1 Alosa pseudoharengus | reverse complement strand
AGAGACGTTCTCCTTACACGGTCTTTCAACATCAAAATATTCAGAATGCCGTGACGTGAGTCACTACAATTGGCCTTCCTTTTCATTCTCAAAGTAGGTTAAAATTGCATGTTCATCAGCCCGATTTTCAAAATCTCTCGGGGGAGAAACCCACGAACCCCCGGACAAAAAGGACTCTAACTTCTGGGCTCTAGCCCCGAATGTTTTAAATAGCTAGCGACGCCCCTGGAAAGCACATTGGGGGTCCTTGCTAGTATTTGGACTTGGAAGTAGCACTTTGCACTATTGACGTGTATTATTACTGAGTGTGTTCTATTTGAAGTGATATGTTACAGTTTATTATGCTCATGTTTAAACTGAATGATATAGAGTTGAATTTGAGTAACAGTGATTTTGAATGTGTAGTGATAAAGCCATGTACAGCTACTAATTAGATATTTTGCATTGCTGTATGCAGATTGTTTTTTTTTGTTGTGCATATTCATTGTTGAGAGAGAGATATGGCGAGCCAGCGATTCAGCGATTCTGGAGTGTGACAGTAACCAGTGGCCATCAACCTGCCAAGCCGGTGGATTGCATGCTTTTGGATACATCATACAGATAAGATTTATGAGATCTCCAACGTTCTTACACACTGCCCGGGTAGTGATTTAAACAAGGCCTTTTATTCAACAATTCCATTTTTGAGTTCAACAACCCCACAGGAACTGAACTGAAACTCAATTGAGTTGAACACTGAACTAATTGACTGGACTAATTTTCTTTTTTTACTGACTGACTGCTTTGGGGGAAATTCTAATTTCTAATTCTGTTTTCTATGTGCGATTCACCTTGTGGAATGTAAATAAATGTTTTTGATAAGCTTTTCTATACAAACAGTGGTCGTAGCCCATTCACTCTAAGAGCCGAACCTTAACCCCGATTTCTGTTTAAATATAATCAATATAGGTTATTGCTATACCTTAATTGATGCTTTAAGTTACGTTAGTTACATCTAGTGGCGAGCCAGCCAGGAGTATTTTGGGCAAGTCAGTTAAATTTACATATATACGTACTTCTACTTAAGTGACCTATTTCAAACTTTTTTTGTGAATTGTTGTTGATTGAATTGAGTGAAACTGTTTACAGTGTTAGACATGGATATAGAAGAGAAATACAGTATTAAGACAGAGCGGTCCATTGCCTTGTTAGGTGTTGTCCTCACTGATACAGACGAAGATATTACTGAAACCCTTAAAAAGTATGGTGCAGTGGCTAAAGTAGTTAGGCTGCCAAACACAGAAAAAGGCGATAAATGTAATGCCATTGTAGAATTTGAATCAGTCACTGCTAATGCTTTGATTGAGCCCGAGTTACCTTTTGACATACAGAATATCCATGACACCGTGGTAACATGGCGTGTTGATAGCATTACAGTACTCACACTGACTGTCACAGACTCTAGCGACTCTGATGACAGTAGCGACACTGACTCTGGCCATAGCATGACGCCCCTCATTCATAGATCTAGGAAGAAAATTGACATTACAAAACCCTCCCCACATGCTTTCAAGCAAGTGAAGCCTAAATCAACAGCTAAGGGAAGAGTCACTCCCACTTCGGCTGATGACCTGGATGAGGAAGTGTTGAACCCACCAGAGGTGAGGCGCATTGTTGTCGAGTCTGTTTATGGCCTGGTAGAAGACGGTGAAGAGATATTTGCCAAATTCCTGAACACAAACCAGGATCCAGGAGAAAAGGCTTCCACTTACCTGCAGAGATTGCAAACGCTGCTGAGAACTGCAGTGAAGAGAAAAGGGGTAAGACCGTCCGATGTAAACCGTCACCTGTTGAAACAGTTCAAGCGTGGCTGTTGGGACCACGACCTTGTTCTTCAGTTAGAGCTGAAAACCGATGAGCCCCTCGATTTTGCTAAGTTCTTACTGCAGCTGAGAACCGAAGAAGACAAGAGAGCTACCAAGCTTGACCGTATGAGCCGCCATTTGGGGACCTCCAAAGGAAAATCCTCAATGAACGTTCAAACGGTAGCCAACTTCTCCTGCCTTACTGATCGCAATGCCAGTGTGTTACAAGCATACATATCTGAGACTGAAAGCCTAAGGAAACAAGTTGCTGAGCTGCAAATGCAGCTCAACACCAAGAAATCCAAAAAAGAGAGAAAACGTAAGGCTGCTCTTGAGTCTGGCCAGCATCCACCCCGACTCCGAGCTGAGGCTCAAGTTCACCAAGCGACACCCCAGATTGCACCTAGAGCACAGCCTAAGGCCTGGTTCTGTTTTAGGTGTGGGGATGACGGCCACATAGCCAGAATGTGTGAGAATCCCATGAACAAGGTTGCGGTTGACCTGAAATACAAAGAACTGAAGTTGAAGCAGGACGAGTGGAAAGCAAAGCAGGACTCTCCTTTAAACTGGACGAGGCTCCGGTAGAGGGACGTCCTGGAGCCAATGACCGAGACAGTAGTCCCAAGAAGAAATGGACAAACCAAAAAGCCAAGTGTTTCTCCATTAGACCCACTAGAGATGATCTCATGAATGGATTAGTTGGATCAAGATCATGGATTAGTTGGATCAAGACCTTCTCATCCAATTAGTCCTTTAGATAACCTCATTGAAGTAAAGGGAGCAGCAGGCCTACGTGTCCCTTATATTGGCTATATTGAGATCGATATACTCTTTCCAGAGGATTTCACAGGTAACCCCAAGACAGTTAGCACACTAGCCCTCGTCGTTCCCAATTCCAGTGCTTCTGTTCAAGTCCCTGTTCTAATTGGCACTAATGCTCTGGACGTTTTGTATGAAGGGTTCAGTGAGGGGGTTGGTGGGCCTGTCCTTGAAAACTGTGCGTATGCTGTTCTCATCCAACATCTGCGCAACCTGTATAAGATTAAAACACAAGACAAAAACAGTCAATAAAGTCAAACTTCTTCACAAAAAGGCAGTAGTCGTCCCAGCAGGTCAGAAAATGGCAGTAGATGGCTATACAAGGAACGTAAATAGTTTTCCTGGCACTCCCTTATTGGTAGATTTCCCATCTCATTCATACTTACCAAGCGGGTTAACTTTTTGCAGTTATGTCATGTTAAGCCCCAGACGGACGTCTTTCAAAGTGCCTGTTTTGCTCAAGAATGAAACCACACAGTGTCACAGTGCCAGCATTCTGCGCCTTGGCAGAGCTCACAGCTCCGTTATCTGTTTCCCCACTTACCTCTTTGACGGGCCAAGACCTAACCAAGGGAAAACAGTTACCCTCTGCTAGCATCTCGACTGGGTGCTACACACTGCAATCAGTAGCTCCAGAAAAAATCACAAAATCACTTTTGATTTTGGTGACTCACCCCTCTCCGAGGAGTGGAAGGAGAGAATTACAAGGAGGCTGAATTCAATTCCTGAAGTCTTTGCGAATGGCTTGCGAGCGACCTTGACTATGGGCATACAACAGCAGTCAAGCACAAGATCCGTCTTTCTGATCCAACACCCTTTAATCAGAGAGCAAGACCCATCCACCCATCCGATTACGAAGCTGTCCGGCTCCACTTGAAAGAGCTGTATGACGCAAACATCATTAGAGAGTCTGAGAGTCCATTTGCATCACCAGTTGTAATTGTGAAAAAGAAGAGTGGCAAGATTCGGTTATGCATTGATTATAGAAAATTGAACGCTCAGACCATCAAAGACGCTTATGCTTTGCCAAATATTGAGGAAACTTTTGCAGCCTTGACAGGATCAAGATGGTTCTCTGTGATGGACTTGAAGTCAGGCTTCTATCAGGTGGAAATGGAAGAAGAGGACAAGCCTAAAACAGCCTTCGTCACTCCCATGGGATTCTGGGAATTCAATAGGATGCCGCAAGGAGTAACCAACGCTCCAAGCACATTTCAAAGAATTATGGAGAAATGCATGAGCTCCTTGAACCTAAAAGGAGTTCTTGTTTTTCTAGATGATCTTATCGTGTTCTCAGAAACCCTTGAACAACATGAGGAGAGACTTATGCGAGTTTTGAACAGACTGAAAGAGTTTGGGCTCAAGCTATCACCTGAGAAGTGTCATTTTTTTAGGAAGTCGGTAAAATACTTGGGACATGTTGTCTCGGAGAACGTAGAGTAGAAACTGACCCTGAAAAGATTTCAGCACTCACAACTTGGCCCCGACCAAACAATATCAAAGAGCTCTTTTCTTGGATTTACAGGATACTATAGGAGATTCATCAAGGACTTTTCAAAAATTTCAAAGCCCCTCAATGATCTCACTGATGGCTATGTTCCGGCAAGGCGGAAGTGCAAAACCAAGCCCTTTTCCAACGCTGACCTTAAGTCACCCTTTGCTGAGAAGTGGACAGCTAAGTGCGAGCAAGCATTCAGGACTCTCATTGAGAAGTTAACAACTTCTCCAATTCTGGGCTTTGCCAATCCTCGACTGCCATATATTCTCCATACTGATGCCAGTCTCCATGGCCTTGGGGTGGCTCTGTATCAACAGCAAGATGGACAGATGAAAGTTATTGCCTACGCCAGTAGGGGGTTGTCAAACTGTGAGAGGAGATACCCCACGCATAAGCTAGAGTTTCTTGCCCTTAAGTGGGCAATAACTGACAAATTATCTGACTATCTCTATGGAGTCGAGTTTACCGTTGTCACTGACAACAATCCTTTGACTTATGTATTATCATCCGCCAAACTAGACGCTGCTGGCCATCGGTGGCTAGCAGCCCTGTCAAACTTCAACTTCAGTATTTGGTATCGGGCCGGCAAGACAAATCAAGATGCTGACGGCTTATCCAGGCGCCCACATGACCTTGATGAGACAGATCTGAGTGCTGAAGCTGAAGACGATAGAGTGTTGCAATTCCTGTCAAAGTTTTTAAAAGAACAGAGTGACGCCACCTTCCCAAAAGAAGCAATTAAAGCAGTTTGCCAGACATGAGCTAGATGAAGCTTTCAGTACAGGGGAAGAGAGTAATCACTCGCCTGTGATTGTCGAATCCCTTGCCATAGATGCGAGTGCTATCCCGGCCGAGTTCACTCATGCTGATTTGCTTCGAGGATCCAGCACCTTTCCCAGAATGTCACAGCTGGAATGGGCTGCTGAACAGAGAGCTGATCCAGTAATCAGCAGAATTATAGACATACTCGCCACAGGACAACGCCTGTCCTATCGTGTTAGACAGAGGGAGGACAAAGAAGTCAAGACAAGATAAACGATTCTCCTGTCTATGTTGTAGCACCTGTTAACTCTGATGGCCCTGATAGGACACTGCATCGTGACTTGCTCTTACCTTGTGGCTTCCTGGCTCCATCCATCGAAGCAGAAGTGAGTCAACATAAGCAAAAGAAAGACACAGTGCGACCTGCTCAGAGCCCAGTGTCTGAAGAAGAACAGCTGGAATCATATGAGAGTGAGGAGGAAGTCGATTACGACTACCCAGGGGAAATGCTGGTGACAACTTACCCACCTGTCACTGTTGTCCATTAAATCCCTCAGTCCGACCTTAGGCCTTCTTCAGGAGAGGAAAATCTCAACGCAAGCCCTGGGGAATCAAGTCTGAGACCTTAAGCTGAGGTATTTCTGCCAACAGAGAACTGGCAAGAAGAGCTTCAGGAAGTGGAAGAGGGTGATGACTTGCCTAATGACCTAGGAAGGAAAGATGAGATGAGTCCTGGAATTAAGAAAGATGATGTGGTGCAAACCATACCTGAAAAAGAACATGGACACCAAGAGGAACCTGTAGGCAGAGGCGTATCAAGCTTTTTAAAAGTGTGGGGGTTGTGGGATAGGGAAGTGAAACAATCCGGCCAAATTATAAATAACTCCCTACAGGGACGTTGTAAGTATTTTCTGAGAGGGGTGCGGACTATATTGGCAGCAGGTATCCGGGAGTTTCTCCCCCGAAACTTTTTTGAAATTCTGATTGCTAAATACACCATTTTAATGCAGTTTGGGAGGGACAGAACAAGCAGCGCCCCTCATTTGTGTGGCTCACGTGACATGTAGGCCTACATTATCTACCTGCTATCACTTCACTATTTGACACTACCCTACATGGAGACACATCTCATGTTATAAATGAAGAAATCATTTCAGAAATTATGTTTTGTGCATATGGTTAGCAGGCTACAATAAATTGCCTAACAGACAACAGCCTAATTTCGAGGTATCACTGTTAATAGAATACCTATGTATAAATGTAAAGGACACAGAATAATGACAGAACTGTAAGCTCAAATTCAAAAACGTTTTAAGTCTACCCAAACATATGCAAAGGGAATAAATTGTGTTGCATATAGCCAGCTTAATTAATGTCAGTTTAAAGATTGATCAGCAGTTTCTATGCTGTTTTCAATAATAGTTACAGGAAGCCACGTTGTTGTTTAAACTAGTGTTGTAGCCCACGTCACCTTTCACTTGCTGAAGGGACGCACACATTGCATGAGCGCTCATAAACGTTCTTTGAGTTCTACATGCTGGAAATCCTAGTTCTCAGATAGAACTCATGTGTCTTGACGCCGCTGTTTGTAAAATCAAAATAAGATCTTCTAAATGGAACGCGATCGTATTTAAGACATTGAGATCTCCAGTGGATGTAGAACGACACACATTGACAGTGAAATGCCGCCGACGTTTGTAAGATAAATAAGATCAAATAAGATGTTCTAAATGGAACGCGATGTAAGCTGTTCAGATCTTTTCCAAGCGTCTTGGAGACGTATATGTGCTGGCCTGGCTGGGCTATGTCTATATAGTTGATGACACCAAATTAATAAGAAGGCTATTTCTGATTGGGGAAACTTTTAGCCTATCTTTCTTTCAGTCCGCTGTTCCATACCATTCAATCTTGCTGCAAATTATCAGACGTGAAGCCCCAGGCATAACTTAATTTCGCGTCTACGTGGACCAGTAAGCTAATTGTTGAGGAGGCCCATAGTTTGAGAAAAGCTGCAGATCATAGACAGAGAATAATGAGAACAGTAGCCAAGGCCCTTGGTGCGCGCACCCCCGCTTTCACTTTGACTCGTGCATTTCTACATTATGACAAAAACTGTCAGACAGACAGTGCATTTTGGTTTATTAATAATGTGGTAACAATTATCATTTCAATTCTACCTCAAATCTGATCACTGCAGACTTTATAATGCAGACTCAAGCAGCCTTGAAAGACGCACACTTTGAATTTGATCAGAGCGGCTCGGGTTATTCACTGACGCTAACTTGATGTGATTGGCTGGATGACCGTTCAATCAAATCAACAGACCTATTTGTGTGTCTCATGTGTGTGCGTTATCAGAGCCCACCCTTATTAGACATACGGTTCCAACTCTTTACGTGAGCGTTTATTTCCATATTTTACTTTCGTTTTAATCTGACAAAAAGTGTGGGGGATAGAATCGTGTTCCAGGAAAAGTGTGTACGTTATAACACCCACATCCCCCACGCTTGCTACGCCCCTGCCTGTAGGGAAAGAAAACCATGATGTACAATCAGAGCGACATGAACCTGAGGATTTAAGTGTGAATGATGTCCAACAACAGGAAGATGCAGAAATGCGAAGATCAGTTAGACATAGGGTAGAGCCTGACCGGCTGACTTACCAGACGTTAGGAAACCCCTTGACTTTAGTTATGCACTCCTTGTTGAAGGGTCTTGACCAGGCTTTTACAAAAGCTTTGGACTTACATCCCACACTGAAGTTTACACCTTTAGGAACAGATCAAATGACTACTATTTAAGTAGGTATAGGTACATGCAGAGACGCATGCACATTCAGGGGGGGAGGATGTAGCCCACCTAAAATGCACAGGGCCAAAGTATTGTAATTGCTGCAATTCTCCATTCCCCTAGATGGCGCTGCTTAATCTTTGTTGGCTGAGCCACCCTATGTAGTGTAGCTAGAGAAGATCAACTTTCCTTTTCCCTTTTTCCCTCTCGTCAAGTCAATCGTTATATGAAGAAACGAGTGAAATAAACATTATGAAACTGACCATTAGAACACAGGAAAAAGTCGTTCAATACTGAAATTAGCTAGTAAAAGTGTCTAGAAGCCTTAGTTATCGTGAACAGCCTTTTACACTTTTGTTTTCTTTTGGATAAGTTTAAGAATCTCCGGTGAGTACAACAGGAGGGAAATTGCTTGCTAGCCTGCCATGTTAGTTGATTCAAAACGAAAAGATAAGCTATCCTAATGATTCAATACTATGTGCATTTTATGTTACTTTGCTATTTCTGTTATGTCCTTGACAATTTAAAAAACCAGTCGGAGATATTTGATATGATTTTGTTTGCTAATCTACCGATTACCGTTTTCTAATCTACTGCTGCAATTTAGAACGCCATTTTGGTGCATACATGGCGTAACGTGAATTCATGTTTATTCAGCTACGAGGTTACTCTAACGGGCTAATGTTTTGAGGCTTAGTGCCATTGTAAAGAATGTTTGTAACATGTTTTGCTGACCTATTCACAGTGTTGGGAGGGTTACTTTCAAAATGTATTCCGTTACAGAATACAGAATACATGCCCAAAAATGTAATCTGTAACGTATTCCGTTACGTTACTCAATCTGAGTAACGTATTCTGAATACTTAAGATTACTTTCGCATTGAATTGCATTTTATAAGTGTAGGAATGCGGCCATCAAATCCTGCTTAGGCCTACTAAACAGGCCTATTCTGGTGTGTTCTTCTGTTCCAAATGGCTTAAGTGTTAGGCCCACATAGGAGAATGTAAAGGCAACTAAGCTACCTGATACAACTTTAAAATAGCAAGGTGACCACTAAAACTACAGCAGGCGACTAGGCTAATTAAAACAAACAAAATAAATAGGCTACTTTAAGGGCGTAGCCAGAAATGATAATTAAGGTGTGCCTGTGAGATTTTTCGGTGGCATCAACCCAGTACAAGTGAGGGGCGCATATGACAGGTGGAACGCAAATGACCTGTAAATGTAAACACTATCTAGGCTACTGTATATCAGTGCTCTCAAAATGAACGTGATCGCTAATGACAATCAAAAACCGCACGTTAAAATATGCTAGGCCTACTCGCAAGAATAATTATTCAGAGGCTGCACCATATAATTCATTTTAAAACATAAATGTAGATATAATTAGAAAAAAATAATAATCCATAAAGCTATTTTAAGTTAGAATAAAAAACTTAGAATGCAGTGCCTATTTTAGAGATTGGTTTTATTGTAGGTCTAAATCAACACGTGAACTAGGCTTTGCTTGCTTAGCACACTGTGTAACCGATTGGCCGAAGTAGCCTGAGCTATTAATACCTGGGAAAATATCCTTTGAACAGACATCAGGAACCACGATCAGTGAGGAACAGGAGTTACCTCCACTTACTTTACTCCTAATTTGCTGTGCAAACAGTCATTTCAGGGTCTCCGATGACGCGTCCATAATGCGCACTGGCTGCGCTTTGAGGCTAGTGCAAGACGGCGGGGCTTGGATTTAAACATGTAAACAATTTCATCATAGCTTTCAGGAGCTTCTGGGAAATGGAGTTGCCTTAATTTATTTAGAGAGTGAACAAACTTATGAAACAGAGAAGTATCGTCATGTAATCCATTGATTTCAACAATGTAACTGTATTCTAAATACCAACTATTTAACTTGTAACTGTATCGGAATACAGTTACTCATAATTTGTATTCTGAATACGTAACGCAGGTACATGTATTCCGTTACTCCCCAACACTGCCTATTCATGGCTACATGATTTTAATGAGTTCATGAAGTTCAGTAACTTTCTAGATAGGACATGTTAAACTTGTGAACTGTAGCACTTTGCACTATTGACGTGTATTGTTACTGAGTGTGTTCTATTTGAAGTGATATGTTACAGTTTATTATGCTCATGTTTAAACTGAATGATATAGAGTTGAATTTGAGTAACAGTGATTTTGAATGTGTAGTGATAAAGCCATGTACAGCTACTAATTAGATATTTTGCATTGCTGTATGCAGATTGTTTTTTTTGTTGTGCATATTCATTGTTGAGAGAGAGAGATACGGCGAGCCAGCGATTCAGCGATTCTGGAGTGTGACAGTAACCAGTGGCCATCAACCTGCCAAGCCGGTGGATTGCATGCTTTTGGATACATCATACAGATAAGATTTATGAGATCTCCAACGTTCTTACACACTGCCCGGGTAGTGATTTAAACAAGGCCTTTTATTCAACAATTCCATTTTTGAGTTCAACAACCCCACAGGAACTGAACTGAAACTCAATTGAGTTGAACACTGAACTAATTGACTGGACTAATTTTCTTTTTTTTACTGACTGACTGCTTTGGGGGAAATTCTAATTTCTAATTCTGTTTTCTATGTGCGATTCACCTTGTGGAATGTAAATAAATGTTTTGATAAGCTTTTCTATTCAAACAGTGGTCGTAGCCCATTCACTCTAAGAGCCGAACCTTAACCCCGATTTCTGTTGTTTAAATATAATCAATATAGGTTATTGCTATACCTTAATTGATGCTTTAAGTTACGTCAAGGCCGGTACAAAAAAGTATGGCTTCCTAAAGAGCTCTGTGGTCACTGTACGACTGGTGAGGTTGAGACAGAGATGCACTTTCTCCTACACTGTCCAAAGTTTGAACAAATTAGAAAAAGATATTTTTTACAATTCTCAAATATAATTCCAAATTTTAGCTCCCTTAAAGACTCTGATAAATTGGCCCACCTGCTAGGAGAAGGACTGACTGCTCCACTGGCTGCAAAGTACGTTGCAGCTTGCCATGACATGAGGGACAGTGAGTCGGACACCTTGCCATAATGCCCGACCTAATGTCTGTACTTAATCCAATGTGTTATAACGTGTATGCTGTCTGTGTGTGTGTGTGTGTGTGTGTGCCTGTGTGTGTGTGTGTGTGTGTGTACAGTATGTGTGTGTACAGTATGTGTGTGTGTGTGTGTGACCACATGCCTACGTGTGTGTGCGTGTGTGTGTGTGTGTGTGTGAACGAGAGAGAGAAAGTGAGGGTATACACACAATTTTTCATGTTACATGTTACTGTTTCCCTTGTTCTGTTTCCTCAATGTTCTAATTATTGTTGCTGTTTTAATTGTGCTTTGGCAACACTGTACCTACAGTCATGCTAATAAAGCAACCTTGAATTGAATTGAGAGCAGAGAGGGGAGAGAGGAGGATGGAGCTCTCTGGGTCTTTTTCTTACCAGACACGTCTCTGAGTCTCAAACTCAAGTGGGAACTGTGCTGCGTACAACCTGGGCATGCGAACACACTGCAGTACAAACAAACGCTGAGTGCGTGAAACTCTACCAAACTTGCGCATGTTGGGTGCGCTTACAAAGGTTTGTTTATCGACAACCAAGCGTGATGCCGTAGTGTTAAACACAGTTGGAAACCTCAGACTATTGGCTAAAAAGATCTCACCTTCATTTCACTGGACATTTCCAATGGCTCGAACTGCTGTCAATCAAAGCGAAACCGATCTCATTTCCATAGCTTGTCCTCATTGGCTTTCAAGACAGTTTTTCTCTGCATCCTAGGCACCGATTGGCTGGTGAGGGGTGTCGATCGACGCAAGAGAGTTTCACGAACGTCAACATTGGGTCAGATGTACGCCTAAATACATGTGGGAGTCGTAGCTAGCTATACTTTAGCTGAGTAGCTAACCGCTGACATTATTACAGCTGTGAGCAACCATATGTGAGTGGTCTTGAATTAATCCTGGCAGGCGCGTAGCAAGCGTGGGGGATGCGGGTGTTATAACGTACACACTTTTGCTGGAACACGATTCTATCCCCCACACTTTTTGTCAGATTAAAATGAAAGTAAAATATGGAAATAAACGATCACGTAAGGAGTTGGAACCGTATCTACCATAACGCATACACAGAGAGACACAAATAGGTCTGTTTATTTGATTGAACTGTCATCCAGCCAATCACATCAAGTTAGCCAGTGAAGAACCAGAGCCGATCAAATTCAAAGTGTGCGTCTTTCAAGGCTGTGCTGCTGCTTGGGTCTGCATTATAACGTCTGCAGTGAGCAGATTTCAGGTAGAATTGAAATGATAGTTGTTACCACATTATGCTAATTTAGTAAACCAAAATTCACTGTCTGACTGACAGTTTTTGTCACAATGTATAAATGCAGGGAGTCAAAGTGAAAGCGGGGGTGCGCGCACCAAGGCACTTGTTGTTTCTGCAGAAAGACCCTTGACTACTGTTCTCAGAGCATTATGCTTTCTCTGTCTATGATCTGCAGCTTTTCTCAAACTATGGGCCTCCTCAACAATTAACCTACTGGTCCACGTAGCCGCGAAATTAAGTTATGCCCGGTGCTTTACACGTCTGATCATTTGCAGCAAGATTGAATTGTATGAAACCACGGACTGAAAGACGCTTGGAAAAGACCTGAGGAGCTTCCATTTAGAACGTCTCATTTGACCTGATCTTACAAACATCGACGGCAATTTCACTGTCAATGTGTGTCGTAGTGCTACATCTACTGGAGATCTTATTCCTTAATCTTATGCCTCACATGCCTCTGGATGCCTTAAATACGATCGCACTCTATTTAGAACATCTTATTTTGATCTTAGAAACGGCGGCGTCAAGACACATTTAAGTTCTACATCTGAGAACTAAGATTTCCAGCATGTAGAACTCAAATAGAACGCTTATGAGCGCTCTTGCAATGTGTGCGTCCCTGCAGCAAGTGAAACTGGAGGTAACGTGGGCTAGAAGCAACAACAGTTTAAACAACAACATGGCTTCCTGTAACTATCAATGGAAAAAACATAGAAACTGCTAATCATAATCTTTAAATTTACATTAATTAAGCTGGCTATATGCAACACAATTTATTTATATTCCCTTTGCATATGTTTGGGTAGACTTCAAATGTTTTTGAATTTGAGTTTACAGTTGTCACTATTCTGTGTCCTTTACATTTATTTAATAGGTATTTGTGATACCTCGAAATTAGGCTGCTGTCTGTTAGGCAATTTATTTTAGCCTGCTAACCCATATGCACAAAACATAATTTCTGAAATGATTTCTTGATTTATAACATGAGATATGTCTCCATGTAGGGTAGTGTCAAATAGTGAAGTGATAGCAGGGAGATCATGTAGGCCTACAGTACATGTCACATGAGCCACACATATGAGGGGCGCTGCTTCTTCTGTCCCTCCCAAACTGCATTAAAATGGTGTGTTTAGCGATCAGAATCTCAATTTTTTTTCAGGGGAGAAACTCCCGGACACCAATATATTCCGCACCCCTCTCAGAACAACTTACAACGTCCCTGTAGGGAGTTATTTATAATTTGGCCAGATTGTTTCATTTTCCTATCCCACAACCCCCACACTTTTAAAAAGCTTGATACGCCTCTGAATCCTGGTGATCTAAGCTTTCCAGTGGTGTATGACATTCAAGGGTGTTTAAAACATTCAAAGAACTTGTCGCTAATCCAAAATAATTTATTGAAACATTGACTTATACGATGAAAACATACTTTGATTAAATAAGTGTATCAAGTAAGTAAATGAGAAGCAAGAGAAAGCTAATCAAAAGTGTAGTGCAGATCAGTAAAGTGTAGACTATGTGTAATGTAAAAAGGATGGTGCTGCCGCCAGCATGGAGGCCAGAGCAAAGCCCAGTGGAGCAGAGCCAAGCAGAGCTGTGCATGGCAGAGAGCCAACAACTGGCACAAGATGTTTTTAAACAGTCCAGCCAATCAGCTGCTGTCTAGACCAGATGGACTGAACACAGACAGCGCCCCCTTCAGACTGGGGGGAGACAGAGCGCCCACACATATTATATCAAAGGTGGAGTGAGCACACCCAGCACGGCAAAGCCAGGCGTGACAAGTGTGTGTGTGTGTGTGTGTGTGTCCGTCCCACAGGCCTGAAACAGCGCTGCCTGTCCCGGATGTGTGTGAAGAAACAGTGATCTTCTGAAGTCACCCCAGAACACTCCAGCATGCTTCATTGTGTGTGTGTGTGTGTGTGTGTGTGTGTGTGTGTGTGTGTGTGTGTGTGTGTGTGTGTGTGTGTGTGTGTGTGGGGTCATTCGTGCTCACTGTATCTGTGAATCTAAAAATGAAATAAAAAAGAAAATGTACTTTCTTCCACTGTGTGTTTGACTATTTCACCACACACACACCAGACAACACACACAAATGCACACACATACACACACATATACACATACACACACATACACCACACAATACACACACACATACACCACACAATACACACAAATACACACACATACACCACACAATACACACACACAGGTTTGATTTTCTCAGAATAGAGATAATAATGTTCTCTCTCTCACACACACACACATTCACACACATGAACTCACACATACACACATACATTCACACACACAAGCACACCACACACACATACACTCACACACACACTCACACACACACACATTGTTCTGTGTAATGTGGCCTCTGTAGGTGCACCTGGGATGTGCTGACCCTGATGGAAGATTGACCCGACCTTTGACCCCGCCACAGAGGTCTTTTGTCGTGGTTGCTGGTGTGTATGGGAGAGTGTGTGTGTGTGTGTTGTTATTGCTGGTGTGTATGGGAGAGTGTGTGTGTGTGTGTTGTTATTGCTGGTGTGTATGGGAGAGTGTGTGTGTGTGTGTTGTTATTGCTGGTGTGTATGGGAGTGTGTGTGTGTGGGGGGGGGGGGATAAAAGGCAGCTCGTCAGTTTGAAGGAGACTCAGTTTGCCAAGAACCAACAGGTAAGACCCAGCAGCAACTGAGCAGTTAAGTGTGTGTTTGTGTGAAAGAGAGAGAGTGTGTCAGTTACATAGAGTTAAGTGTGTGTGTGTGAGAGAGAGAGTGTGTGAGTTACATAGAGTTAAGTGTGTGTGTGTGACAGAGAAAGTGTGTGTCAGTTACATAGAGTTAAGTGTGTGTGTGTGTGAGAGAGAGAGAGTGTGTGAGTTACATAGAGTTAAGTGTGTGTGTGTGAGAGAGAGAGTGTGTG
>NW_027468680.1:606701-629201 GCF_046254945.1 Alosa pseudoharengus | reverse complement strand
TGATTGATAGTATGGATGTGGTGATTGATGTGTTGTAGTATGGATGTTGTGATTGATGTGTTGTAGTATGGATGTGGTGATTGATGTGTTGTAGTATGGATGTTGTGATTGATGTGTTGTAGTATAGATGTGGTGATTGATGTGTAGTATGGATGTGGTGATTGATAGTATGGATGTGGTGATTGTGTTGTAGTATGGATGTGGTGATTGATGTGTTGTAGTATAGATGTGGTGATTGATGTGTAGTATGGATGTGGTGATTGATAGTATGGATGTGGTGATTGTGTTGTAGTATGGATGTGGTGATTGATGTGTAGTATGGATGTGGTGATTGATGTGTTGTAGTATGGATGTGGTGATTGATGTGCTGTAGTATGGATGTGGTGATTGATGTGTTGTAGTATGGATGTGGTGATTGATGTGTTGTAGTATGGATGTGGTGATTGATGTTGTAGTATAGATGTGGTGATTGATGTGTAGTATGGATGTCGTGATTGATAATATGGATGTGGTGATTGTGTTGTAGTATGGATGTGGTGAGTGATGTGTAGTATGGATGTGGTGATTGTGTTGTAGTATGGATGTGGTGATTGATGTTGTAGTATGGATGTGGTGATTGATGTGTAGTAGTATAGATGTGGTGATTGATGTGTTGTAGTATGGATGTGGTGATTGATGTTGTAGTATAGATGTGGTGATTGATGTTGTAGTATGGATGTGGTGAATGTGTTGTAGTATAGATTTGTGGTGATTGATGTGTAGTATGGATGTGGTGATTGATGTGTAGTATAGATGTGGCGATTGTGTTGTAGTATGGATGTGGTGATTGATGTGTTGTAGTATGGATGTGGTGATTGTGTTGTAGTATGGATGTGGTGATTGATAATATGGATATGGTGATTGATGTTGTAGTATGGATGTGGTGATTGATGTGTTGTAGTATGGATGTGGTGATTGATGTGTTGTAGTATGGATGTGGTGATTGATGTTGTAGTATAGATGTGGTGATTGATGTGTAGTATGGATGTGGTGATTGATAATATGGATGTGGTGATTGTGTTGTAGTATGGATGTGGTGAGTGATGTGTACAGGGTGTCCGCGCGGTAGTAAAAGGTAGTAAATAGAATCTACCAAAATTAAGGCCCTTGAAAGGTAGTAAAAGGTAATAAATGCAATTTGACTTGGTAGTACATTTTTCATCACCACCTCAATATATAATGAGTTTAAATTTTGTGCTTAATATTTGTGTCTACATGTTTTAACTTCATCTTGCCTAATTAAAAAATATATACGTGCTAACAGGACCTGAGTGAGTCGGAGTCGATAGCAATGACGTAGAAGTAAACTGTGTAGAGTTCCGTGGTTGACAGCCTATCAGCGACGCCAACAAACAACATTTTCGCCTTTTTCAGTTGATATTACAGGGATACAAACAACGCGCTTTTCGGTGACTCCTTCACGTTGCTTTGGGCGACTTATATGAATCGTGCAGATCCGAAGATTTTTTTATGGGCCGGGGATGCAGGGATGCTTTTCGGGGACTCTCGCATTTTCACGTCATCTAGGCCCTACCGCAGGCTACCAGAGCAGCGTTTTTCATATGAGCCTGCTTGTTGTCCGGTGCTTCTGTCACTCATCTGATAATATTTGTTCATGTAGCAAAGGAGCGGTAGATGTAGGCCTAGGCTAGCCTATCACTCTGATAGCAGCTAAGAAAATATAGGCTACACTCACTCCGTTAGGAGGCAACTCTCTCAGTTTACACTAGGCTACTTTAGCTGTTTTAACAACTGTGGACTTGACTAGTGTAAGCTTTCGTTCAGCTGACGGTAGCGCTGCCATCTGACTGTGATCATCCAGAACCGTGCAATAAAATTCCACCTAGCCCATCAGTAACAAAGTTCGAACTAGTCACTGACATAGTAACCGACAACATTTTTTTAACGTAACCTAGACCTAGTATCTAATGTTACGGAATTGCAAGAAAACGAGTGAAAACAATTCCTTACTTTTAACCACGCAAGTGCGCGTGTCATTTATTAAAACGGTAGAAAACTGAATCAAAGACGGCACTGTCCATCAACAAAAACAGCATGCAGTTTAAAAGTCCCGTTATTTAAAGAGACAGCGATCACTCAAGACAGACCTACACAACTGAGCGATGAACGTGACATTCTTTGAATAGCCTATAAAACACTGCATTTAGATGACAACTGCGTGAAGAACCACGCTAATCTAGTTAATGGCGAATTAAGTTTATGGCATTCACATTTAAATCATGCAATAGCCTATGAAAACTTAATCAGTTAAATTGTTCTCATAAAAGGAACAGCAGGCCTACAAAATATTCCAAATAGGCTAGTTTTATTGCAGTGACAGAAAACTGCAACATATGAGTTTTAAAACCATGTTAAATTTGAAAGCATCTAGCTAGTGACAGGAGGGTTTAGGGGGGAAAAGAAACTCTGTAACCTACTTGATTCCACAGTCAATGTTCAGTATTTGGCCTATAATTTAGCCTATAATATTGGCATTTGAATCCATGAAAACTAGCCAAAATCTATAATTTCCTATCGACAACAGACCCCAGTAACGCATCGAATCGCATTGCTACACATTTTGAAGTATTGAAAAGAATCAAATCATTGGCTTAAAGAATCTATATTGTATCAAATTGTGATTAAACTTGATTTACACTCCTAAATAGCATCCTTACCTACCTACCTAACTGTTGTTTTGGGAAGTATTTATCATGCAAGCATCGTGCATCCATGCTGAGTAATGCAATGAAATCATAGTTTTCAATTTTGCATTAGTAAAGCAGTCCACTGATGTGCATGTTTTCACGGACTGCTTTAGTGTCAAATGTGCAACAACAATACCATACCAATAATAATGGCTTTATATATCCATAGAAATAGATTTCTGGGCCTATCCTTAGACTGGAGTTGTTGTTTTTTTTTTTTTTTTGGGGGGGGGGGGGTAGTCGGTGGTGTTTGTTCTTCATTTTTCACCACACATGTTTGGTGTTTTAGCGTAATTTGTGCCAAGGTTATCATTCACCTTATTAGGGCTAAGGGCTGGTTAGGATAACTCAAGGGCTAGGGTTAAGGTAAGGACAACTGAAACTGAACTCGACACTACAAAAAAACATTGTCATTGACAATCACCATACTTAATGATCACAATTACAAATTATTAGTGTACCTAATAATAGCATAAGTATATATGATGTATACCTTATAGCAAGTAGTAAGTGGTGCTTTGCATACCCCCCCCCCCCCAAAAAAAAAAGGGCTGCTGCTTGATGTCGTGTTGGTAGTAAAAAATATTGTGGAGGTAGTAAAAAAGGTAGTAAAAGGTAGTAAATTCAACTCTATGATTCCTGCATATACCCTGTGTGTAGTATGGATGTGGTGATTGTGTTGTAGTATGGATGTGGTGATTGATGTGTAGTAGTATAGATGTGGTGATTGATGTGTTGTAGTATGGATGTGGTGATTGATGTGTTGTAGTATGGATGTGGTGATTGTGTTGTAGTATGGATGTGGTGATTGATGTGTAGTAGTATAGATGTGGTGATTGATGTGTAGTAGTATAGATGTGGTGATTGATGTGTTGTAGTATGGATGTGGTGATTGATGTGTTGTAGTATGGATGTGGTGATTGTGTTGTAGTATTGATGTGGTGATTGATGTGTAGTAGTATAGATGTGGTGATTGATGTGTTGTAGTATGGATGTGGTGATTGATGTGTAGTATGGATGTGGTGATTTGATGTGTGGTCTGCCTCACTAAGGGACCACAATGGAAAGTAGCCTCAGGGCTTTATTGGGTTATCCTGTCTTTTTATGGTTCTAATGTGCAAAGCTATAAAATCAATCAATCAATTTAACCACAACAGGACTCATTTTGGCCACAACAGGAGTCATTTTTATTTGGTGCGGCCCCCAAAAGACCCAGTGGGTTTCTATCTGGCCCGTTTGGGATGAAAGTTAATTAGCCCTGGATTGATTGATTAATCTGATTTCTTTTCTTATTGGCTCATGTGTCTGATTGATTGATTGATTGGCTAATTAATTAAGTAATTAATGAATTGAACGATTAGTTGATTGATTTATTGATCGGTTAATTGAATGATTGGCTGTTTGGTTAATTGATGATTGGTTGATTGGTTGATTGATCTGATTTCTGCTCTAAGTGGCGGATGCATCTGACTGGTGTGAGGGAGCATTCTGTGATTGCGACCAATCTGCTATCAGCTGCTTCGCTAATACCTCCTTCCAGCCTGACCTGCACAACCACTGCCCAGGTACACACACACACACACACAAACACACACACACACACACACACACACACACACACACACAAACACACACACACACACACACACACACACACACACACACACATATCAGGGCTCCAGAGTGCGACCAAAATTTTTAAGGGTGCGACTAAAATTTTTCCTGGGTCGCACTGGTGCACCTAATGTCATAAGGTTGAGCGCCTAGACTTTATGGCGACCTTACATTGTACGATTTTGGTCTGTTTTCACAGTCGGCAACTAAAAGTCGGACAGAAATCATGGGAGTTGTACTGGAATCGCGGCGCTCTCCCGTCAACTACATCGTTAAGCGTAATGTGCCAATCTTAGCGGTTTTAAGTCAGTCGGAGTCAGTCCTTTTCTAGTTTTGCCGTTACGACAATATCAAACATGTTTGATATTATCGCAAGTCTTTCTAGTCGTGGCTCATGCAAATAGTGACGTGAACTATGAAAACCAATAGTGACCTCTCTCCAACACCAAACAGGAAGGGGCAAAGTAGGCGACAGCTGTAGCCTATATGATTATTTGTTATTCTTATAATATTTGTCATTTCTTATACATATTTAGTCGGCTCTTCCATTTGACAGAACAACTCTATATCGGTTAGGGATGTCACGCATGAAACAATGCTGCAGAAACACGAAAATATGACTTTGAGCTTAGTAGGCTATCATTTCAGTTCCTGTTTATCTATTGCATGATGGGTAATAATTTAAAGGAATCTAGTTGCAGTCTTGTAAATAGTGACCCTGCAAGATCCCTAGTCATTGCAAAATCATAGTCTGTGACTTAAAACTCGACTACTTGTCTTTAGATGTGAGAGGGTCTGAGACTGTAGTCTTTCAAAAATCTATTCCAAATCTTTGGAAATTGGGAAGTCTGTCAGTGTAAGGAGGGCTTTACTCGCATTTGCTGTCTCTCCACGAATTAAGCGGTTGTTATAGTTTGACTAGTGGTGCATGGTGCACCAATACTGCAAAAGTATCGCAATACCCTGAAATTAGAAACCTCACAATACATAATTGTATAATTGTAATAGCCTACGTTTAAGAATGACAGTCGTGCGCTTCCCGTAGCCTATGTGTCTTTTCTACTCACACGCACACAGCTGTCGTGATCCGAGCGAGTAGCGATGTTGATTTTGACCTGCACCTCTCAAGTTTGTGTTGCTAAGCTACCTAGGCTATGGCATTTAGTTAATTTAGGCCTACTGTTGAGTTTTCCGAAATAAGCTACACAACCTATTGGCAAACGTTTACATCTTGAGAGAGTTCCTTCTAGGTAACTGTTAGCTCACGTCAGGGTTTCCGTTGTCCGGTAATTACCGGACATTGGCCGGAAAAACAAAATGAAATGTCCGACAAAATTAAATCTCTCCGGTCAAATTGTCCGATTGAAATTGGCTAATAATCCCGTCCCCTAATGCAATCTGAATTTGAGAATAATCCTTAATATGTAAGCCTATATTATACGTCCTCTGGCTATGTTTTTAAATGAACAGGCTCTACCGTTTGAAAAGTAAGCTATTAAACAACACGCAACAAGCCTATGCTGCATTTCAAATAGGAAGCGCACGCTTAAAACATCCATGTTAAACAACGAACAAATGAGTGAGGCGGTTCAAACATGGCCAGGCCCAGGCAGACTAGCCTTAAAAGTTTTTTCAGAGGCCAGACGCGATGGATGATGATAAATTGGTAACGTCTGAAGCCTCAGATGTCCGGTCAACTCCACCACCACCAGATAAAAAGCAGAAGTGTCGGGCATATCTGTCGGAATCAGTGACATTGGAAGTGGAGTTGCGGGGGGTGTGGCCGCTCCAAGGCACTGTCATCCTCCATTGCATTGCATGTACACTGGACATGCAAAGTGTTCTTTACCCAAAGCATACAGTAGGCCTATGCGTTGTCTGTCTATGATCTGCAGGGTTAGGGCCTCCTCGACGAGGCAATTACTGGTCCACGGATAATTTCTGGCACAATTAAACGGTATCATTGAACCGCGGCCGAAAGAAAAAGAAACTAAACATTTCCCAGAATAGGAAACATTTCCTAATTTATTGTTATCAAATAAAGAGGCATAGCATTAGAGGGTAGTGGTGTGAGCGTTCATTCTTGTGTGTGTGCATCTGTTTAAGTTAAACAGTCACCACTGGAGATAACGTGAGTAGCAGCAACAAACAACGTAGCCTTTTTAAAACAACGAACGAAGGGGACTCTTGCTGTCCATGAAAAGATACTGGCTAGGTCTTGTTAGGCATGTTTAAGTTAGGCTAATGAACATGTTGCATTCTATACAACCTGATTATGTCATTCTTTAAGCTACATAGCCTGTCTCCAGTTTTCCTCAATTTGACTAATTAAGAAGGGATAATAGGATATTTGACCGGCATATCATCAAAATGTCCGGAAAACGAAACCTCTGCTGGTCACTTTGACCGGCACCATTTTTTTCTAGCGGAAACTTTGGCTCACGTGTCATGTCTATCATTAATGACAAAAACAACAAAATCATAGAAATTAACATTGCAAGACATGTATCTCTTCTATGATCCCATACATATTTTCTTTGACTAGTTTTTTGAACATTTTATTTCATCAAATGACATAGAAAACATAATGAATTGCATCCATATATCCTTGGATGATGCGCGACTATTTTCCTCTAGCCTAAAACCATGAGAATGAAAGCTACTTTGACATTCCTCTTAAAGTGACAGGCACTCAATTAGACCTACACACCACCACTGTAATAACATTGACACTGATGTGAATGATCACAGTATTCAATATTACTGATGTCGTCAAGGTGGTGGAGGCCAATCAAATCAATACTGTCATTCCTGGTCCATGCTCTGACAACAGCTCAGACACGGAATGTATATGGAGAGCAATAAAAAGGGGACCTTGTAATTGTGATGTTAAAGGTGCCGCGATGAAAAATTTGGGTGCACCTAAATTTTGTGCTGGTGCACCTAAATAAAAAAGTTAGGCGCACCAGTGCAACCAATGGAACAAGTTAGTCTGGAGCCCTGCATATACACACACACACACACACACAAACATTTATCTAAGAAGTTCTTAAGTGGGAAAACAAACGTAACTTTTTTCTTAGGAATCTAAAGATTTATCTTAAGACAATAAGTATAAAGTATAAGTATATATACTTTTTTGATCCCGTGAGGGAAATTTAATCTCTGCATTTATCCCAATCCGTGAATTAGTGAAACACACACAGCACACAGTGTACACACAGTGAGGTGAAGCACACACTAATCCCGGCGCAGTGAGCTGCCTGCATTGCAGCGGCGCTCGGGGAGCAGTGAGGGGTTAGGTGCCTTGCTCAAGGGCACTTCAGCCGTGCCTACTGGTCGGGGTTCGAACCGGCAACCCTCCGGTTACAGGTCCGAAGTGCTAACCAGTAGGCCACGGCTGCCCACTAATACTTATACTTATTAACACTCTGAGTGGTTCAGTAATCAGTTAGGTGTGCTAGCAATAATTAACACTCTGAGTGGTTCAGTAAAGGAGTTAGTTAGTTATGTTAGCAACAGTGTTGGGAACGTTACTTTAAAAAAGTAATTAGTTATAGTTACTCACTACTTGTTCCAAAAAGTAATTAAGTTAGTAACTGAATTACTCTATGATAAGAGTAACTCATTACCAGGGAAAGTAACTATTTGCGTTACTGTTACAAAAAAAAGTTGCTATATGTCAAAGAATTTTGATTTTTTGAGCAGCCGGTTGAAATGAGTAGAACAGACAGGTGTTTGTAGGCTACATAACTTTTGATATTTATTAGATAGATAGATAGATACTTTATTGATCCCCAAGGGGAAATTCAAGATATTGCAAATAGACAGACCTACGGTTGACTTCAGCCTGTCATAGGTTTTTGTTGTGAGGCAGAAAGATCTAGCTTTTGCCGCTTGGAGGACTTTGCTCCGAGTCCTTCTTTGCTAGTGGATGGCGAGCTATCATCTGTGGTGAAGGTATCAGTGTTTTTGGCCACTAGCTTTAGATGCGTGTGTGAGATGCTTCATTAAATTAGAGTTGCTTACAACGTATGTCGACAAAGGTCGACTAAGGTACACATTACATGCACGTTCTTGACCTGATGAATTTGAAGTAATGCTTATATCTCCACCTTGAAAATGGCAACTTTCCGGATTGCTCCTGACCTCTGCTGTTTCGTCGAATCTCTATTTTAGCTGTGGCACGTGTGCTGGCAAGTTTGTAAAAACACTGGCTCTGATTGGCTATCATGAAACAGGACTCTGCCTTAGCCAATCATAATCGCTTACGTTGTTATTAACCCATCTCCTCACTAGCTGTGAGCCAGGGTGCGTTCGATTTACACAGTTTATTCAATCAATGCATAGTAACCGATTTAACGTCCAGTAATGTTAACGGCGTTGTAACGATGGGAAAAGTAATTAGTTAGATTACCCTGTTAGTGAAAAAATAACGTCGTTATCTAACGTTAGGTGTGTTAGCAATAATTAACAGTCTGAGTGGTTCAGTAAAGGAGTTAGTTAGGTGTATTAGCAATAATTAACACTTTGAGTGGTTCAGTAATCAGTAAGGTGTGTTAGCAATAATTAACACTTTGAGTGGTTCAGTAATCAGTTAGGTGTGTTAGCAGTAATTAAAACTCTGAGTAGTTCAGTAAAGGGTTATTGTGTTAGGTCTGTTAGCAGTTATTAACACAAAGTGGTTAAGTAATGGGTTAGTTAGGTGTGTTAGCAGTAATTAACACTGAGAGGTTCATTAATGAGTTAGTGTTAGTTAGGTGTGTTAGCAGTAATTAAGAAGCTAAGTGGTTAAGTAATGAGTAAGTTAGGTGAATTAGCAATAATTAAGAAGCTAAGTGTTTAAAAGTCAAAGTCAAAGTCTGCTTTATTGTCAATTTCTTCAAGACATATTTTACCAATTAGGTCCACAGACAAACATAACATTCAAGTAAATAAGAAGGCACATACAATGAAGAAATAAGAGCATCAAAATTTGGGTTGAAATTGTGCAATTGTGCATACAGTAGACAGTCAATATAATAGTGCAAAAGTCAGGCCAATAAATAAATGGCTGAGGTAGTTCTGTTTGACCTAAGTATGCAAGTGGCATAGTGGTGCAAGTTATGTAAGAGCAGCAGAAGTGTGTTCAGAAGTGTTTTCAGAACAACAGGACAACAACAACAAGTTGCAAAGTGTGCAAGTGTACAAGTGGAGTAGTGCAAGGCAGCCATTGTGGGTCCAAAAGTCCAGGATGTTATGTAGCTGAGGGTGGAGGGAGGAGAGAGTTCAGCATCCTAACAGCCTGGTGTATGAAGCTGTTGGTGAGTCTGGTGGTGCGGGAGCGCAGGCTTCTGTACCTCTTCCCAGAGGGCAGTAGATCAAACAAATTATGAGCGGGGTGACTTGCATCACTCACAATTGTGGTCGCCTTGCGGGTGAGGTGGGAGGTGTAAATGTCCTTTAGGGAGAGAGTCCTTTAGTGTCCTTTAAGAAGCTAAGTGGTTAAGTAATGGGTAAGTTAGGTGAGTTAGCATTAGCAATAATTCAGAAGCTAAGTGGTTAAGTAATGGGTAAGTTAGGTGAGTTAGCAGTAATTAACAAGCTAAGTGGCTAAGTGGTTAAATAATGGGTAAGTCAGGTTCAGTAGGAGTGGAGTTAAGATTGAAGAGTGGTGACATCATGAGCTAAAGAAAATATCCTCTCCTCTCTTTCTCACAGCTCATTTGGTGGATAGAGGGGCTTCAAACACAACAGGTAAAACACACAACTCTGTTAATAACTCTATTGTTAGTGGGATAAAATAGAGACTTGGCACCTTGCCCTGTTAGCAAGATACAAGACAAACCAACACAAATATTTAATACTACACTTGTGTGTGTTAGGAGTGTGCAAATCACCCTGATGCACATCTAGATCAGTGTTGCCAAGTAATAATACATTTTATTTAAAGGCGCCTTTCTTGGCACTCAAGGACACCGTACATACAAATATAAAATATAAAAAAATAAAAACAAGCAAGAAAAGACAAAAACAGAAACAAAACAAACAAACAAAAATAACATCATATGGAATAAGCAGTTTTAAAAAGATGTGTTTTGAGTTGTGATTTGAAATGGGGGAATGAATCAATGTTTCTGAGTTGGGGTGGTAGTGAATTCCAGAGACAGGGAGCAGAGCGACTGAATGCTCTGCTCCCCATGGTGGTAAGACGGGCGGTGGGGACAGACAGGTGTATGGAGGAAGAGGATCTTAGCGAGCGGGAGGGAGTGGGAACATGGAGGAGATCAGACAGTATGGAGGGGCGAGGTTGTGAATGGCCTTGAAAGTAAACAGGAGGACTTTAAATTGGATGCGGAACTGAACCGGGAGCCAGTGGAGCTGATGGAGGACGGGAGTGATGTGGTGAATGGAGGGGGTTCGAGTTATGATGCGGGCAGCTGAATTCTGGACTAGTTGAAGTTTATGGAGGGATTTGTGGGGGAGGCCGAAAAGGAGAGAGTTGCAGTAATCAAGACGGGAAGTGACGAGACTGTGGACAAGAATGGCAGCAGTGTGGGGGGTTAGGGAGGGGCGGAGGCCATTGATATTACGTAGGTGGAAGTAAACAGACCGAGTGATATTATTGATGTGGGATTGAAAGGATAGTGTGCTGTCAAGGATGACACCCAGGGCCAGATGTACTAACGCTTTTGCGCCCACTTCAGGCGTATTTGTTTCGCAACTTGCGTTTAAAATCATTGCGAGGTATGTACAAACAGGCCGCAATGATGTAAAAGCGCAATCTGCCTGTCGCGGGAGCTGAAAATGTCTAATTGCGCTTTTCGTGTCATACATATGCATTCATGGGAGGATCCAGGGGAAAGTGGGAGTTTAGCGTAAAAAGAGCGCCTAATTATGTATTCCGTGGTATGTACAAAGACTGCTCCTGAAAGCGCACGTCTATTCTGCGCCTAAATACTTGCGCCTTGTAAAAGCAGGTGTTAATCCAAATTGAAGTTCAATGCTTCAATAAGAGAACCTTTCAAAGACAACAGAATCGCTATTTAGAGCAGTGTTTTTCAACCACTGTGCCGGGGCACACTAGTGTGCCGTGAGAGATCATCAGGTGTGCCGCAGAAAATTACCCAAATGTCACTCACTGGTCCAGAAAAGCAACTGTTGCATCAAAGAATTTATAACCACATGCTCTCATTGATTGTATGATTGCACTATTTGTGGTATGCAGGCATTGTACAACGGGGGCCCCATATCCAGTATTCACAGAATCATCACATATCCAGTTCATAACAACAATTAAATTAGATATAGTCGCCTACTAATGAAACAGAGGGCGCTCGTTTTATTGAGCGGGTCTTGCATAGAAGCCATAATAAGGCCATATCTGTGTATTATTTGAAATTTTAGGCTATGGTATGTTTATTTTTTCTTCACACAGGATGTTAGTGTGCCGTGGGACATTTTAAGTGTCAAAAGTGTGCCGTGGCACAAAAAAGGTTGAAAAACACTGATTTAGAGCACCAGTTTTGCAAGTCTTTGTAGGCTACTATCAAAAGCAACATTAACTTTCGTTGGCCTTTCGAATGTCTTACTTTCACTTTCACGTCATTCACTTAAACTTTCCTACTTGCTAGATTTGACCAATTTTCCATAGCCTACGTTCACAAGTAGTTTGACTAGAACTACTGATCTTCATTATCTCCCTGCTCGTTGACATCTTATCATCTATGGTATTATTTCATGATCGCTAAACGTTTGATTCTTTTTAATGTTGTCATCAGTTAACTTCATTCAACTGCGCTTGTAGGCTCTGCCATTCAGTTGTGGACGTTCGTAAATTGCGTTTATGGGCGGAGAGAGGCAGAGAAAGGCGCAGTTTACACCAAGGATTGAACGATTGATAAATACGACGGAAACTTGGGTCTGTCAGCGTTCGCAGTCTGCGGTTTGTCCATGGCGCTGATAACGTTACGTTCGCAAATGTACGTACATCTGGCCCCCAGACTCTTAACCTGAGGGGAGGGTGAAACAGAGGAGTTATCAATAGAAAGAGAAAAGCTGTCGGTTTTGGATAGAGTGGACTTAGTACCAATGAGGAGGACCTCGGTTTTGTTACTGTTTAGTTTAAGGAAGTTTTGGGTGAACCAGGTTTTTATTTCAGAGATGCAATCAGTAAGGGAGGTGGGTGGGAGAGTGGACGAAGGTTTGCTGGAGAGGTAGAGCTGGGTGTCATCTGCATAACAGTGGAAATTAATGTTGAATTTGCGCAAGATATTGCCGAGGGGAAGGAGGTAGATGATGAAGAGTAGGGGCCCCAGGACAGAGCCCTGGGGCACACCTGAAGTGATGGAGGAGGGGATGGATTTAAGGGACTTAAGTTGAATGAACTGAGTGCGGCCAGAGAGGTAGGATGTGAACCAGTTGAACGGAGTGTGGGTGATGCCAATGGAAGACAGCCTGTTGAGGAGGGTGGTGTGACAAATGGTATCAAAGGCTGCACTCAGGTCGAGGAGGATGAGGATGGTGAGGAGTCCAGAATCAGCTGCCATAAGGAGGTCATTGGTCATTTGAATAAGTGCTGTTTCAGTGCTGTGGAGTGGGCGGAAACCGCACTGGAACTGTTCATACAGGTTATTATGGGATAGGTGAGAATGGAGTTGGAACAGGTTATTATGGGATAGGTGAGAATGGAGTTGGAACAGGTTATTATGGGATAAGTGAGAATGGAGTTGGGTGCCAACTGTTTTTTCAAGGATTTTGGAGATGAAGGGTAGATTGGATATAGGACGGAAGTTGTTGAAGTCAGCATCAGGTTTTTTCAAAATTGGGGTTATGGCAGCAGTTTTGAAGGATGTAGGGACAGTTCCAGTGGTGAGAGAGGAGTGGATAATGGCAGAAATGTGGGGGGCAAGGGAGGGGAGGCTGGCTTTAACAAGTTGTATGGGGAGGGGGTCAAGTTGACAGGTGGATGGTTTGGCTTTCTGAATGAGTCCTGTGATTTCTAAGAGAGTGGGGAGCTGGAAGGAAGAAAAAGAGTGTGTGGAAGGGTGAGAGTCGGCTGGGGTGCTGAGGAGAGGAGTCGTTCCAAGGTGCTGGTGAATATTCCGGATTTTTGCAATGAATGGAGTTACAGAAGGAGGTTGTGTACAAGTGAGGGGGGAGAGAGTTCTGGGGCTGGGTGATATTGTTTAGTAGGGAGTACAGTGGCTTAGAGTTGCCTTTGTTGGTAGTGATTATACTGGAAAAATAGTGGGTTTTGGTGCTGGCAATGGAGTCCTTGTAACATAAGATATGGTTATTGTACATTTCTTTGTGAATAGTGAGACCAGTTTTTCTATGGAGACGTTCAAGTTGCCGACCTTTGGCTTTCATGAGACGAAGATCAGGGGTGAACCAAGGGGCGGAGACAGAAAAGGAAACAGATCTGGTTTTTAGTGGAGCAAGGGAATCAAGAATATTATGGAGAGCAGTGTTGTAATGAGACACCAGAGAATATTATGGAGACCAGTGTTGTAATGAGAAACCAGAGCGTCCGGAGTGGATAGAATCAAGAATATTATGGAGAACAGTGTTGTAATGAGACACCAGAGAACATTATGGAGACCAGTGTTGTAATGAGACACCAGAGAATATTATGGAGACCAGTGTTGTAATGAGAAACCAGAGCGTCCGGAGTGGATAGAATCAAGAATATTATGGAGAACAGTGTTGTAATGAGACACCAGAGAACATTATGGAGACCAGTGTTGTAATGAGACACCAGCGCGTCCGGAGTGGATAGATTGTGGGTGTCAGGGAGGCAGGAGGCGTGTATGCTTGAGGTGAGAGTGGCAAGGTTGATATTATTTATATTCCGAAAAGAAATGAGGCGTGGTTTTTTAGAGATGGAGAGGGTGAGTTTCACTGTAAATGAGAGGAGAAAGTGGTCAGTTATAGGGAGTTCATCAGCTGTAAGGTCAAGAGGGGTGACACCAGAGCAGCAGATTAAATCCAGGATGTGACCTTTGGAGTGTGTGGGAAAAGTGGTATGTTGCTGACAACAAAAACTCTCTAAACAGGAAATAAAGTCTTTGGTAAGAGGCAGATTGATATTGTCCATGTGGATGTTGAAATCTCCCAGAAGTATTATGTTTGTTGAGAGAGAGGATAAATGGGTGAGGAAAGCAGCAAAGTCATTTAAAAATTCACTATTCGGTTTAGGGGGGCGATAGACAGTAGCAATAATAGTTGGAATGGGACCAGACAGTTCGATTATTTGAAGCAACTTGGACTTTTTTTTTGCAAAGCGGCTCAAAAATATTATTTGTGTTTTTTTGTGCGGGAATGTCATCTGGGTGCATGAGTTTAGCGCTTGGATCGCTTGTTTTGGGCTTGTTTTTTTTGTGCGGGAGTGCTTTGGTTGCTTGTTTTGGGCTTGGGTCACTTATTTTGGGCTTGGGTCGCTTGTTTTGGGCTTGTTTTCAGAAACATAGTTGTTTGTTTCTCCCGAGATCTGGCAACACCAACCTAGATATATGAGCTGCGATGCGGCTCGGTGCGATGAAGTACACATTTTAATACACAATGATTCAGTGAGAACTACACATTTTAATACACAATGATTCAGTGGGAAGTACACATTTTAATACACAATGATTCAGTGGGATGTTATTCAGGAAGTACACATTTTAATACACAATGATTCAGTGGGAAGTACACATTTTAATACACAATGATTCAGTGGGATGTTATTCAACTCAATGTCATACAATGTAATAGGGCCTAAGACACAATACAGTTCTTAACGTTTGTTTAAAGTGGACATTTCTACATTTACATGTATTAATTTGGCAGACGCTTTTAGCCATCTCACATGACTCTGTGACTGTTTAGCCGTAACATGACTCTGTGACTGTTTAGTCGTAACATGACTCTGTGATTGTTTAGTCGTAACATGACTCTGTGACTGTTTAGTCGTAACATGACTCTGTGATTGTTTAACCGCCATGTAACATGACTCTGTGACTGCTTAGCCGCCATCTAACATGACTCTGTGTGACCGTTTAGCCGCCATGTAACATGACTATGTGACTTTTTCAGGTCAAGATAAAATCAAGAACCAACTCTTCACACACAAACCCCACACACTAATTCATCAATCAACAGACACAAACACAGCCCAAACACACACACCAATCATGCTATTTTCAACAGACAACCCCCTCCCACACACACCCATCACGCTACCTTCAACAGACACACACACCCCACACACACACATCACGCTACCTTCAACAGACACACACGCCCCCCACACACACACACATATCACGCTACCTTCAACAGATACACACACCCCCCACACACACATCACGCTACCTTCAACAGACACACACACCCCCCCCACACACACACACATCACGCTACCTTCAACAGACACACACACCCCCCCCACACACACACATATCACGCTACCTTCAACAGATGCAGTTCCATTACACACACACACACACACAGTGCGCACGCACATAACTATGCCTGTCACACACACATCACACACACACAAAGCCCAGTTGACGGCACATGAGCAGTTTCATCACGTAACACACACGCAACACACTCCACAAACAGAACACACAACACACACACAGCACACTCAACAAATAGCACACACAACACACACACAGCCTGTCGACAGACTCACACACACATACACCGTCACACAAACACGTCCTGTGCTGTCGGAAGATGTGAAGCCTGCCGATAGACTCACACACACACACACTCTCACACACACACGTCCAGATACACTCACACACACACACACTCTCACACACACACCTGCTGTCTCATCTGAAGAAGATGTAAAGTCTACTGACACACTCACACACACACACCCCCTCATACACACACGTCCAGATACACTCACGCAAACACACACCATCTCACACACACACACTCTCACACACACACGTCCGATATCGTCTGAGGAAGAGGAAAAGCCTGTTGATTCACACACACATACTCTTACACACACACGTCCGGTATCGTCTGAGGAAGAGGAAAAGCCTGTTGATTCACACACACACACACGTCCCATATCGTCTGAGGAAGAGGAAAAGCCTGATGACTCACACACACACACTCTCACACACACACGTCCCATATCGTCTGAGGAAGAGGAAACGCCTGATGACTCACACACACACACTCTCACACACACACGTCCGAAATCGTCTGAGGAAGATGAGAGTTCAGAACTACTTAGGCCACGCCCCTCTGACAGTTTTACCATGACAACCACACACACACCTTCACATGTGGTGACAGTCCACCACAAACACACTGTTCAGACTTTCCTGAACACACACACACACACTCCGCACAAACACACTGTTCAGACTTCCCCGTCACAAACATACACTCCGCACAAGCTCTCTCACACAACTACACTACACACCAGACCTACACCCTTTACCCCCTCTCTCACACACACACACACACACACCATTTCAACCACTTCACACACACACACTCACAGCACCACACATCCCTCACACACCTCTGCAGTGCTTAACCCCGCCCCTCACACCAGAAGAGCTATCACCGACTCCGCCCCTAAGATCACTCAGACAGGAAGAGCAATCACAGACTCCGCCCCTAAGATCACTCAGACAGGAAGAACTATCACTGACTCCGCCCCTAAGATCACTCAGACAGGAAGAGCAATCACAGACTCCGCCCCTAAGATCACTCAGACAGGAAGAACTATCACTGACTCCGCCCCTAAGATCACTCAGACAGGAAGAGCAATCACAGACTCCGCCCCTAAGATCACTCAGACAGGAAGAGCTATCACAAGCCACGCCCCCCAGCTGCTCCTGCCTGAAGATGAAGATGAGGAAGAGGAAGAGGAAGATGGATCTGAGGAGGCAGCAGTCCACCAGCCTGACAGCTCCGCAGAGAAGGACACGGATGGTAAGGAGTGTGTGTGTGTGTGATCATGAGGAATAAATGATGGAATCACAAACCTAACGCATCATAATCAGGGTTCTAAATTAACACCCGCCAACCCGCCAAATGCTGGTTAAAATTCATTTTGGCCGGTGTTAATAAAAACTTACTAGCCAGTTTGGCTGGTGATGCAGGCACTACGTGCTCTCGGTCACATACCCCCCCTGGCAGTAGGCCTACTTCCTACATTTCCCATGACCACTGTGCCGTAATGCTACGTGATACAGGCCTACTTCCTAGAGCAAGAGCAGGGAGCATAGACTGAAAAAGGAGGGAGTTAGCCAGTAAAGTAAAGTAAAAAGTACACAACACATGTACATAACACAAATACATGTTACATGAAATTCTGATTGGCTAGTAACTTTAGAAAGTTTCCAGCCACATTGGCTGGTGATCAAAAAAGTTAATTTAGAACCCTGATCATAATTAATAATTAATTCATAACTAGTACTTTGCACATTAACAGACACACACACCCCCCACACACACACACATATCACGCTACCTTCAACAGATACACACACCCCCCACACACACATCACGCTAGTTATTAATTCATAACTAGTACTTTGCACATTACCTGGCTTTTATTCACAGCTTGATTTCTCTGAGGCATAAACTTCACTAATGTAGATATTTTTGATCAATCAGATTCCAACTTTGTTGAATGGCAGTTAACAGATCAGCTTTGACATGAGTCCTGTCATGTCATTGACTTCCGTTTCCACCATTACTGCCATCCAGACTGTGTGCAGGCCAGACCAGGGACTTGGTTCTTCATCTTTGTATATTTCATTGGAACAGCACCACACACGTTCCAGTATCATGTCCATATCATTTGCTCTATGCAGATTTGAGATTCATCTCTAAATAGAACTCTCATCCACCATCCGTAAATGCTTCTCTTTAGTCCACTGTAACTGAATAGAAATCTCATCCAGTCTTCTTCAGGCAGTCATCTTTATACTTTCAATTTACGTTCAGTTACAGTGGACTAAAGAGAAGCATTTAGTGCTGTTCCTACATTCACTGAGGACATGGGGTTGCCATGGAGATGGCAAGTGAATAAGCTCAGGACATGGGGTTGCCAGGGAGATGGCAGGTGAATAAGCTGAGGACATGGGGTTGCCAGGGAGATGGCAGGTGAATAGACCGGTTTCAGGTCCCATTCTATGCACTGTCAGTGTAAACAAACTAGTGCTTGTCCTCCGAGTTCATTCTTAACTACGGTTGTTAGGGACCTGAAACCGGTCTATAAGCTGAGGACATGGGGTTGCCAGGGAGATGGCAAGTGGACTTTAAAATGTTGGACTCTTTTGTCATTTCATCAGTCCAAAGGAATCTTGGTGATGAAGTCATTTTCCAGGATGATATCTTGGGTAACACTTTACTTGACAGTGTTGACATAAGAGTGTCATAAATGTTATAAACATGTCATAAACATTTATGACTTCTGTCATTAAGTGTCATACCGCTTTTGTCATGACAAGTTGACATTGTTTGGGTTGTCTTGATTATGACAACTTGACATTAATCAAAGTGACATTACCAGAAGTTGTCTTGGTCATGACAAGTTGACATTAAATATGTTTGGGATGTCTTTGTAATGACAACTTGACATTAACCAGGATGACATTACCTTACATTACACATCTTTCCATAGAGCGTAAAGAAATATTGTAAGGGATTGTTTTACAGTAGCGAGTAATGTGTAATACATTACCTTTTTTGAGTAACGACCCCAACACTGTATAAGTGTATTATAAAACATTTCTATAAGTGTGTTAAAAAACATTTCTATAAGTGTGTTATAAAACATTTCTATAAGTGTGTTAAAAAACATTTCTATAAAACATTTCTATAAGTGTGTTATACAACATTTCTATAAGTGTGTTATAAAACATTTCTATAAGTGTGTTATAAAACATTTCTTAAAGTGTGTTATAAACATTTCTATAGGTGTGTTATAAACATTTGTATATGTGTGTTAGAGCCGGAGCTGAAACAGAGGAAGTCGAGCCCTTTCTTCTCCTGGTCACTTCTGGGGTCAGCAGGATTCCCAGAGCTTCAGCTGGCGCCCCCTCAGGATGGTAAGGGAACTACAGCGGGAGTGTGTGTCTGTCAGAGTGTGTTGTTTCTCTAGGCTAGCTCAGTCACTGCTCTGGTTAGGGGCAGCCGTGGCCTACTGGTTAGGGCTTAGGGCTTGTAACCAAAGGGTTGCCGGTTTGATCCCCGACCAGTAGGAAAAATGTGGGTGGGGGAAGTGGTTGAGCGCTGCTCTCCCATGCCCACATCCACGGCTGAAGTGCCCTTGAGCAAGGCACCTAACCCCTCACTGCTCCCCGAGCGCCGCTGTTGTTGCAGGCAGCTTACTGCGTCGGGATTAGTGTGTGCTTCACCTCACTGTGTGTTCACTGATTCACGGATGGGATAAATGCAGAGACCAAATTCCTTGTATACGTAAGTAGACTTGGCGTATAAACCTGATTTACATTTACATTTAGATTAGAGATTTATGTGTTTGTTTGTGTGTAGCGAGTGTGTGTGTGTGTGTGTTTTAGTGTGTGTTATCATGTGAGTCTGCTCTGACTGTGTGTGTGTGTGCGTGCCTGTGTGCGTGTATGTGTGTGTTAGTGTGTGTTATCATGTGAGTCTCATGCTCTAAGACAGATACTGCTCTGATTGTGTGTGCGTGCTTGCGTGTCTGTGTGTGTGCGTAGGTGCATGCGTGCATGTGTGTGTGTGAGTGTGTGTGCGTACGTGCATGCCTGTGTGTGTGTGTGTGCGTGTGTGCGTGTGCGCGTGCCTCTGTGTGTGTAGAGTGTGTGTTATCAGGTGGTGCTCTAGAGCAGATGCTACTCTGTCTGAAGTGTGTGTGTGTGTGTGTGTGTGTGTGTGTGTGTATGTATGTGTTGTTACGTTTTGACTTGTAATGAACAACCTAACAAGCAGTTATTGCAATTTAACCTTAATTATTAAATGAATATGACATACAAGAAGTAAACATCAACACATCACAAACTTCACCTAGGCACCAAACAAAAAGTTTTCCATATCAATCTCCCCAAATCAAAATTACATTCAAAGTAGCATAGTAGGATATCAATATGGGTCAAGCATCTTACTGTCCTTTATTCTGACTTGCATGGGTCAAGCATCTTACTGTCCTTTATTCTGACTCGCTCTTTGGTGCACAGCGCACATTGGTGCCTGTGGGAGTGTCCAAAACGGCTGACCACTCGTGTGGCAACCTTCATGATAGTCCAGGTGCGTGAGCAAGCACATCAGTGACAGTTTGTGGTCATAGATCCAAGAATAGTCCGTGATGTATCTCTGAATCGCGCGTGCACAATGACTTCGATAACGTTGCTTTTACGGAGAATCCAAGCTTGTTCTGTGTCACCGTCTTTTCAAAAAGTAACGTCTCCAAGATGCATCATGCATCTCATGACGCAATTTTTCAAGCAATCAACAATGAGCCAATCACCATGTTTGACCCGCATGTCAAGACAATTGACCTTGGTCTGAACTCTTGACCTGATGATTAAACCTTCTGCTGACCGTTTAATAGTGTCCATGCAGAGAACACGTGATGGAATGGAATTCTTAAATTTGAGAGGGTAATATGTAATTATACACAATCAAAGCAAAGTATATCAAAATAAAATACACAATCATGTCAAAAAATAAAAAAATATTAATGGCTTGTCCATCACAGTGTGTGTGTGTGTGTGTAGAGTGTGTGTTATCAGGTTATCATGCTCTAGGGCAGATGCTACTCTGTCTGACGTGTGTGTGTGTGTGTGTGTGTGTGTGTTTGTGTGTGTGTAGAGTGTGTGTTATCAGGTTATCATGCTCTAGGGCAGATGCTACTCTGTCTGACGTGTGTGTGTGTGTGTGTGTGTGTGTGTGTGTGTGTGTGTGTAGAGTGTGTGTTATCAGGTTATCATGCTCTAGGGCAGATGCTACTCTGTCTGACGTGTGTGTGTGTGTGTGTGTGTGTGTGTGTAGAGTGTGTGTTATCAGGTTATCATGCTCTAGGGCAGATGCTACTCTGTCTGACGTGTGTGTGTGTGTGTGTGTGTGTGTGTGTGTGTGTGTGTGTGTGTGTGTGTGTAGAGTGTGTGTTATCAGGTTATCATGCTCTAGGGCAGATGCTACTCTGTCTGACGTGTGTGTGTGTGTGCGTGTGTGTGTGTGTAGAGTGTGTGTTATCAGGTTATCATGCTCTAGGGCAGATGCTACTCTGTCTGACGTCACGTTGTCCTGACGAGTTCTACACACACGGCTGCTACTGCTCACACCAGGACCGTGGTACACCTGTGGACGACTGGGACAGGTGAGACACACACACACCTATACACACACACACACACACACACGCACGGCTGCTACTGCACACCTATATATATATATATATATGGGCATAAGTCACGACTTGTTGTAACAGAGGTACAGTAAATATCGTAGCAAATAGCCTGGTGATTAAACATTTATTTCACTCTTGCTGGAGAACGGGCTGTTGTGCAAACAAATGAATTAGGGCGCATCTCCGTTCACCAAAAGCTATGGTTTTGCTAACCCATTCGCACAATAAATAATTTCTGAAAGGTTTTCTCCCCATTGTTAAAGGAGAATTCCGGTGTGATATTGACCTAAAGTGTGTTGAAACATGATACCAAGTGTGAACGTATGTCTCATAGCTAATCTCGGCTTGTCCTCTGTACTCAGAAATCTGGCGCTAGTTAGCCGATGCTACCAACAGTTTTTTCGATTGGGTTGCCTCGGGCATCGGCCTAGCCATGCAAAAAATTCACTATTTTACACCATTTACGAGGCTCAAAGTAGCTCCATACTTTATTGGTAGACTTCCGAGGGCCTTGACATTTAAAACGAGACATTGAGAACTTTGAAAAAGCACTGGAAGTTTATTTACAAGACGATTTATACAGACAGTACCTTAAGTAAGTTTACCGTTCGCTGAATTTAGTCACAATAAACGCGAATAAAAAGCGACGAGTATGGATGAACAGGTATGATAAGGGATCAGATTCCAAAAATAATTCTGTGGAAATGCATGGATTCTAGTTGCTGCTACTGGAAGAAACTGGAATCCATGCATTTCCACAGAATTATTTTTGGGATCTGATCTGCGTTAAAATGTTTT